>NW_006159643.1:266685-286102 GCF_000334495.1 Tupaia belangeri chinensis
GGCCACAAAATCTGGGACTGGAACCAGTCAGCCATATGGGAGACTAGACTAATGCCCTTAACCACCATGCCATCTGCCAGCCACCCATTGGCAGTTTTTAAAAGAAGGACTTGAAATTCTTTAAAAAAAAAAAAAAAGAATTATTTTATTTAACTTTATTTATTTATTTTAATTTGACCAGGGAGAGACAGAGAGAGAAAGAGAAAGCAAGCCGCCAGGTCCGGGCTTCGAACCGCGGTCAGCCATGTGGGAGTCCAGTGTCCCTAACCACCACACCACCCACCGGCCCCAAGGACTTGAAATTCTTGATATGTCTTAAAGGGTTCATTCTATGATTAACTCTCAAATAATCATAAATAAATGGTATTCTATGTGAGACCTTAAGTTGGTTCGTTTTTGCCATAATTTTAGAATAGGCAAGATGTTTGCAAATTAATTGGAAATTCGAGATTTCTGTGATGCCTACCTTGCAAAATTAATTCTTGCTGTAACTGAACAAAATTGACCAGGTAATTGTGTGAAATTTAGCTTTAGCTGTATATTTCATTTGTGCTTAATTTCCCCCCTCAGAATAATAATTAAGTTAGATGATTTTTTTTAATCTTTCAATTTTATGACTTTTGTACATAAATAATACCCAATTTTTTTTCTAAACTTTTTTTTGTAGTGCTCACATGGTCTTCTGAAGAAGCCATGGGTAGCTGTTGTAGCTGTCCAGATAAAGACACTGTCCCAGATAACCATCGGAACAAGTTTAAGGTCAGTAAAACTGATTGAGTTACATATCTCTGACTACTAGGATGTACTTCTTTTACTTCATTTAATATATCTTTTTTTTGGGGGGAGAGGTTTTTACTATAGGGCGCATGCGCTTGCCAGAAAGACAGAGAAATACAGAGGGCAGAAAATGGGAAATCACTCCACAGGGGGGATGGCCACACCGCAGTCCCTTCTCCAGTCTCCTCTTGGGATTTTGGGCACACATGCACATGCACCTGGAGTGAGTTTAAGCCACTGGGTCCGGGAACCGCAGTCGGCTACATGGGAGTCCAGCCACATGGCCATTACACCAGCTGCTGGTCTTTTTTCTTTAAATGATTCATTTATTTAACTTTATTTATTTATTTTATTTTGACCAGAGAGGGAGAGGGAGGGAGGGAGGGAGGGAGGGAGGGAGGAGAGAGAGAGAGAGAGAGAGAAAGAAAGTGAGAAAGTGAGAAAGTAAGCCTCTAGGTCCAGGACTTGAACCACAGTTGGCCGTGTAGGAGTCCAGCTCCTTTAATTACTCCATCTGATGGCCCACTTCATTTAATATACCTTTTTTTTTTTTTTGGAGGTTTTTGCTACAGGGCACGTGCGCTCGCCAGGAAGACAGAGAGAGACAGAGAGATAGAAAGTAAGAAATCACCCCCCAGGGGGATGGCCACACCGCAATCCCTTCTCCTCCATTCTCCTCTTGGGACCTTGGGTACGCATTCACACACTCCCTGTGTGAGTTTGAGCCATCGGGTCCAGGACTCGAACCACGGTCGGCTACATGGGAGTTCAGCAACATAGCCATTACGCTAACTGCTGGTCCCTCATTTAATATATCTTTACTCTTCACTTTTATAATATTATCAGACTCTCTTATTTCTCTTTTTTTTACTATTCTGCCTTTGTGTGTGAGAGATTGTTTTGTTTTGTTTTGTTTTGTTTTGTTTTGAGAGAGATTTTTGCTATAGGGCATGTGTGTTCGCCAAAGGAGAGAGACAGCAAGAAATCACTCCCTGGGGAGGGGATGGCCATGCCACAGTCCCTTCTCCTCCATTCTCCTCTTGGGATCTTGGGCAGCCACACGTATCCACCCAGCGTGAGTTTTAAACCACCAGGTCCAGGACTTAAACTGCAGTCGTGTATGTGGGAGTCCAGCAATGTAACCATTGCACCATCTGCTGGTCCTGCCTTTGCTTGTTTTAATCAATGATAGCATTGTGTTGACTGACAGTTTGGAATTCTTTTACTTTTGTATTGGCCCTGTGTATCCAGTCAGCCACACAGTTCTGGTACCACTGTCTTTAAAACACCATTTTACAGTGTACATTTTACAGTTTACAAGGACGTTTTGTACTCATCCCCACCTTTCCACCATTATTTTCATGTGTGCCTGGATGATTTGTTAACTGGACTCTTACCTCCCCTCACCTTGCAATTCATCCTATAGCACCTTAAATTAATCTTCTCTTCCATCGTTCACTGGCCTGTTTGCTAAAACGTCTATGGTGTTCTATTACCTATAGGCTAAATGTTCCTATAGTCAGTCAGCGTCTTGAAATCTGACCTCAGTCTCCTGTACATTGTAGCTTCAGGATCCGACAAATCTAGGTGTGAGTCACAACCCTGTTAGCTTTGTGAGTTTGAGCAAGTTACATTATTACTAAGTCTTAATTTCATTTTTGTACAGTAGAGACCTGTAGTCTAGGATCGTTATGAGGATTAAATGAGAACAATACATGCTAAAAACTTTGCTTGGTCGTGGGGAATAGTAACTTCTCTGTAAATGTTATCAATTACACTTAGTCTGGCCATTCTCTGAAGCTTAGCAGTGTGAGACCTTTCCTTGCATGAACTCTGGGCTGATCTTATTTTGGTTTCTCTAAAAAGTATCATCTCTATTCTACTTTAGCATTACTTCTAAATGATGTGTCCTCCATCCCCTGAGCCACTAGATTTTTACTTGCATTTGATTTTTCTTTTTTAAGAATTATTTTGTCTAACTTTATTTATTTATTTATTTATTTATTTATTTTTGATTTGGTCAGCGAGGGACAGAGAGAGAAAGAGAGAGGGAAAGTGAGAAAGCAAGCTGCCAGGTTCGGGACTCAAACTGTGGTCATCCATGTGGGAGTCCAGGCCGTTAACCACCATACTGCCTGCCGGCCCTGTATTTGATTTTTCTGTCTAAACTTAATTATAACTGAGGTCATCTAAAGTCCCTCTTTCTCTCATGTGACAATTTCTTGAACAACCTTAGGCCATAGACCTGCCTTCTCTAGCTTCTATTGCATTCCTTTGTCAGTCAGTCATACACAGTACTGTGGTGTTGACTTTGTGTTTTTATATCTTGTCTTTGTGGTGGGAATATAAATTCTTTATGGATATGAACTGGACATTATACTGCCACATAGTTCATACCCTGCTTACACATTGGTTGATGAATGAACTAACAAATGACCAGTTAACTGACCTATCAGCAGTAGTGCATTTCCGCAGGGAATTGATGAGATACTTGAACAATTGTCACTTGCTTTTTTAGGTCATTAATGTGGATGATGATGGGAATGAGTTAGGTTCTGGCATAATGGAACTTACAGACACAGAACTGATTTTATATACCCGCAAACGTGACTCGGTAAAATGGCACTACCTCTGCCTACGGCGCTATGGCTATGACTCAAATCTCTTTTCTTTTGAAAGTGGTCGAAGGTGTCAAACTGGACAAGGTAAGTAGAGCCTTTGTTTTCTCTAATTACTATATTTGAAATTTAATTTTTTTCCAGTTATTCTGTATACAGGGTTTTAAATACCTTCTTTTTCTCCCAAGAGAAAAATCCCCAAATAAGTGAATTATTAAGAAAAGATATAGGGACCAGCAGTTAGCGTAATGACTGTTGCTGAACTCCCATGTGGTCGACCATGGTTCGAGTCCCGGACCCGGTGGCTTAAACTCATGCAGGGCACGTGTGTGTGCGTGCTCAAGATCCCGAGAGGAGAATGGAGAAGAAGAGATTGCCGTGTGGCCATCCCCCCGGGGGGTGATTTCTCACTTGCTGTCTCTGTCTCTTTCTGTCTTCCTGGAGCCTATAGCAAAAACCTCTCCAAAAAAAAAAGATACAGTAAACTATACATTCATTTATCCAGCATGTATTACACACATTTTCTTTGAAGGGGAGTGGTAATATGTATCTTTCAGGATAATTTGTAATAAGTAATAATTAAACAAGGTAACATTGATCACCTTGGTAATGGTGAGTTTGGCTCCCCCTGCTGTTAAATAGCAGCAGTAAGTCTGTTTTTGTTTGCTTTGTTTTTGGATCATCTCTCTTAGACAAATGAAAATTATTCTGTAAACTTTTCTTTTAGGTCTGTGCTTTGAAACAGAGACTACTGTTAATTTACCAGATGTTTATTTAAAAAGTCCTTTTTTGCTGTTGGTGCATAGAATGCTTACTTTATGATTTTGTTCTTTGGCAGGTGTTCCCATAGCTTTTTTTTGTGTGTGTGTGTTCCCATAGCTTTTTTTTTTTTGAGAGAGAGAGATTTTTGCTATAGGGCATGTGTGCTCACCAGAGAGACAGAGAGATAGAAAGCAAGAAATTACCCCCTGGGTGGATGGCCATGCCACAATCCTTTCTCCTCCGTTCTCCTCTTGGGATTTTGGGCACACACGCACACACACATGCCCAGCCTGAGTTTAAGCCTCCAGGTCCAGTACTCCAATCACTGTCAACTACGTGGGAGTCCAACAATGCAACCATTACAGCTTCTGCTGGTCCCATGTTCCCATAGCTTTTTAAATGACATGGTAACCAATTTTCCCTTTGTGTTTACATTTGTAGGAATCTTTGCCTTTAAGTGTGCCCGTGCAGAAGAATTATTTAACATGCTGCAAGAGATTATGCAAAATAATAGTATAAATGTGGTGGAAGAGCCAGTCGTAGAAAGGAATAATCATCAGACAGAATTGGAAGTTCCCAGAACACCTCGAACACCTACAAGTAAGTATCTGTTATCTATACCATTTTGTGTACCATTTCTGTACTAGAATTTACCCCTGCTTAACAGAAACCTAATAGTTTTCAATTTTTAAAAACTTAGCTATAGGGACCAGCAGTTGGTGTAATGGCTATGTTGCTAGACTCCCATGTAGTCGACAGTGGTTTGAGTCCCGGACTTGGTGGCTTAAACTCACACCGGGCATGTGTGTGTGCGTGCCCAAGATCCCAAGAGGAGAATGGAAGAGAAGGGATTGCGGTGTAGCCATTCCCCCCAGCGGGGGTAGGGCGGGGTGTGATTTCTTGCTTCCTGTCTCTCTCTCTCTCTCTCTCTTTCTGGTGAGTTCATATGCCTTATAACAAAAACGTCTCCCCAAAAAAGAAAAATTAAAAACTTATAGTTATAAACATTAAAATAAATTTTAAAAAAATTGCCAGAGGGCATGCACACTCATGGGGGGTGGGCAGGGAAGGTTTGAGAAAGCATCCCTTGGGAACCAGCAGTTAGCGTAATGGCTGTGTCGCTGGACTCCCACGTATTCGACCGCGGTTCGCGTCCTGGACTCAGTGGCTTAAAACTCACGCTGGGCGCGTGTGCGTGTGTGTGTCCAAGATCCTGAGAGGAGAATGGAGGAGAAGGGATTGCGGCGTGACCATCCCCCCTGGGGGGTGATTTCTCGCTTTCTGTCTCTAAGTTTCTCTCTGTCTGTCTGGCAAGCGCACGCGCCCTATAGCGAAAAAACCTCTCCAAAAAAAAAAAAAGAAAGAAAGAAAGCATTCCTCATGGGGGATGGACACGCACACCCATGCACCCAGCATATTTCTCAAGACATAGATCCATTTTAACCACCGTATGACTGGGTAGCCTCATTTTAAATATTTTAAATATTTTGCATGAAAACATTAAATATTCCAGGCCAGTCCATGGCCTGGTGGTTAAAGTGGCTGACTGTGCATTTACAGTCCTGGACCAGGTGGTTTGACAAACACGGTGCACATGTGCCGAAAATCCCAAAAGGAGGGAAATGTAGAAAATTGATTGCAGAGTGACCACCCAGGGGTGCTTTCTCGCTTCTCTCTCTTTCTTTGTCTCTTTCTCTCCAGTGAGTGGAAATACCTCTGACAAAATTTTTTAGAAGTTTAAGCAAAGAAAACATTAATTATTTTATATTTTCTAAAATAATAAAGAGATTCTTTGTATTCTCATTTCTGATGTCTTGCTCAAAATTTTCCTTAATGCTTTCAGTGTAGATAAGATTCTCATTCTTTTTTTTTTCTCTGCCCTACCCCATATTTTGCCTTTCCACTTAAACCAATACACAAAAACTCAGCTCCGGGTTTCGCTGCTCAGAATTTACCTAATGGCTATCCTCGATATCCCTCATTTGGAGATGCTTCATCCCATCCTTCAAGCAGACATCCTTCTGTGGGAAGTGCCCGCTTGCCTTCAGTAGGTGAAGAATCTACACACCCTTTGCTTGTGGCTGAGGAGCAAGTAAGTTTGTGCTGTTCTTATTGCTTGTGTACAGTTTAAGTGTTACTGTGCTAACACTTGAAGATTTTATTCAGTTTGAATGTAAGCTTTCACAGTTTGTAAATTACTTTTGTAGTGAACTGTCAGAGGAAATACAACATATATTTATGGATATGTGCTAAAATATATGCAGGGGTTGGGTAAAACTTAGCATTACAGTTGTCTGTGGGTTCTCAAAAGAGATTTGCCTATTGATATAGAAAGACATACACTGGCCCAGCTGCAATAGTACACCCTGGTAGAAATTCTTGCCTGGTGGGCTGGGGCCACATAGGAGACCCAGGTTCGTTTTTCTGCCTACTGGAGGCCCAGACCCAAGGCCTTCCTACTCTAAAAAAGCCAGGTTGGTGACAGACACCTAGTCTCAGCTATTCAGGATGCTGGGATAAGAACATCTTGACACAGTGGGACCATGTCTGGAAAAGGGATGGAGCGGGGGAGGTGGGAGAGTGAGAAAGAAAGACCAATTCTCTTGACGATCGCCTCTGGTGGAATAAGAAGATGTACTGCTTTTCGTAGTTTAGTATTTATAATCAGTGAACTACTCATAGCAAGGTAGACTTTGTTAGCAATGTTATTATGGAAACTGTTTAGTGTTCCTCACTAATAGTTTCTTTTGCAGTATGGTATCTGGAGGAACATTGTGTCTTTATTAGTTATCCTCATCTTTTGTAAACCATATATCATTAAGACTTTTTTTTTTCTTTCCTAAGTTGATCATGAGAGAGAGAGAAAGAGGGATAGAAAGAGTTAGAAATCAGCCCCAGTGAGAATGGCCATGCTGGAATCCTTCTTTTCCATTCTTCTCTAGGAACGTTTTTTATAATTATTTTATTTAACTTCATTTATTTTAATTTGACCAAAGAGGGACAGAGTGGGGGGGGGGGGAGTGAGAAAGCAAGCCTCCAGGTCTGGAACTTGAACTGCTATCAGCCATGTGGGATTCCAGCACCCTTAACCACTCCATCACCTGCCAGCCCCTCTCAAGGGATTTTGAACATATGCAAGCACATGTACTTGGTGTGTTTTTCAAGCTACTGGATCCAGAATTCAGACTGCTCAGTGGGCCATGTAGGATCCAGCCACCAACTTCACTCTATCAGTTGATTCCTTTCAGTGTTTTTAAAATCAATTTCATTGTGTTTTCTTACATAGTAATGACCTTTCATATTATTTGCTGTAATTACGTTTTTCCTAGTTTGTATTTTATAATTAGATTTCTTTTAAAGGATTATTTATTTAATTTTATTTATTTATTTTTCCTCTTAATTTACTATAGGTAATCACCAAAGAGAGAGAGAGAAAGTAAGAAAGCAAGTCACCAGGTCCAGGACTCTAACCATGGTTGGCCATGTGGGAGATGAGCCACCCAAACCACCGTACCACCTGCTGCCCTCCATAATTGAAAATTTTTTTGTTTTTAAGAATTATTTTATTTAACTTTATTTATTTTAATTTGACCAGAGAGGGACAGAATGTGTAGGGAGTGAGAAAATGAGAAAGCAAGCTGCCAGATCCAATATTCAAACTGCAATTGGCCATGTGGGAGTCCAGTGCCCTTAGCCACCACACCACCTGCTGGCCCCCATCATTGCATCTTTTAAATTTTATGTATAGGGACCAGAACACGGCATGGTGGTTAAGGTACTGGGCTCCCACATGGCCGACTGCAATTCTAGTCCCAGACCTAGTAGATTGTTGTCTCACTTTCTCTCTCTCTCTTGCCCTCTGTTGAGAACATGTGCCTTATATCAAATTAAAAGCAAAATAATAATAATAATAAATAAAATTAAATGTGGGGGCTGGCAGGTGGTGTGGAGGTTAAGGGCACTGGACTCCCTCATGGACTCCCACAGTTCAGGTCCCAGACTTGGCAGCTTGCTTTCTTACTTTCCTTCTTTTGCTCTTCCTTCTGGTAAAATTAAAATAAGTAAATCAATAAATAAAAAGTGAAATAAAATAATTCTTTAAAAAGTTAAGTATTTTTAAATCTTTATTTATTTTAATTTGACCAGAGAGGGACAGAGTGAGAAAAAGAGAGAGAGAGAGAGAGAGAGAGAGAGAGATAGAGCGGGAAAGAGAGAGAGCAAGCCCATGCATGCACATTTATGCATTAACTTTTTTTTTTTTTAATTTTTGGCAGAATGTGCATGCACCTATGAGAGAGAGAGAGACACACACCACACACACACACACACACACACACACACACACACACACAGAGAAAGTACTCACCAGTGGGGTAGTAACACTATAATCCCTTCTCCATTCTCCTCTCTGGCTTCTGGGCATGTCTACACAAATATTGAACATGTTATTTGTGTATTTTTCAGTGCTCATATTAAATCTAGTAGGGTATAGGTCTTTGTGTAGTCAGATCACCAGTAAATAATGATATGTTTGTCTTTCTTTTCAATAGTTGTTGCCTCTCATTGAATTGCGTTTTAATGCATTGATAAGGAATGTCTAGGACAACATCAAAATGATAATCCCTATTTTCTTCTTGACTTTTTTTTTTTTTTTGGAGAGATCTTTGCTGTAGGGCACATGCACTCGCCCGAAAGACAGAGAGACAGAGAGATAGAAAGCAAGAAATCCCCCCCCCCCCAGGGGGGTTACGCACCCGGTGTGAGTTTAAGCCACCGGATCCAGGACTCGAACCACGGTCGACTACATGGGAGTTCAACGACATAGCCATTACGCTAACTGCTGGTCCCTCTTCCTGACTTTTTTTGTAGACTATGTCCTAAGTTTTACCATCAAGTATAATGCTGCATGTTATCTGAAAGTAGTTATTCTCTTATCAAATTAGCAAGACATTTCTGCATTTCTTCTGTTCTTCCTACCTTTTTATTACGTATTTAGGTTCAGAAGCTTTAATAAAGAGTACATTAAGAGGGAAATTTAGCCATTGAACTTAACTGATACAGTCAGGCATCTTTTGTGTGTCTTATTGTAAGTTACTGATTCACTTTTTGTTTTAGGTACATACCTATGTCAACACTACAGGTGTGCAAGAAGAGCGGAAAAACCGCACAAGTGTGCATGTCCCATTGGAGGCAAGGGTTTCTAATGCTGAAAGCAACACACCAAAAGAAGAGCCAAGTAGTATTGAGGACAGGGACCCTCAGATTCTTCTTGAACCCGAAGGAGTCAAATTTGTTTTAGGACCAACCCCAGTTCAAAAACAATTAATGGAAAAAGAGAAACTGGAGCAACTTGGAAGAGATCAAGTTAGTGGAAGTGGTGCAAATAACACAGAATGGGACACTGGCTATGACAGTGATGAACGAAGAGATGCACCCTCTGTTAACAAACTGGTGTATGAAAATATAAATGGGCTATCTATCCCTAGTGCCTCAGGGGTCAGGAGAGGTCGTCTGACATCCACCAGTACCTCAGATACCCAGAATATCAACAACTCAGCTCAGAGAAGAACTGCATTATTAAACTATGAAAATTTACCATCTTTGCCTCCTGTTTGGGAAGCCCGCAAGCTAAGTAGGGATGAAGATGACAATTTAGGACCAAAGACCCCATCTCTAAATGGCTACCACAATAATCTAGACCCAATGCATAACTATGTAAATACAGAGAATGTAACCGTGCCGGCAAGTGCTCACAAAATAGAATATTCAAGGCGTCGGGACTGTACACCAACAGTCTTTAACTTTGATATCAGACGCCCAAGCTTAGAACACAGGCAGCTCAATTACATACAAGTTGACTTGGAAGGTGGTAGTGACTCTGACAACCCTCAGACTCCGAAAACGCCTACCACTCCCCTTCCACAAACCCCTACCAGGCGCACAGAGCTGTATGCTGTGATAGACATCGAGAGAACTGCTGCTATGTCGAATTTGCAGAAAGCGCTGCCACGAGACGATGGTACATCTAGGAAAACTAGACACAATAGTACTGACCTGCCCATGTGAGCCTGGAAGTCATTATGTTATTTGCACCTTTGTGAAGTTTTTAAAAATGAAGATGCAAGTGCTTCATTTTCATTTCTAAACACTAACTCCTTTTATATAGACTGATAAAAAATTTTTTCTGAATATTTCATGTGCATCTTTAACTAAAGGGAATTAATGTAGAGCAGGTACTCCTTAAAGAACACTAATTTCATTATATACTACTCATTATTGTACAGCAGCATTCCCATTTTCACAGTGCCTATTTAAAATGAGAGTTGAAGTGAATGACATGCTGGTTGAATTTTATCAATACTCTGGACTTATACTTATCTTTCATGTCTAAGTCATGGTTAGCATTTAAAACTTTTTATAAAGCCTCTTGATAATGTGCATTGCTAACAGATAACTCTAGGCTTTGAAAGTAATATTCGTAGATTCACTGTTCACGGTATGTGGCCTCCAGCATGTGACGTGAGGAATCCTTCATTTCACAAATTAAAGGCTTTTTGACTTGAGCCAAAACATATATAAAGGAAGGAGAAGTATCACACCTCCCTTTTTACCAGTCAGCCTCTTTGCCTTCAGTGTTACTAGAGAGTCTGTGACCCTGAGTATGGTTTCTGTTGGTCTGTGCAAAGGCAGGAAGGAGACAAGATTTTTCTGTTTACTCATCTCATGATGTCACTTGAACGGCATGTCTAGATATTTGACTCAGAATTAAGATAGGCTCAAGAATTAGTCTCAGGTCACTTTACCCAAAAACATTTGAAAAGCTGAACCACAATTTCTTTAGAGTTTCTTTCCTGTAGATTATTGACCACACATTGTTTTTTGGAGGCATTTGTGCCATTAGATTTCCATTTACCGTCTGTTTTTTCTTTTGGTGTTTGGGATGTCTTATTTTGTTGCTTAATGTCTTTTTCCATTTGAAATGTTTGAGTTTGTATATAGTTTTGAAATTGGATTATGTGTTCATTATTGTTTAGTTTGCTTTTTTGTCAAATTATGGTTTTGAAGGTTCATTTGGAACTGTTATTCTGTAACAGGGTTGCCCTTGTCCAGTATTTATTTATATGCTGTTTACTTTTCAAGTTGATAAAAACATTCTCTCAATTTTAAATTTCACTTGTGTCCATAGGTGATCTCTTTAGCAGCTGAGAAACAAAAAGGAAGATACTTTGAACACACACAGTTCCCTAAAGGGACTTAGATTTCTCTTTGGGCACTCTCCCAGCACTTTAGCAGTGATTCCCCCACATGGTTGCCGCTGTGCTCGGCCCACTCCAGTGCTCTTCAACTCTGCTGTCCTTTCAGCTCGTAGCTGGATCTTTGATTATCCCTTGATTTCAGTGGAATGTTAATATTGATGCCAGCATAGCAGGTACAGTGGAAGTCTTGTAGCAGTGAGATTGTGTCATAATTTAGGATTTAAAATGAATTTCAGTTTCGGTAAACTGATGGGAGTCCATATATCAAACTCTTGGAAAAGTAATAATGTTCCAATTTCCCAAACACTAGAGGATATAAGAGAAGGTAGGGTGGAAATAAGGTTAGATAACCTTGCAAAATATTTTAGCATTTTCTCTAATATGAGGAAGTTAAGATTATGATCTAGGTCTACCAGATGTAAACAAGATTAATTTAGCATGAAAAAGCTTCAGTCAGAGTGGATCCAAGCTGTTCAGTTAAAAACCCTAATCCTAGGACAATAGAGTGGGACCATTATAAAGAAAATTAATTATTAAAGGTGTCTTTATAATTTTCAGTGCCATTGGTTTATGTGCATAGCAGATTTTTCTTGTTTTCTTTTTCTTTTGAACTTGGTGCTTACTAAGTGTTCACTGTTCTTTTGAAAAGAGCAGTGGTAAAGATGTGCAGTTTCCACGATGATACAGTTTTCATTTGTAATATGTTGTTCCATTTTTCCTTCCTTCGGAGTAGAATGTTAATCGTGCCAAATTTACGTAATGGTTTTGTGATGTGGAGTAGGACTTACAGTGGAACCAGAGCACAGGGTGTTCTCTGAAATAGCAGTCAAGGCAGGACATTAGTCTCCAAATGAAAGGGCTGATCTATTTATTCATTTTGGAGATTGGATACTTTATTCTTTCTTTCCCACATCCTTTTCAATTTTTAATCCAGATTCTAATTAGTTTTATATTTTTTAGGTAATAATCGTTACAGTTTATGCTTTAAATACTATGTGCTTTAAAATGAGCATTGGACCAATCGTCTGCTAAGAATTTGATTTTAGGTACTATATGAGTGTTAGGAAGATATTTACAATTGGTGTTAATTTCTAGGTGTTTTCTGGAAATCACCTGTGTTCTTATTAAATAAAATAATTTAGAATACTACTTGTCCTGTGCGGTAGTCTAGTGATGGGCATTAAGCTCTGTCCTGGAAGAATGTACCTATTACTAGGTATACTTTAGAATGAGCTATTTTATTGTCATACAGTTGTGGCCATGTGTCTCAGATTTTCTGAGAAAGACCTAATTTAGATACTCTGTTCTCAGACCATGTGATCCCACTTTTGTTTTGAAAATATAATCCTTGTTCATGTTTCCCCCAAGATAGAATCCTTTCTTATCCACACAGATGATTTATCCCAGACCAGGGTCGGAAACTGATATGGGTGATTAACTGTGTATTTTCTTAGTGTATTTTATTTCCCAGTTTCATTTTCTTTAAAACAATGAAAATATGGTGCCTTCCCTCCCTCCAGGAAGATTGGCAAATAGTTCCTTTTATTTACTGCTACTGTGGAGTGATGAGACATGCACTTTACTCTTGAAGACTCAGCAAAAAGCTTTTCACTTCTCAGTATATCCAGAATAGATCACATTTGGGACTTAAGAAAATTTGCCAAGCAATCTTTGTTTTTGTAGCTGTTAATGCTGACCACCCCCACCCCAGTTCAATGTTACAAGTCAAGCTAGTGTTTATCTCCCCACCCCATTTCCCCCAAATTTGTGGCACAGCGTATAAAAATGTACCTCAATAATGTTCTATTAAAAATGGGACAGGGGCCTTATGTTTTCATAATTTCCCAACAATGTGCCACCATATTTTTGCCTCAAGGTAAAGGTTTTAACAAGCTAATAAAAAGTACTTCCCGGTTCCCCTTGTGCTGTTCCTAACCCCAAATGCCCAAGTGTTGTGCAATGTGTAGCGTGTGCGTGTAAACATATGTCTTCTTGAAATAGACATACCATCAGAGACATCATTCAGAAGTAACCGATGTACTGGCATCTCATTCATATTCTGATATGTGAGGTATATGGTACTAATTACCTTTCCCTTGATACTTGCCAAATTTGAATAAAGGCATTGGTACGAAATTACAGACTGTATAGAAAAAGTTTTTGGCTTGAAAAATTAAGAAATATTTTATGACTTGCCACAATATACTCTGCCCAAACCAGCACCCTGTCTTCTTTTCTGTTTTCTACATCCTATTCCCCATCCCTACTTCCTCATCTTTTTGGGTATAACACCATTCTTTTGTAGCATCATGTAACTGCATTTCTTTGACAATTGGACAGTTGATAGCATGGAAACAGACTGGTATTAATAGTACAGTAGTCACCAGTGTGCCACCTTTGCATTAGTAAATGCAAATACACATTTTATAAAGGACAAACTTTGTGTTACGTTTTTATTTTCATTACATTGTAAAATATTGTAAGATTACTGTGTGTCCTAATTTGCATTATAAACGTTTTTCCTACATAAAGGCATAAATAATAGCAACTTTGTATAAAGGTAGCTTATTAGATTTTTAATTTTTTCTTTTATAAAAATAATTGTCTAACAGTGGGACTACCATTGCCAAATTGTATATGAAATATGAATTTTCCCCCCTATGGTTAATTTCTTTTATAAACATTCCGTATTTCTCTAATACAAGACATAAGTGATACTGTACTATGCATAAATTGTATTTTAATGCTGTTTCATATCAGCAACTGAAATTTTGGTTTGCATTTAGTATTGGCAAAATTTACCACTGTTGATTCAAATAAAACCTTGTTGTGTATGTAACAACATCGTTTGCCCTCTGTCCCTTCCCACCCTTGTTCTCTATTTCTCTCTATCAGTGCCAACTTCATACATTTTGTAGCATGGCAATAAAACATAACTTTTACACAGAGGCCACGCGTGGCTTTTTGGAGGAAGTGGAGATGGGAAGATTGCCCTCTGGTTGTCCTTTGCGGATGCCTCTCTTTGCCATATAAGCCATGTCATCAGGCACGAGAAGTTCTCTCATTTATGATGTAAACATGCTTTTAAGGACAAGTGTGAATGTGCTTTTAAGCTCAATTTTCGGCATAAAATAAGAACTAATTTTTTATCTTTGGGAAAGGCAGAGTTCTTGAAATACCATCAAATCCTTATTAACTGGAGTACTGAAAGACTATGCTAATAACTGAATTTAGTTCAACAAGGGCTCAGCAACACATCTTTCAAGTTCTTATTTACTGTAGAATATTACTGTACTTTACTATCCTAAAAATTATAATATGTAAATTACAGTTTAATCTTAGGTGATTTTGCATCCTGAAATGCCTTATTGTTGTCACTCTGGCATAAATATTCATGATGAGGTACTCAAGTTGATACTGGAAGCTGAGCTGACTATACACTGACCTTAAGTGTTTATGAGAAACTGCTTTGTTCAATAAAATGTGATCGGAGTTCTTATGGTCACTTTCCCCTTATTGCTGAAAGTAGATTGCAATAAAACCCCAATAAAAGTTTGGTTGGAGACCTTTTTAAAGTTTTACTGTATTTATATATCACATTTGAAACTTTATGGTAGACATTTCATTTCTTAGTCTGTCATCACCACCTTCACTTTATTTTTTACTTTTTTAGGATTTTCTCATAGGGTGCATGTGCTTGCCAAAGAGAAAGAAGAGAGAGGGAAAGTGACAACTCACTTCCTGGGGGGATAGCTATGTCACAGTCCCTTTCCCTTCGCTCTCCTCTCAGGATTCTGAGCACGCACCCATATTTGCCTGGTGTGCTGCTCAAGCTGCCAGCTCTGGGACTTGAACCGCCGTTGGCCATGTGGGAATCCAGTGACTTTAACCACCATGCCACCTGCTGGCCCCACCACCTCCATTTTAGAGGTGAACATATAAAGTTAAGGATTATGGATTGCATCAAAGGGAATAAAATTGTAAGTGTCTGACAGACTCTCACAGTTTTATCTGCATGGTACTCAAAGCAGTAGTTCCCAGCTCTCAGACCCCAAGTCTGTTTTTAACCACTGAGAGACATTGCTTATCCTAGTTGAGAAGGGCTTGGTAGAGGTTATTTAAACAGTGAAGGGGATAGCCGAAGTGATTGGGCACTTCCTTCATGCCTGGCACCAGGGAGCTCACACGTTGGCAATGTGTGGCAGAGACTGCATCTTCGAAACCTGGAGAATTGTTCTCAGAAATTAAAACTTTTTTGGATTATTACTATTATTATCTTTTGAGAGAGATTTTTGCTATAGGACGCGTGCGCTCACTGGAGAGACAAAGTGGGAAATTATCCCCCCACATCCCGCTGGGATAGCTACACTGCAGTCCTTTCTCCATTCTCCTCTCGGGATTTTGGGCATACACACGTGCCCAGCATGAGTTTCAAGCCTCCAGGTCTGGAACTTGAACTGCAGTTGGTTGGCCACGTTGGAGTTTATTGCCTTAACTACCACACTACCTGCAGGCACCCTTTGGATTATTTTTGTGTTTTCCCTTCAAAGTACTTTTGAGTACAGTAGCCACTGATACTGAATGAAAGAGCACAAACTAGACCCTGTGCAAATGAAGTTAGCAGTTCTTGGCCTCAAAAGAATGTGTAATTTAGAACAGCCCTTCCAATAGGATCAAGGCACTTGCCCTAGAGAATTAAGTCCTAAAGCATAGTGTACAATAAATTAACCTCTGATAACCTTTTTTGTGTGTGTGGGGTGGGGAGAGGTTTTTGCTATAGGGTGTGTGCGCTCGCGAGAAAGAAACAGAAAGCGAGAAATCACCCCCCAGGGGGGATAGCCAAGCCTCAATCCCTTCTCCATTCTCCTCTCGAGATCTTCGGCACACACGCACACATTCCGGCATGAGTTTAAGCCACCAGGTCTGGAACTCGAACCGCGGTCAACTACATGGGAGTCCAGCGACATAGCCATTATGCTAACTGCTGGTCCCACGTTTATTATTATCATTATTTTCCAATTTGACCAGAGAGAGAGAGAGAGAGAGAGAGAGAGAAAGTGAGAAGGCAAGCCACCAGTTCTGAGACCTGAACTGTAGACCTGAACCATGTAGGAGTACAACGCCTTTAACCACCATGCCACCTGCCGGCCTCTGAGGTCTTCCTTTTTAGTTTCCACATATTAGTGAGAACATGCATTATTTCTCTTTCTGGGCTTTGCTTGTTTCACTTAACATAATGCCCCCTAAGCTCTCCCATGTTATCTCAAATGACAGGATTTCATAAAAACAATTATATAGATGTTATAAATGATAGCCTTTCAGAGTCCCCTATTTAGTTGTGACATTTACAATAACCTAACAAAATGAAGCTCCACTCAAACACAGAAGTAGCCCTGTGTTTCTACTTTACCTCCCTATCTTCCATGTTGACACTCCTTCCTATGCAGCCATTGTATAAGCCAACACAGGGCCAGCTGGTGGGATTGCATCATGGCCATCTCCCATGGGGGAGGGGTGGGCTTTCTCACTCCCTATATCATTTTTTTTTTTTTATGAATTACTTTATTTAAATTTATTTATTTGTTTGTTTGTTTATTTATTTTAACTTGACCAGAGAGAGAGAGAAGGTGAGAAAGCAAGCTGCCAGGTCCTGGACCCAAACCACAGTTGGCCATCTGGGAGTCCAGTGCCCTTAACCACCATGCAACCTGCCAGCCCCTCTTTTTTTTTTTTTTTTAAGAATTATTTTATTTATTTAATTCCTTTCTTCCTTTCTTGCTTCTTTATTTTTTCACCAGAGAGGGACAGAACACATGAGAGAGAAGGAGAAAGTGAGAAAGCAAGTCGCCAGGTCTAGGACTCAAACCACAGTTAGCCATGTGGGAGTCCAGCGTCTTTAACCACCACGCCACCTGCCGGCCCCTCACTTTCCCTTTCTCATTCCCTTAGTCTCTGGTGAGTCCATGTGCCCTCTGGCAAATGAATGAATGAATGCCAGCCAACATTTACATGTTTATTATCTGCTGGGCACCATTCACATATTAATGCTTTTCATCCTTAGGAAACCCTAGGCAGTAATTTGCCCAGGTTCTACCCTGTAGAGCAAGGATTCTGAACCTGGGCTGGAGAGGTTTCGTTCTTTTTTTTTTTTTTTTGGAGAGGTTTTTGCTATAGGGCGCTTGCACTTGCCAGAAAGACAGAGACCGACAGAGAGAGGGAAGGAGCATGAGAAAGCACCCGGTATGGGGTATGGTCATAATCCCTTCTTTATTTCTCTATCCTGTCCGTATTTTAGACACACACACACACACACACACACACACACACACACACACACAGTACGACTAAGCTTCAAGCCAGTTTGCCATGTGGGATCCAGCACCCTTCACCCCTGGTACATGGGACTAGGCCAGTTTTATGTTCTTAAACACTTATTTCTCATTCTACTTATTTGATCTAAGCACTAAAAAGTCTTCTTTATCCATCTCTTTGCTCTCCTTTTGGGTGGTTCTTTTGCAGTGTATAATCATAATCCTGAGATAACTCCCCAGTTGATACCAGACATGTTTTTTACTTATTTACTGATTCAGAAAGATCATAGAGATACAAAGGCTTGAAGCAGTGCTACTCAAACATGCTCCCTGGACTGGTTTCTATCTGCAAGCTTTTGTCAGTGGTCTGGAAATACAAAATGGAGAGTATATGTTTCAAAAGGCACAGCAATTTGATGCATGCAACATCCAAACCTGTGATTTTGTATCTTCTGAAGTATTGGCCTGAGACGAATTAGAATTTTTTAAAAGGAGTCCTTCACCAATGTTTGAGAAGCACTGACCTACAAATCCCGGAAGACGAGTTCTTGCATGACATCTCGAGTTGCTGAGGAACCATCTGGACAGTATCTGCAGGTTTGTAGAAGGCACAGTATCCCCAAGACGGTCTGGAAATACCTGGCAAGAAAAAAAAAAGAATATCCACGGTAGGACTGTGCACACTGTAATAAATAGTTGCTAAATGATAATGATTGATAAATGGTTGTCATTAGAACCCTTGAGAGGTCTAGCCTAAGTGGCACAGCCAGTGGTGCACTGAACTGCAATTTCTGGAAGCTAGTGGGTCGTTGGGAAAGTCATGATGCATTTTTGCATAGAAAAACAGAAAAGTACCACATGACCTTCCCAATGACCCAATACACGCCTGAGTCTGCGTTTGGGACTTGAGTCGACATAAAAAGACACCAAGCAAGCTGACCGCCAAGCAAAAAAAGAACCATTGAGAGAAAATACGTAATATCAATATTTTTTGTCGCTCCCTCAAATTGAGGAAGTATAGCTTGAATAGTTTTCAGCCTTACCAGATCCAATACATCCTTGTTTTTTGTTTTGTTTTGTTTTGTTTTAGTTTTTTGGTATGGGGCACGTACGCTTTTGGGGGTGAGGAGGAGAGATTGAAAGTGAGAAATCACACCCCAGGGGGATGACCAGGCCGCAATCCCTTTCTTCTCCATTCTCCTCTTGAGACTTTGGACACATGCACACCCGGCATGAGTTTCAAACCACCAGTTCTGGCACTCCCAACTGTGGACTTGGCCATGTGGGATCCCACTGCCTGAAGCTGCACGCCATATGTTGGCCCTCCATTTTTTTTTTTTTTTTGTTTTTATTTACTTTTATTTATTGTTATAATTTTAAAATTTGCTAGAGGGTATGTATGGTCATCAGAGAGAGAGAGAAGAAAAATGAGAAAGCAGCCTGACAGGTCTGAGACTCCAACTTCAGTGAGCCATGTGTGAGTGAGTCCAGCATCTTAACCACCATGCCATCTGTAGGCCCCCTTACTTTTTCCTTTTTAAAATTTTTTTTGCAGGGAGGCCAGCAGATAGCATAATGTTACATCACCGGACCCCCATGTAGTGGACTATGGTTCTAGTCCCAGACCCAGCGGCTTAAAACTCATGCCAGGTGAGTATGCGTGCATGCCCAAAATCCCAAGAGGAGAATGGAG
>NW_006159643.1:287127-325276 GCF_000334495.1 Tupaia belangeri chinensis
CACCCACACACACACACAGTACGACCAAGCTTCAAGCCAGTTTGCCATGTGGGATCCAGCACCCTTCACCCCTGGTACATGGGACTAGGCCAGTTTTATGTTCTTAAACACTTATTTCTCATTCTACTTATTTGATCTAAGCACTAAAAAGTCTTCTTTATCCATCTCTTTGCTCTCCTTTTGGGTGGTTCTTTTGCAGTGTATAATCATAATCCTGAGATAACTCCCCAGTTGATACCAGACATGTTTTTTACTTATTTACTGATTCAGAAAGATCATAGAGATACAAAGGCTTGAAGCAGTGCTACTCAAACATGCTCCCTGGACTGGTTTCTATCTGCAAGCTTTTGTCAGTGGTCTGGAAATACAAAATGGAGAGTATATGTTTCAAAAGGCACAGCAATTTGATGCATGCAACATCCAAACCTGTGATTTTGTATCTTCTGAAGTATTGGCCTGAGACGAATTAGAATTTTTTAAAAGGAGTCCTTCACCAATGTTTGAGAAGCACTGACCTACAAATCCCGGAAGACGAGTTCTTGCATGACATCTCGAGTTGCTGAGGAACCATCTGGACAGTATCTGCAGGTTTGTAGAAGGCACAGTATCCCCAAGACGGTCTGGAAATACCTGGCAAGAAAGAGTGTGTGGAGAATATCCACGGTAGGACTGTGCACACTGTAATAAATAGTTGCTAAATGATAATGATTGATAAATGGTTGTCATTAGAACCCTTGAGAGGTCTAGCCTAAGTGGCACAGCCAGTGGTGCACTGAACTGCAATTTCTGGAAGCTAGTGGGTCGTTGGGAAAGTCATGATGCATTTTTGCATAGAAAAACAGAAAAGTACCACATGACCTTCCCAATGACCCAATACACGCCTGAGTCTGCGTTTGGGACTTGAGTCGACATAAAAAGACACCAAGCAAGCTGACCGCCAAGCAAAAAAAGAACCATTGAGAGAAAATACGTAATATCAATATTTTTTGTCGCTCCCTCAAATTGAGGAAGTATAGCTTGAATAGTTTTCAGCCTTACCAGATCCAATACATCCTTGTTTTTTGTTTTGTTTTGTTTTGTTTTAGTTTTTTGGTATGGGGCACGTACGCTTTTGGGGGTGAGGAGGAGAGATTGAAAGTGAGAAATCACACCCCAGGGGGATGACCAGGCCGCAATCCCTTTCTTCTCCATTCTCCTCTTGAGACTTTGGACACATGCACACCCGGCATGAGTTTCAAACCACCAGTTCTGGCACTCCCAACTGTGGACTTGGCCATGTGGGATCCCACTGCCTGAAGCTGCACGCCATATGTTGGCCCTCCATTTTTTTTTTTTTTTGAAAAAGATTGTTTTTATTTACTTTTATTTATTGTTATAATTTTAAAATTTGCTAGAGGGTATGTATGGTCATCAGAGAGAGAGAGAAGAAAAATGAGAAAGCAGCCTGACAGGTCTGAGACTCCAACTTCAGTGAGCCATGTGTGAGTGAGTCCAGCATCTTAACCACCATGCCATCTGTAGGCCCCCTTACTTTTTCCTTTTTAAAATTTTTTTTGCAGGGAGGCCAGCAGATAGCATAATGTTACATCACTGGACCCCCATGTAGTGGACTATGGTTCTAGTCCCAGACCCAGCGGCTTAAAACTCATGCCAGGTGAGTATGCGTGCATGCCCAAAATCCCAAGAGGAGAATGGAGGAAAGGGATTGCAGTGTGGCCATCCCCCCCGGGGTGATTTCTTGCTTTCTGTCTGTCTCTCTCTCCAGTGAGCGCATGTGTCCTATAGCAAAAATCCCTCTAAAAAAGTTATATACTCAATGTCAGCAGAAATTCAGAGAGAAAATGGAGTCAGACTGTTTTCTGTGAAGGGTCAGATAGTAAATCCCATAGGCTTTGTGGGCCATACAGTCTCTGTTAGAACTCCTCGGCTCTGCCATTGCATAACTCTGCTGTTGTATTTTGACCGTGTAGACACGAATGGGTATGCTTGTGTTCCAAGAAGCTTTATGGACACCAAAATATGAATTTCATAATTTTCATGTGTCATGAAATGTTCTTTTTATTATTTTTTTCCAACCGCTTAAAAGTGTAGACACCATTCTTTTTTTTTAAAAGAATTATTTTTTATTTAATTTTATTTATTCATTCTTTTTTTTTTTTTTTTTTTTTTAATTTGACCAGAGAGGGACATACAGAAAGAGAGAGGGAGAGAGGGAAAGGGAAAGTGAGAAAGCAAGCCACCAGGTCTGGGATTCGAACCATGGTTGGCCATATGGGAGTGTCCAGCACCCATGTGGGAGTGTCCACCACACCACCTGCTGGTCCTCTAGACACCATTCTTAACTATCACACAATACAAAACAGTTAGCAGGCTAGATTTGACTCCCTGTAGGTTGCCAATCCCTGGCATAAATCAGCCCATGAAGAGTATATCTGAAAAGAAGAAACAAAAATGGAAAATATCTATAAATGTTAGCAATTGCCAGAAATCCAGGAACTTGCGAAGTGGTTAGGCATAAGGAGGAAGAAAGTAACAGTGAATAACTGAAAACATTATTTTGTTAATGTAATGAGAGAACAAGAACACTCCTGTTACCATCATCTGCCCCAACCCTGGGTAGCCAGGACACCCTGGGTGCCACCAAATCTGTTTATTCTGATTGAGCAAGGATCCAAACTGGCCTCCTACACGGCCCCAGCCTTTTAGTTCCTTTGCCCCATCACAACTGGGCTGAAAATGATTTTTTTTTTTTTTTTAGTTTTGCTATAGGATGCATGTGCTCACTAGAGAGAGAGAGAAATGGGAAAGTGGAAAAAACGCCCCTCCGAAGGCATGGCCATGCCGCAGTCCCTTCTCCTCCAGTCTCCTCTCAGGATTTTGACATGTACTTACATGCATCAATAATGTTTTTCAGGCCACTGAGTCCAGAACTCAAAACGCACAGTCAGCCGAATAGGATCCAGTCACCTTAATCTCCATGCCACCTGCTGGCTGACTAATACATTTTTTTTCTTTAAAGAATTATTTTATTTAACTTTATTTATTCAGTTATTTATCATAATTTGACCAGAGAGGGATAGGGCGAGAGAGAGAGGGAAAGTGAGAAAGCAAGCCACCAGGTCTGAGACTCAAACCACGGTCAGCCATGTGGGAGTCCAGCATCCTTAACCACCACGCCATGGCCCCACTAACACATCTTTTTAAAAAAACATTTTTTTTATTATTAACTTTTTTCCCCCCCTCAGGATTTTGGGCATGCATGTACATGCACAAAGTGTGAGTTTCAAGCCACCAGGTCTGGGACTTGAACCAGTCAGCCACGTGGGAGTCCAGTGCCTCAACCACCAAGCCACCTGCTGGCCCAGTTTTTTAAAGTGCAAAATTTTGTTTTAGACATCCTAAGTGGTCAACTTAAAGTAGAAAACTAAGTTTGTTTTTAATAATCTAAACTATTTGGGGTTGACCTTGATCTCTACTAAGACCTTACTTGAGAGTATATTAGTTATCTCTATTGGAGGAAAAAAAAAACGTGTGAAATGCAAAAATGCTGAGAATGATTAAACTGAACAAAGATAAAGTAAATGAGCCCATGGGAGTCAATAAGACCTTGTCTTTCTGGGCATTCAACATTCCATTAGAAATAGCACTTAAAAATTCAAGAGTAGGGGGGCTGGCAGGTGGCATAGTGGTTAAGGGTGCTGGACTCCCACGTGGCTGACTGCAGTTGGAGTCCTGAACCTGGCAGCTTGCTTTCTCACTTTCTTTCTTGCTCTCTCTCTCACTCTGTCTCTCTCTGGTCAAATTAAAATAAAGATAAATAAAATAACTCTTTTAAAAAATTCAATAGAAGGAAACAATTTTTTTTTGAAATACTCAATACTGTTCAAAATTAAATGACAAAAAATACTTAAGAATGTGATAGTAAATAATCAAAGGAGGGCAGTAGAAAAAGCCGAAAAAGTTGAAAGTGGTTGCCTTTAGGGAGAGGAAGTAATGAAGTAGGTGAATTGTTTTCCATTATTTCTATAATATATTCTACTTTATATATGTGACGTGAATATACTTTAAAAAAAAAATTGCAGGGGTCGGGTGACATACTGGTTAAGGCATTGGACTCCAACGTGGGTGATTGTATTTCCAGTCTAGGACCCAACAGCTTGATCACACCAGGTGTGTGTGTTTGCCCAAAATCTACGAAGAGTGGAGAAGGAATTATTGTGTGGCCATCCCTCCTGGGTGTGACTTCTTGCTTCCCCTCAGTAGTTGGTCAAGAGTGGCCAATGGCAAAAAAGTTTAAAAATAAAATTGCCAGAGGGTGCGTGCACCGGCAGAAGTGTGTGGAAGAGAACGTGAGGAAGCACCTTCCATGGAGAACACTCACACACGTCTCTCTCCCCTATTCCTCCTTCTGGGATTTTGGGCACATGCCACACGCAGCTGATTTTCAAGCCTCCAGCCTGAATCCAACAGCGCAGCCAGCCATGTAAAATAAAGCCACCTTAACCATTAGGCCATGGGGTGGCCTGAAAATATAGTTTTTCTTAACATTTTAATTTTATTATTATTGTATTTATTATTATTAGTTTTGGAGAGGTTTTTGCTATAGGGAGCAGTGCGCTCGCCAGAAAGACAGAGACTGACAGAGAGATAGAAAGCGAGAACCCACCCCCCCCTCTCCCCGTGGGGATGGCCATGACATAATTCTCTGTTCTCCTCTTGGGATCTTAGGCACGCACGTACACGTGCCCAGTGTGAGTTTAAGCCGAGTTCGACTACATGGGAGTCCAGCGACATAGCCATTACGCTAACTGCTGGTCCCATTTTTATTATTATTATTTTAATTTGGAGAGAGAAATGAGAAAACAAGCCTCCGGGTCTGGAGTTCGAATCCATTGCCCCCAAGTGGGAGTCCAGTGCCTTAACCACCCGCTCCTAAAAAGTTGTTTAAAGGTTAAATTTAAGAAAATTAAAAGTGTGAGCACGGAGCCCCGTTGCCATGGCGATTTCTCCCCGCGGACTCTTTGTCCACCCTCTAGGCCCCGCCCCTCCTCGAGCCAAGGGCGGAGCCACAGGGGGCGGAGAGCAAGCCGAGGCCCCGCCCCTGCGCGAAGGACGGCGCTTCCGGCCGGTGAGGAAACTACAATACCAGCCTCGGGGGCGGCAGCGGCAGCCGCAGCGGCAGCCTAGGCCGGGGCTCCACCCCCTGCGGGAGAGCGTATCGCGTCACTTC
Organism: Tupaia belangeri chinensis; assembly: GCF_000334495.1. Lineage (NCBI taxonomy): Eukaryota > Metazoa > Chordata > Mammalia > Scandentia > Tupaiidae > Tupaia > Tupaia belangeri. The sequence continues at coordinate 292,358 of NW_006159643.1, forward strand.
CGGCTTCCTCTTCCTTGCGGGTCCCTGGGCGCGAGCTGCGAGGGATTAACGTGCGTGCCGAACTCCTCGGAACCATGGTGAGTCTGGCCCCATTCCCGAACTCTGCTGTGCCCTGCGATGCCCTGTCGCTCCGCCGGCTCTCAGTCCTTCTAGCGTCGCAGGTTCCTCGTGTCTGGTTGTCGGAACCTCCGCCGCACATGGCGCAGGCCGCGGCGTGTGACCTCCCGGCCATCCGGGTAGCCCTGCCTGCGGGCCGCGGAAGACGTGGACTGTAAGGTCAGCGTCTCCTTCTGCTGGGTTTCTGCACCGTTCTGAGACCCCGAGGTGCGACCCTCACCCAAAACGAAGAAATTTCTAGCGCCCCGCGGCCCCGCCTTCCCGATGGGTGGAGCCTGGCGCTGTGGGGCTGGAGCCGCCCAAGTGGAAGATGGAGGCCCGGGTGTTCCTAGGCCCCTCTGGCGTTCTTCGGCGCTGGGGGCTGCAACCCCTCTTTGCCTTGGCCTTAGCTGAAGATAACTTTAGTCTTGCCATATGTAACAGCCAGTCTCTCTGGCGTGTCATTTTTCTTGGCGCCCTTATAAGTCCAAAAAACCTTGTCCCCCTTTTATAAATTTCTCTTACTTAAATTTAAACGTTTGCGTCGATGATGGAAGCTTCATTTGTTTGAGAATATGTTGTGAATGAATTTTCTCTTAGTAAGACTAGCGATGAGCTAAGTGTGAAGTTAAGAATATTGGAATTTAGAAGGAATGCTTCTTGATTGTTTTTTTAGGCATCGCTTTCCCTTGCACCTGTTAACATCTTCAAGGCAGGAGCTGATGAAGAAAGAGCAGAGACTGCTCGTCTGGTAAGTCTTGTTCTCAAAAACAATTTAAATTGTACTTCTCACTTAACACCATAAAGTTGATTCTGATCATCTGTTTGATTTTTACTCTAGTCTTCTTTTATTGGTGCCATCGCCATTGGAGACTTGGTAAAGAGCACTTTGGGACCCAAAGGCATGGTAAGAGAAATAGGGAATTTAAAAATATATATATTTATCATCTTTTGTTAAAGAATAATTTAATTCCTTCCATGTGTTGTTATTTTTAAATTTGACCAGAGACAGAGAAAGGAAAAACAAAGCAAGCCGCAAGGTCTGGGACTTGAACCATGGTTGGCCATGTTGGAGTCTGTGCCATTATCCACCATGCCACCTGCCAGCCCATCATTATTTTTTTAAATTTGGGCAGAGAGACAGAAGGGAAGTGAGAAAACAAGCTGCCAGGTCTGGAACTTGAACCATGTGGCTGTGTGGGAGTCCAGCACTACTCTAACCACCACACCACCTGCCAGCCCAAGAAATAGTTTTTTTTTTTGGAGAGGTTTTTCTTATTGGGCGCGTTCGCTTGCCAGAAAGACAGAGAGAAAAAGCGAGAAATCACCCCCCCCCTCCCCGGGGGGGGGATGTCCCTGCCGCAGTCCCTTTTCCTCCATTATCCTCTTGGGATCTTAGGCACACATGCACATGCGCCCGGTGTGAGTTTAAGCCACCGGGTCCGGGACTCAAACCGCGGTTGACTACATGGGAGTCCAGCAACATAGCCATTACGCTAACTGCTGGTCCCAATAAATAGGTTTTAAAATAGATCTTAATATTGTTTTAGAGTCCTTAGTGCAAATATAGTTAATAAAACCTTCAAAAATGCATTTTAACCTTGGGACCAGCAGTTAACGTAGTGGCTACATCACTGGACTCCCATGTAGTCGACCACGGTTCAAGTCCCGGATCTGGTGACTTAAACTCAAGCCAGGCGCATGTGCACCCAAGATCCTGTGGAGAATGGAGGAGAAGAGATTGCAGCATGGCCATCCCCCCTGGGGGGTGATTTCTTGCTTTCTGTCTGTGTCTTTCTGGTGAGCGCTCGCGCCCTGTAGCAAAAACCTCTCAAAAAAAAAAAATGTATTTTAACCTTTAAAATGTAGCTTTAAATTTTAAAAGATGAATAGAGTCTTTTACTAAAACTCAGGCTCTAGTCCCTACTGTTGTCATTTCAGTGCACATCTTCCTGAGGTACATATTTTCATGTAATAGATTCTGCTTTGTTTTATACACATGTACTGTTCACATGTAGGATTTTTTTTTTCCTTTTTTTGTAGTGTACGCTTTTAAATTCCTTTAAGTGTAAGTAGAGACACTGCCTGTTTAACTGTTAGGTAGTATTCTGTAGCTCGATTAGTTCATATAATTGTGACAGTTGGTTTCTATTGTTTTTGCTATTATAGTCCATGTCCGCCATAAACTAGTTTGTGTCTTTTTTTTTTTTTTCTTATCTTTATTTTTTTTGGAGAGGTTTTCACTATAGGGCGCGTGCGCTCACCAGACAGACAGAGACATAGAGACAGAAAGCAAGCAATCACCCCTCAGGGGGGATGGCCACGCTGCAGTCCCTTCTCCATTCTCCTCTCAGGATCTTGGGCACGCACGCACACACGCGCACGTGCCCGATGTGAGTTTTAAGCCACCGGGTCTGGGACGCGACCTATGGTCGACTACGTGGGAGTCCAATGACATAGCCATTACGCTAACTGCTGGTTCCCCTGGTTTGTCTTTTTATTTCTACTGTTTCTAGGGTGGATACAGAGCTTGGTGTTGGGGTGTATGCATTTATATATTTCAAATCCATATACTGCCAAATAAATGACTATCCAGAGTGATTTTACACTGTTCATATATGTGAATACTGTGACTCTGCCTGCTCTAAGATGTGTTTCTATCTGTTGCCTTTAGGACAAAATTCTTCTAAGCAGTGGACGAGATGCTTCTCTCATGGTAACCAATGATGGTGCCACTATTCTAAAAAACATCGGTGTTGACAATCCAGCAGCTAAGGTTTTAGTTGGTGAGTGTTAAAATAATACTGTTTTGTTAACATTTTGAAGTAAGTTCTTTTTTAATAGGCTTTGTTGACTTAAGTGAATCACTTCTTAATTCATTATCCTCATTGTTAAAATACACACTTTAGGAGTAGAGTGTAATTACTGGTAGTCAAAGTATTGCATTTCAAATCTAAATCTCTGAAGAATTTATTAGGTAAGGAACCTAGAGTAACAACTAAGTGATCTACAGAGGAGTTACTTAAAAAGCAAACTTGCGTATAAATGAGTTATATTAATAGTGAGGTTTCTGTTTTTGTTTTGTAGATATGTCAAGGGTTCAAGATGATGAAGTTGGTGATGGCACTACCTCTGTCACTGTTTTAGCAGCAGAATTACTAAGGGTAAGATTAACTCTGACCTTGTTTATTTCTACCAGGGTATTTTTTTTTCTTTTTAAAATTTGCTGTAGGGCATGTGTTCTCTCCAGAGAGAGAAAAAGTGAGAAAACACCCTTTCCTTATATGAGGGGGATGTCCCTTGTCCCCTATGCTCCTCCCAGGATTTCAGGCACCCGTGCACATGTGCCCTGTTTTGTTTCTCAAGCTGCTGAGTCTGGGACTCGAATTACACAGCTGGCCATGTGGGATCTAGCCACTTAAACACCCTCTCATCTACCACACCACTGGTTGGCCCCTCTACTGTTTATACTTTTTTTTTTTTTTTGGTTTGCTATAACGTGTATGCTCACTGGAGTAGAGAGAGGGGAAGTAAGAGATCACCTCCCAGATTGGGATGGCTACACCACAGTCCCTTCTCTGTTCTTCTCTTAGGGCTTTGGGGATATATACATAGGTACCCAGAGTGTTGCTCAAGCCTCTGGGTGCAGGACTCTAGTGGCATACCCAGTCATGTGGGATCTAGCTTCCCAAACTTCCATGCTATTTGCTGGCCCCTCTATTGGGATTTTGAATTACTGTTGCTAAGTGTTTATTTTGTGTTTATACCTGTTTATTATTAGGAAGCAGAATCCTTAATTGCAAAAAAGATCCATCCGCAAACCATCATTGCAGGTTGGAGAGAAGCCACTAAGGCAGCAAGAGAGGCTCTTTTGAATTCTGCAGTAGACCATGGGTTGGTATACTAAAAGACTACTATTGTATTCTAAAAATTTGACATTCTTTGACCACATGCTTAATGTAAGAAACAGAGGGAAAAACAAAAATGTGGTCCTGCAGCCTTACCCCCCAGTAATTGATTCATTACCATCCACAGATAAGCCAGTAAAGTTCAAGGTTGGCATTTTTGTCATGTTGCATGTATAATGATGAAATTTAAAATATTATAATATGTAGAGCGTTTCTTGGTCGTCTTCATTTCATGTGAATGAAACAGTTTTGTTAGCTGCTTAAAAAAATTATTTGTTATTTTTCAGTTTTGACAGAAAGTGAGAAAGCAAGCGCTAGGTCTAGGACTCATACTGTGGTCGGCCACATGGGGGGTCCAGTACCTTAACCACTTGCCACCCACTGGCCCCTTTTTCTTTTTTAAAATGGGGCAGAAGGCAAGTGTGCTTAACCAGAGAGAAAGAAAGCGTCCTGTAGTGGTCATGCCACAGTCCCTTTCCTCCACATTTCCATCCTGTCAGCATTTGGGTTGTACAAGCAATGTCCAGAGTGTTTTTCTAGTTATAGGAGCCTGGGTTCAAACCACAGTTGGCCATGTGGGATAACCGTTTAACTTGACCACTGCACTACTGGGCTGTCTTTGTTAACCCGTTTTTCACTTAATTGAATAGCTAATAGATTTTTGAGTGTTGGTATTCTCTACCACAGTGTTTTTTTTTTTTTTAAGAGATTTTTGCTATGGGGCACGTGCACTTGCTGGAGAGACAGAAAGCAAGAAATCATCCCCTAGGGGAGATGGTCACTCCACAGTCCTTTATCTTCTCTTGGGATTTTGGGCACACGTGCACATGCACCGGTATGAGTTTTAAGCCTCCAGGTAGGGGGCAGTCAGGTCTGTGGGAGTCCAGCGATATAATCGTTACGCCACTTGCTTTTCCCCCACACAGTGGTGTTAATAATTGCACATTTCAGTGTATTTGTATAATTTCTCTAACTTATCTATAGTTGGAGATTTGTGTTTTTGATGATTATTATCTTTATAATGATGCTCTGACTCCCTAGAAATGTTTGTAGAAGTAAAGTTTCTTAGTTCAAATTATGTCCATGTTTTAAGACATTATGTATATTGCCAAATTTGTCTCCAAAAATGTTTAATTTATACTCTTTACTTGCTGTCTAATAATGCCTGCTCTTGACACTATTTGGCATTCTTTTGTTTGCTTTCTCTTTTTTGGGGAGGGAGTGCGGAAACTTGTGTTTCTTTTTTTTTTTTTTCCAAATTGCCAGAGGGCATGTGTGCTTCTATATAGAGAGGGAGAAAGCACCCCAAAGGAGCCTGGTCATGCCACAGTCCCTTCTCCTTTTGAATTTTTGGGCACATGTGCAGACATGCCTGGTATGTTTTTCGGGCAGCTAGGACCAGTATTTGAGCTGCATTTGGCCGTGTGGGATCTAGCTCCGTTAACCACCAGGCTATAGGACTGGCCCAGTTTCTCTTTCTTGGTTACTGGTGAGGTTTAAATTTTTTTTTAAAAAAATTTATATGTTATTAATATTTTAAAATTTGACCAGAGAGAGAAAGGGAAAGCGAGAAAGCAAACTTCTAGGCCCAGGACCCATACTGTTGTCAGCCATGTGGGATTTCAGCATCCCAACCACCGTGCCACTTGCAGCCCCTAGTTTTAATTCTTTTCACAAGACTTAAGACTTGACTGGTTCTGGCAGACATATTTATTGCTGTAGAAATATCTGGGTAAAATTCTGAAAAGTTAAGTGAGGTTCATATCTTTAGAGAAGCATTTTAGGAACACACATGAGTTTCTTTCTGTTTGGTTGGTTTTTATTAGTTCTGATGAAGTTAAGTTCCGTCAAGATTTGATGAACATCGCTGGAACTACATTATCCTCAAAACTACTCACTCATCATAAAGACCACTTTACTAAATTAGCCGTAGAAGCTGTGCTCAGATTGAAAGGCTCTGGTAATCTGGAGGCAATTCATGTCATCAAGAAGCTGGGAGGAAGTCTGGCAGATTCTTATTTAGATGAAGGTATGTATGCTGAATATGGAGAAGAGTCTTTGATCAGATGCTGATGGCCAAATACCGAGTGAATTCTCTTTTTAGCTGGTTTACACCACTGTCCTAAGCCAGAAAACTTGAATGAGACACAACCATTGCAACTGTTTTTGTCATTTACTCCATTGGCTATGTTAATAGTGTGTTTCATCTTCCACGCCATTCTGGCATTTCTTTGATAATTGGATTTTAAGTTTACCATGAAATTATTTACAATAAGGTCTCTAACAAAGAGAAATTGTAGTTTGATTTTACTAGAAGTCATTCATTCTCATGTGGCACTTTTCCCAGGTTTACGTATATCTTTAGGAAGTGTCTGGGTAAGTCAGATCATATAGTTAGTAAGTTGTCGGAGGGTAATTTTTGAAGACTAATGAATGAGTCTTATCTATTTCCTGAGTAATTATTTTGTTAAAATATAACTTTTCATCTAAACATCATATTAGCTTCACAAAATGGCATATAGAAAGAAAGCGTGGATACTCTGTAACAGAAGAGGGAAAACATTTAAGATTTTGCTTTTCCACCTTTCCTAGTGATTTAGAGCCCTGATTTTGTTGCATGTCATATGAGGGGGATCTTTGAAAATTTATGGAAATTGCCAGTTGTGAAGAAACTGAATTTCAAAATATTTTGCACCAAAATGAACTCGTATTGTCAATACGATTTTCCATGAATATTAGTTTTTAAGTTTTTTGTTGTTGTTGTTTTGTTTTGCCATATGACATGTGTGCTAGTTGAAGAGGGAGAGAGATAGTAAGAGGGAAGCTGAGAAATCTTCCTGTGGGGGGATGGCACACTGCAGTTCCTTCTCCATTCTCCTGGGATTTTGGGCACGCATATACAAGCCCAGGTCCAGCACTCTAATTGGTTGCCATGTGGGAGTCCAGCACCTTAGTGACCACACTACCTGCTGGCTCCTTTCCATGAACAATTTGAAGTTCCCTTGTATGCTTGCATTTGATTTAAGAGCATAACATAATTCTGAAAATTTTCTTGGTAAAATTTATTTGCAAGGGCTGCGTTCCTTTTCTAATATCTAGTGTTATCTACTGTTAGGGAAGCATTGAAATAAGGAAAGTACCACTGTTTTGGAATGTCTGCTTTGTGCCAGGCATTGCAATAGAAATTTAGTCATTGAGTCCTCATGATAATGACCCAGTCAGGAGGATTCCGCTCAGCTAAATAGAGCAGAAAACCCAAGATGATAATGTCTTAATAAAATGAAAGTTTATTATGTGTTTAAAGAAGCCTAGAGTCAGGCAGTACTGGGTGTATGATTTTTTCGAATCAGTGGTTATGTACCTATTTGACAGATGAACATATACTGTCGAATAATTTGTGGAAAGTTACTTAACCTGTAAACAGCAGAGTTAATATTGTACCAGGTTGGTTTGAATTCCATTGTTCTTGGTTTTTCCATTTTACCACTGGCTGCAATTCTGCAAAGTTTGATAATTTCTAGTTATATCTTGTGTATCTTGTGTCTTCATAGCTTGTTTCTCTTGTGATGTTTCTGTTTGTTTTTTGTGTTTTGTTATTAGTTTTGCCAGAGGGCACAGGGTGGGAGGTGGGGCGGGGGTATGATAAATCATCTCCCATGGGGATAGCCACATAGCAGTCTCTTCTTCATTCTCCTGTTGGAGTCTTGAACATATATGCACACGCGCAGGTTGTGATTTCCAGGCCACTAGGTGCAGGACTCGAACCGTGCAGTTGGCCATGTGGTATCCAGTGTCTTAACTCCCACTTCACCTCCTGGCCCATGGTGTTGGTTTTAAGCTAATCAGTCTCTGTGTGTTATATACATCTGTTCCTCCATATCCATGGGGAGTTGGTTTCAAGACCCTCTGCAGATACCAAACTTCATGGATGTCCAAGTCTCCTACATAAAATGATACAGTATTTGCTTATAACCCTAAGTACATTGGGTTCTGTACTTGAAGTCATCGCTAGATTACTTATATCTAATACTGTGTACTTGCTATCTAAATAGTTGTTGCACTGTATTGTTGGGATGAAAAGAAGTGTGCATCTTTAGTACAGACATGACCGTCGTAGGTGTGACTACAGCAAGGTAACGTTTTCAATCTATGGTTGGTTGGATCCAACCTGTGTATAGAGAGCCAGCTGAATATATGAAACAAGTTTGCAAATACTATGCATGTCTTTTCTGTTTCATATTATTTTTAAATAATCTGCTTAATTGATAATTATGTTCACTGCTCTAATGGAATGCCAAAGATCCTAGGAGTTTGGTAAACAAGACATAAATGTGTTCTTTCAAGTAGTAGTTTGATAAAGCAGACAGCTTTATGAGATTTACTAATGCAGCTCTGAAATATTTAACACAGTACTGTTTTATGTTTATTGTAGGATTTCTGTTGGATAAAAAAATTGGAGTAAATCAACCAAAGAGAATTGAAAATGCTAAAATTCTTATTGCAAATACTGGAATGGATACAGACAAAATAAAGGTATGGAAAAAAAATGAAGGTATGGAACTACGTTTCTTGGAATTCTGATCACTAGCTGTTGTAAACTTGGTAGGAATTAGTTGCTCTAAAAAGCTTAGAATATATATAAATGCACATGCACGGGGGTCTTCAGTTAAAGGAAAGTGCACATTAGGAAAAAAGACTGCATGTATTTCAACTTAATTTTGCACCAGAAAACTCTTAATTTGAGTCTTCCATGAACTTTTTAAAGTCTTGCATACTTACACTCTGATATGTGTTGATGAAAATGTTGGAATATGCTGTGTCACTCAGGGTAATAAAATTGACACTATTTATGCTTTTCTTTGTTTTAGATATTTGGCTCCCGGGTAAGAGTTGATTCTACAGCAAAGGTTGCAGAAATAGAACATGCAGAAAAAGAAAAAATGAAGGAAAAAGTTGAACGTATTCTTAAGCATGGAATAAATTGCTTTATTAACAGGTCTGTGTTTGCTGGTGGTAACAATATTCATAATAATCTAAAAGATTGTTTTTCTCCTGTGGAAACTTACAGAAATACGTCATATTCAGTTAGAGATTTATTATTTAGGAACTGTTATATTTTGGATTTTTGAAAAAGTTGTTTTTTTCTGTATTTGTAGACAAAAGTGCATTATGACTTTTTCTACGAACCAGTAATTTTCTTTTTATTTATTTAGTTTTATTTATTTTGTAAAAGGTTTATTTATTTAATTTTGTTATTATTCTTTAAGTTGGCCAGAGAGAAAAAGGTAAAGTGAAAGCAGGTCTCTAGGTCCAGGATTTAAACCATGGTCGACCATGTGGGAGTCCAGCACTTTAACCATCTGCTGGCCCCTTTTGTTTTTAATTAACTTTATTTATTGATTGATTTTAATTTGACCAGAAAGAGAGAAAGAGAAAGCAACCCACTAGGTCCGGGACTCGAACCACGGTCAGCCATGTGGGAGTCCAATGCTCTTAACCATGCCACCTGCCGGCCCCAAAATGACAGTGTTTTCAGATATATTCAGTGAGTTGTAATTTATACACACATACTCCTTTCGGTTATTGGCAAATTGCGTTGTTATATAAAAAGTTGTTATAAATTGGGCTGGCAAGTGGCGTGGTGGTTAAGGGGACTGTACTTTCATGTGGCTGGCCAGTTTTTTGAGTCCAGGACCTGGTGGCTTGGTTTCTCGCTCTGTTCCTCTCTGGTCATATTAGAAAATAAGTAAATAAATAAAGTCAAATAATTTTTTAAAAAGAATTATTTATTAAATTTTATTTAATCATTCATTCATGTAAACTGGCCAGAGGAGAAAAAGCCACCAGATCTAGGACTCGAACCATGGTCGGCCATGTGGGAATCCAATGATGTACTGTTATACCTTCTGCTGGTCCCACATTACTGTTAAATTGCTTTCCAGATTTATGAGACTAGAATTCAAATGGCTATATATATATATACATATATATATATACACCCATATATATTTATTGGGAAGTTTTATATATATATGTGTATGTATATATATAAAAGATCTGTTCTCAGTACTAGTATGGACAAATGCTAGTTTATAATTCTGTAGATAAGAAATAGTGTCTTCTAATTTGCATCTTTTGTGAGGTGAAAATGATTACTTTTTTAGTCCAGTGTATATCTGGTGAGGTAACAGATTTGAGCATTTTTTTTTTGTTTGTATTTTATTTACAGACAGTTAATTTATAATTACCCTGAACAGCTCTTTGGAGCTGCTGGCGTTATGGCTATTGAGCATGCAGATTTTGCAGGTGTGGAACGTCTAGCTCTTGTCACAGGTACGGGGGAAAACGTAATAGTTGCTCTTTGGTTTGTGGGATGTTGTTATATGCAAGTAATTGTTGAGAATACAAAGATGTTTTCAGGTAGGTTAGAATCTAAACATTCTGAAATCTGATTTACACATTTGGATACCTTTAATTTGTGTACATTACTACTTTTTTTAAGGTTTTTGCCATGGGGTGCATGTGCTTGCCTGAGAGAAAGAAACAGTGAGATGGGAAGAGATTACACCTTAGGGGGATGGCCATGCTACAATCCTTTCTCCTCCATCCTCTTCCTGGGATTTTGGGCATACATGCACATGCGCCCAGAGTGATAGTCAAGCTGTGGGGTCCAGGACTGTAACTGTAGCCAGCCATGTGGGAGTCATAACCACTACACTAACTGCTGGCCTCTATCATTACTATTTTTTAATTAATGTATTTATTGGTTTTAAATATTACGTGTATTCACTGTAGATCTTTACAGCATTCAAAATGGTTTTTCCCAGCATGAATATAGTGCATATTAGTCAGTTCAAAGATACTGCCATATTTATTATTGTCATCAGGTAACTTTGAATTTTTTTTTTTTTTGGAGAGGTTTTTCTTTGTGTTATAGGGCGCGCACGCTCGCCAGACAGACAGAGACAGACAGAGAGACAAAAAGCGAGAAATCACCCCCCAGGGGGGATGGCCACGGCGCAATCCCTTCTCCTCTCAGAATCTTGGGTCTGCACGCACACGCGCCCTGCGTGAGTTTTAAGCCACCGGGTCTGGGACGCAAACCATGGTCGGCTACGTGGGAGTCCAGCGACATAGCCATTACGCTCACTGCTGGTCCCTGAATTTTTGTGTCTGTCAAATAGTTCTCTTTTTTTCCCCCGATCCCCTCCCTTTCACTTCCAGTTATATAATTTTTAATTTACCAGGTTATACATCAGGCTTGCCATTGATTTTATTACTGTTCTAAAAACTACTTTCTGAACATAGTCTAAACAAACTAGAAACCCCCCCGTTTTTAAAAGAGATTTGTGCTATAAGGTGCTTGCGTTTGCCAGAGACAGAGACAGAGACAGAAAGCAAGAAACCATCCCCATGGGGGATGGCCACACCATAACCCCTTCTTTATTCTCCTCTTGGGATCTTGGGCGTGCACACGCACCCAACATGATTTTTTTTTTAAGCCACTGCGTCCAGGACTCCAACCTCGGTAGACTATGTGGGAGTCCAGTGACATAACTATTACTCTATCTGCCGGCCCCACAAGCCAGAGCTTTAAAAAAGGAGTCTTGGGGCCAGCAGGTGGGCATAGAGATTAGGGTGCTTGATTCCACATGGCCAGCTGCATGGTTTGAGTCCCAGACGACCTAGTGGCTTGAAAATCATACTGGGAGCTGCATGCCAAAAATTCTGAGAGAAGACTAGAGGAAAAGGGACTGCACTTTTTAAGTGATTTTTGCTATAGGGCATGTGCGTTGGCCTAAGATAGACATACAGAAAGTAAGAAATCACCCCTCACCCCTCCCCAGTGGTGATGGCCACACTGTAATCCCTTCTCCAGTCCCCTTGGAATTTTGGGCATGTGCTCACGAGTGTCCAATGTGAGTTTAAGCCACCAGGTCCAGGAATCAAGCTGCGGTCCACTATGTGGAAGTCCAGCAATGTAACCATTACGCCATCTGCTGGTCCTGAGGGGTGATTTCTCTTTCCCACTTCCTAAGAGTTTTAAATCTCACCTAGTTTATTAAATGCTTTATACCTTGTGTGGTAGGTTATAACTTCACAGAACACTTAACTACATGTAAGAGAAGGGGTCAGGTACTGAACTTGTACTTTAACATCATTTTTATTAATTTTTAGAAAAATTACAAATAATAATTGTTGAAGTGAGTGAAATAGTCTAATAATGTGTAATGAAACTTAGTATACTCCATCTCAGTAGAGGGATGAATATATTCCATTTGTGTCAAGTAGAAATTGTGCTTATAAGTCAGCTGTTAGAGTGCAACTCGTTTGCATTTTGTTGTGGAAATAAGATTTAGAGCAACTTTTAAAAAAAAAATAAGAGAATTATTATACTTGATTTATTTAAATTTGACCACAGAGAGAGAAAGCAAGAGGGACAGAGAGAAAGTAGTAGCATGCCACCAGGCCCAGGATTCAAGCCGTGGTTGGCCATGTGGGAGTCTAGCACCCTTAACCACCACGCCACCTGCCAGCCCCTAGAGCAACCTTTAAGTAACCTTTGAAAAACTAAGTTTAACAGAATTAAGTAGACGTGGTTTCGAAATGTAAGATCTCTAGGACTTTTGAAGTGCGTTTGGAATGGCCATGAATATTAGATGAAATTTAAGTGTACTAACATTTAGACGTAGATTCAGTCTTATCCCGGAATGATTTCTTAGGCTATTTTTAATCATTTGAGAAGCATAGTCTTCAGACTCTGGCAGACATTTTTCTTTGATTAAATATAGAATCATTAAATACAGAATTACCTGCTCTGAAGTTCTTTAAAAGCCACTGCATACATGATACTAAAGGTGACATGTAAAACTTAAAGGTATCCATGTTTATATAATTCATCCTTCAATGCAAGACAGTGAGGACATAAATAATTGGTGTCCTGAGGACTTGATACAAAATGGCCACATACTGGCCAGCAGATGGGAGTGGAGGTCAAGGCAGCTGGATCCCATAGCCAACTTTGCTGTTTGAATCCTGAACCTGGCAGCTTGAAAAAACTGTGGGCATCTGTACCCAAATCTCCAGAGGAGAATGAAGCGTGGAGGAAGAGGGGATTGCAGCATGGCCATGTTCGCTGCAGGCGGGGTGGTGGTCTCTCACTTGCCGTTTTCTGTCTCTCTTCAGTGAGTGCTTGTGTTTCATTAAGTACACTAGCTTTATGACTGTAATGCTGATTTCTAGTGGGTCCCATCTTTAGGAGCTTAGTTGTCATCAAGGTGTGTGAAATAGGTTCTTACAAATGCCAAGAAATGTCTAACAAGCAAATTTAGAAGGATTAATGAAAATTCTCATGTGCCGAGGTAGTCATACATTTTTGCATAACAGATCTATTGGCTAGTCAGCAGACTTACTGATAAGGAATAGGAGAGGGGTTGATGAATATTACATGGATTCTATATTAGAAAGGAATCAGAAGAAAAAAAGATTGTAAAATGGAAACTTAACTTTTGCTTAACTGAGAAACAGAAGAGAAGGGAAGAGACCACTTTCCTTCATAGCATGATAGATGGAGTAAAATAGGAATAGAGTCAAGACATAAGGACTAAAATTTTTAACATCAGATTGTTCAGGAAAATGCTCAGTGTACATTTCTTCGTTTTGGGGGATGCCTTCTAACATTTCACTTTAGATCATTAGGTAACAAGTATTTATCATCTTAAGTAGTTCCTAAAGCATATAGTTTGGTGAAGTATTTCCTGTTTTGTACTGCAAAATTGTATCCTAAGAGTTTAGTCTTAACTGGATTCAGGTAAGAATTTAAAGTCAGAATTAAAGGTAAATGCTTTTGAAGTCTCCATTTAATCTTTGGAAGGTGTGATTATATAGTGTGAGCATATAGGTCTGGTGGTAGACTGCTGGGATTTGAGTCCCAGCTTTATCATATAACTTTTGATAAGCTTTACCATATTTGTGCTATCTATAATTTTTTTTTTTTAGAATTTCTTTCTTTAACTTTATTTTTTTAAAAAAATGGTTTTATTTAAGTTCATTTATTTACTTTTTGACCAGAGAGGCACAGAGCGAGAGAGAGAAGGAAAGTGAAAAAGCAGATGCCAGGTCTGGGACTTAAACTGCAGTTGGCCATGTGGGAGTCCAGCACCCTTAACAACCATTCCTGGGAACCAGCAGTTAGCGTAATGGCTATGTCGCTGGATTCTGTGGTCGACCGCGGTTCGCGTCCCGGACACGGTGGCTTAAAACTCACGCCGGGCGCGTGTGCGTGCGTGCCCAAGATCCCGAGAGGAGAATGGAGGAGAAGGGATTGCGGCGTGACCATCCCCTCTGGGGGGTGATTTCTCGCTTTCTGTCTCTCTGTCTCTCTCTGTCTGTCTGGCGAGCGCATGCGCCCTATAGCGAAAACCTCTCAAAAAAAACAAACAAACAAACAAAACAACCATTCCTCCTGTTGGCCCCCTGTTTATTTATTTAAATTTGACCATAGAGGGACGGGAGTTGAGGGAAGTGAGAAAGGAAGCTGCCAGGTCCAGTACCTGAACCATGGTCAGCCATGTGGTAGTCCAGTGTCCTCAACCACCATGCTGCCAACCACCATGCCACTTGCTGGCTCTCTATTACTGTTGATAAGTAATTAAATCTCTCTCTCCTGTGCATGGGGCGGCAGTCCGGGGCAGGGACTGTTTTCTTCTAGATTGTAGCTATATGTCATAATCCCACTGCCTCAGCCTTGTAGGTAGCTGAGACCACAGGCTAGCATGCCGTTGTGCCTGGCTTTTTTAGGGTGGTCCTCCAAGACTCAAGGCTGGCCCTCCCTTGCGACCTTAGCCTCCTGAGCAGCAGTGTCTCTGGTGGGACACCCTTGCCTCATTTTTGTGGTGTGTAGAATGGGATAATCATGGAACCTATCTCATGAGGTAGTTGTGAAGACTAAGAAAATAGTCATCTCATAGTAAGTGTTTAAAAGAGGGCCTGGCATGTAAGACTTCTGACAAGTAATGGAAAAAGGGAGCTAAAGTGTAAGTTTATTTTGGTGTAAAATTTTTAAAAAATTATTTAATTAATTTAATTTGATGAGAGAGAGAGAAAGTGAGAAGACAAGCAAGCTACCCGGTCTGGGACTCGAACCATGGTTGGCCATGTTGTCCAATGCCTTAACCACTATGCCACCTGCTGGTCCCAACTTTATTATTTTTAAAAATTATTTGTTTAATTTTATTTATTCACTCATTTAATTTGGTGCAAAAATTCTTGAAGTCTTTACACAGTTTTTTATAATGCACATTTTTCTGTGAGCTTTTTGAAGACTTCTCATAGAGTAATCAATCATTTTGAAAAATACCATGCTGTTAATGCTTGTTAGAAAACAGTAACTTAAAAATCTGTGCTGTACTTAATTAATACATATTTATGTTCACAGGTGGTGAGATTGCCTCCACCTTTGACCACCCAGAGCTGGTGAAACTTGGAAGTTGCAAGCTTATTGAGGAAGTCATGATTGGAGAAGACAAACTCATTCACTTTTCTGGGGTTGCCCTTGGTAAGCAATTAAGTAAATCCTGGTGTAAGGTGCCTAAATCCTTGCTAGGCACTGTTGAATTGAAACAAAACAGATAGTTCCTGTAGTTAATTTGTTACTTCAGAAGTCTTTTTTATTTTTTTAAGAATTATTTAAAAATTTTTCTTTAATCATTTATTTTAATTTGATCAGAGAGGGAGAAAGTGAGAAAGCAAGCCACCAGTATGGGACTCGGAACTGTGGTCGGCCATCTGGGAGTGTCCAGCACCTTAACCACCGTGCCACCTGCTGGTCTTCAGTATTTCAGAAGTCCTAGCTTTTTTTTTTTTTTTTTTTGATATTTCTTTTAGAAGAATTTTTTTTTTATTTAACTTTATTTATTTATTTTTTAAGTTTGACCAGAGAGAGAGTGAGCGTGAGAAAGCAAGCCGCCAGGTACAGGACTTGAACTGCAGTCGACTATGTGGGACTCATGTACCCTTAACCACCAACCACACCACCTACTGGCCCCAGAAGCCTTAACTTTTAGGAAACATGATAAATGTTTTGTTTGATTTTCTTTCGAGGTCAGTCTTGCATCTGCCATGCCTTTGTGAGTAGTGCATATTCAGTGTAGGTATTTCTTGATGACATCAGAACCATTATGAACGTAAGATTGTTAGGACAGTGAATGTGTAACAGTGGAAGACACTTCAGCTGTCAAAGCCCCATGATATAACCAATACCTCTGTAAATAATAAAGGCAGACTGTTATGTTTTATGATTAGGTGATTCCTGTGACATATGTTTTAACTTAGGTGAGGCTTGTACCATTGTTTTGCGTGGTGCCACTCAGCAAATCTTAGATGAAGCAGAACGATCTTTGCATGATGCTCTTTGTGTTCTTGCCCAAACTGTGAAGGATTCCAGAACGGTCTATGGAGGAGGTAAGCATTAGAAAAATATTGAAAGCATTTTATGCCTTTAAGTAATTATAGTGGGCCTTTTTAGAAATTTTATGTTGCTGAGTAGTTTAGGGGGCTGCGTTCCACATGGATACTATGCAGTTTGCATGACCCCGCTGACTTGAGAAACATGCTAGGTGTGTGTGTGTGTGCATGTATGCCCAAGATACCAAAAGGAGGGAGAAATCGAGAAGGGATTGCAGCGTAACCATGCCCCTGAGAGGGTGGGTACTTTCTTGCTTTGGAGAGCGTGTGTGGCCTTCTGTAAAATTTTAAAAAATAAAATTGTTTTTGCCTTTCTATTTCATTTTAAGATGCTTAATGTATCTTAAGGGAAGTCAGTAATGCAGTGTTTTGAAGACAGCTAAGCATAACCTTTTTTTTTCCCTTCATTTTTAATCTATAGGCTGTTCTGAGATGCTGATGGCTCATGCTGTGACACAGCTTGCCAGCAGGACACCTGACAAAGAAGCCGTTGCAATGGAATCTTATGCTAAAGCACTGAGAATGGTAAGTTAATAAAAATACAAGATCTGAACTTAAATTTGTGGGTATTGATGATTAATCATTCAAGTCTTTTTCTTATCCTAAACAGAAAATGTCTACTTTTTTGGCTTTAAATGAACTGGAGCTTATCCTCATTATGAGCAATAACTCAAAAGAAGCACAGTTTACTTTTTTTCCAAATACATAATTTTACAGGCCATCCTCCTGGTTAGGAGCACATCAGTGGTTCTTAAGAGTAGATAGTCATTACTTGTCTTCTTCATTCATAGTTACCGACCATCATAGCGGACAATGCAGGCTATGACAGTGCAGATTTGGTGGCCCAGCTCCGAGCTGCTCACAGTGAAGGCAATACAACCGCTGGCCTGGGTAAGAAGTCAAGCTGAGCTTTGTAGTAGTTGTTAAAAATAGTCCTTACTAAGCTTTTTCTTTTGGAAGGTAAGAGTTTTTATAACAACTGTATAAAAGATCCTTATGTGGGGCCAGCAGGTGGCATAGTGGTTAAAGCCCTGGATTCCCACATAGTTGTGGTTTGAGTGCCAAACCTGGCAACTCTCTCTTTCTCTCTCTCTCTGTTTCTCTCATGAGCACACATGCCCTATAGCAAATTTAATAATAAAACAATAAAATACATCAATATATCTTTTTTTGAGAGAGAGAGAGAGATTTTTGCTGTAGGGTGTGCGTGCACACCAGAGAAACAGTGAGAAATTCCCCTCCGGGGTTATGGTCACATTGCAGTCCCTTCTCCATTCTTTTGGGGTTTGGGGCACACACAAACGTGCACCCTGCACGAGTTTGAAGCTGCTGAGTCCAGGACTTGAACGATGATTGACTGTGTGAGAGTTCAGTGATGTAACCATTGTGCTCTCTGCTGGTCCCTAAATACATCCTTTTCTAAAAACGAGATTCTTGTGGTTTTTTGCCTTTGTTAACTGTTACATATGCCAGGAAAATGTGTTTAGCTTCATAACTTCATGTTCTCAGTACTGCTAAAACTTGGTTATTCCACAGGAGTTATAAAACTAGGAAGTGTGATATGTAATAACTATAGGGTGTAATATATAAGCAGTACTTGTGTTCTGAAATCAGTGTAAACTCTACCTAATTTCTTATAATACTATCAGTGTTAACTCCTAATCTCACAGAAGGTTATTTTGGGGCATTCATAGGTGAATATCGCTAATCAGATTAAGAGTTCAGGGGCCAGCAGTTGGTGCCATTAAAGTGGCTGGATTCCACATGGCTGACTGTGCACTTCGAGCACTTAAAAATCAGCTGGGCACATGTGTGCACACCCAAAATCTCAAAAGGGAGGGAGATGGAGAAGGGATTGTGGCATGACTGTTCCCTGTGTGGGGGTAGGTACTTCCTCACTTTTTCTTGTCTTCCTCTGGCAAGCACACATGCCCTCTAACAAGTTTTTAAGGAAAGAGACCGGCTTGGTTTATATTGAAAGTTTTTTTGACAAGCTGTATGGGACTTCATAGTAATGATCTTAGGTAATCTTGTCACTAGACAAAATAGAGCCAATTAATAATAATCTATCATAAAATGAAGTAGGAGTCTCATCAAAAGAAAATGTAGGTAGATGAGTTCTAAATTTTCTTTTAAATTTATATAAATATATACATATACAGATAGAGATGGATAGAAAATTAATGTATATGTTCTGGTGTTCTGTATTTTCTGTTGTTTGACATTGTTGCCCTTGATTAGTACAGGTAATAGTTGTCCTTTTAATTTTTTTTTAAGAATTATTTAATTTTACTCAATCATCATCATTTTATTTATACGTGTGTATGTGTATGTATATACACACACACACACACACACACACACACAGATACATACATACATACATATTGACTAGAGAGATGGGGGGAAGTGAGGAAGCAAGACTTCAGGTTTTGGACTTGGACTTGAACCACGGTCAGCAATGGAGTCCATGCCCCAGCCACCACATCACCTGCTGGCCCTTCCTTGTAAATTTTTAAAAGGCTGTCCTTGAGTGCCTTATAGTTTATTTAGTGAATACTTTTGTGACTTAAACTGTCTAAACCATGTAGGTTGATGTTAACAGTCATTTTGGAGATGGTTGATACTGTAGTTAGAATTAGTTTCTTTAATGAATGCTTTTTCTTTTCAGACATGAAGGAAGGTACCATTGGAGACATGGCAATGCTGGGGATAACAGAAAGTTTCCAGGTGAAGCGGCAGGTTCTTTTGAGTGCAGCTGAAGCAGCAGAGGTGATTCTGCGTGTGGACAATATCATCAAAGCAGCACCAAGGTACCATGGCACTTTTACTTAACACCAGGAAAAAATAACACCAGAAAAAAACCAGGGAGCTATATCTGAAGTGGAGAGACATTTTTGCCTTAGATAAAACACATGGAATACATTTAAAATAAGTAATCAAAATGCCTAGATTTAAGCCAGATAATCTTACGGAGGGGACTAGTAGGTGATGGTTTTTCAGTAGACTCCTCGTAGTTGACTGCAATTTGAGTTGTGGACCTCTGCTTTAAACTCAACACCGGGCATGTGTGCGTGCATGCTTGCCCAACATTCCAGAAGGAGAATGGAGGAGAAAGGATTACATATGGTGTGGCCACCCCTCTTGGGGGGGTGGGGGGTGATTTCTCGCTCGCTCTCTCTGTCTCAGGCCAGCATACATGTCCTATAGCAAAAATCTCTCTCAGGAGAAAAAAAAAGCTTAGAAGAAAGAGGAATAGGCAGTATGGGGTAGCTCTTTGAATTGAAAGGGCACATAAAGAGCCAGGCTTGGAAAGTCAGGAAATGAGGAACTTGGGGTTTGGGCCCTTCATAGTGAGAACTGATGTCTTTTAAGTTTTTTCAAAATCTCACAGAAAAATGGTTAAGTGGCCAGAAAATCTTAACTTTTGAGGAGCGAGTTAATAAGTTTTGATTGTTATAAATAGTGACCAAAACTGTTTATTTTACTTGTTCATGGTGATTTAGGGAGATGGGAAAGGATGGTGGCTTGGACCAGGAGAATGGTGAAGGTGGATTGATGGATGTATTGGGTCATCAAAAGACTCATGAAACTTTTTTTTTTTTTTAATCACCCCCAGGGGGGATGGCCTTGCCACAATCCCTTCTCCATTCTCCTCTCGGGATCTTGGGCACGCACGCACACGCACCCGGTGGTCCAGACCTGAACCGTGGTCGACCATGTGGGAGTCCAGTGACATAGCCATTATGCTAACTGCTGGACCCATGAAACATTTTTACATAGAAAAACATCAAGACTTTTCTGATGACCCAGTATTTCCAAGGTAGAGACAGTAGGACTAGATTACAGGTTGGGTATAGAATGTGAGAGTAAAGAGAATTAAGGATAATTCATTTTTTTTGTCTGGAGAAATAAGATAGGGAAGGATATAGGAGAAAGAGATTGGAGAAGTTTGGGTAGTTGAGATGTTTCTTGGTAAGACAGGCAGGATAGTTGCGTAGTTTGGGAGTGAGCACTGGGGAATTCATGTAAGTCTGGAAAGATTCAGAGCAATCAGCAAAAGACAGTAAGGAGGAATGGAGAGTGCAAAAAATTGCTAAAACTGAGTGATAAGATACACAAGAATTCATTATCTTACCTGCTTTTATATGCAGTGGAAATTTTCCATCATGTAGCAATTTAAGTGGGTGAAGGGATGCCACTGAGAAAGAAGAAAAGGGAATATGTATCTCAGAAGCCAAATATAGAAGATATTTTGAGAGAAGTGAGCACCTGTTAAAAGGATGAGAATAGATCACTTAACAGGACTAAATTTGGCCTTAAAAATCAGATTTAGCAACATATAAAAGCCATTGGTAATTTTGATAGGCAATTTTAGTGGAATGGAAGAGGTAGAAGTCTCATTGACATGGGTTCAGTAGACTCGGAAAGTGTTCACAGACTCTTTTCTGAGGAGTGTGTTGTGAGTGGGAGCAAAGAAGTGGGATAGGGGCTACAGTAGGTGTGGCTCTTTGAAACTTTGTCCTGTTCAAGTGGTAGAGATTTTGTAGAGAAGGAATTAACTGATAGAGAATAAAAGCAGTTCACTGAATCGCCAAGAGGAAGAGAAGGAGATCTAGGGGACCAGAGGAGAGTCGGTTCTGACCATTAAATAGCTGGGAGCTCAAACAGTCCAGCCATAGGAGTAGGAGGGAAGGAAGGACATTATTGGAAAATGAACAAAGTTACACAGAATTTTTTTTTTAGCTTTAGCACAAAAAAATAAAATAAAAACATAGATGGTATTGGGAGGAGAGAATAATGACTATGCCATGATTTGAAAGTAACATGAAGTTGCAGTTTCGTATTTGGTCCAGTAACCCTGTTTAAAGGTTTAAGTGTTTATTAAATATATTACACATTGAGTAATTTGCAGTACAGAAACGTGAATAATTTTGTTTAACTCAGCCTTTCCAAATTATTGGACTATTCACTATTTTCTTATATTTTTATTAACCTCCAGTTTCTCAGATTCGTTTTTCAGATCAGTGTCTTATGATGGGGTCTCTTGGCAATGGTTAGCATCCTAGTTCCCCCAAAACCACTACTGAGTTGGAAGGTTTGCTTCTTTATATTATCCTAGTATTATGTAATACTGTGCTCTTTCGAGTTCAGTTCTCAGGCTTTTTTAGATGCTTATCTTAGTGTTGTGGCTTGCCTCTAGAAACCAGTGTTTCTCGAGCCCTGCCTTCTTGAACCAAGTATTAAAAAGATTTCACTAGTACCCTTACTATCTTCTCTTCCTTTACATGCTTTTTAGGGAAGTGAGAAAGTAAGCCACTAGGTCCGGGACTCAGACTGCAGATGGCCATGTGGGAGTCCAGCACCTTAACCGCCATGCCACCTGACAGCCCGAAAATTCTTAACATGTTTCTACACTGTATGGTCACCAGAAAATTAAAAGATAGGAGAGAGAATACCAATATACTTCAGTGAATTAACCCACCAAATCACCAGCTTGTTTTTGTTTTTTTGGGGGGAGAGGTTTTTGCTATAGGGCGCGTGTGCTCACCAGACAGAGACAGACAGAAAGCGAGAAATCACCCCCCAGGGGGGATGGCCACGCCACAATCCCTTCTCCTCCATTCTCCTCTCGGGATCTTGAGCGAGCACGCACGCACCCGCGCCCGGCGTGTTTTAAGCCACTGGGTCCGGGACACGAACCACGGTCGACTACATGGGAGTCCAGCGACAGAGCCATTACACTAACTGCTGGTCCCACCAGCTTTTCTATAGTTTGTTTAGAGTAGTGATCCAGACATTTTATTTAGAAGCCCTGGAGCCCTAAAATTTGATGAGTTCTATTAGAAATAATTGTTTGAGTAATTTAGTGCAGTTCTGTAAAATATATTTGTCAAAAATATGAGTTAGTCTTTTTCTGGAGGCTACATCTTTGTTAAGTAGGTTGAGTTGGATGAGAGGTTGAGAACTGCTAACTACCTATAGGTTCCTCACATTTCACAGATTGTTCTCTTCCTAGTAACATAGTAATAGAGAAATGTTAGTCATGAGGTAGAAACATTCATCTTAAAGACAGTTTGGGTTATAAAGCTTTAATAAAATTAGGATGCTGGTTGTACTCTTATGTAGTATAAAGTCATGTTTTTTGTTTTTCACTATTGACTTAAAAAAAAATCTTTGTACTCCTCACAGGAAACGTGTCCCTGATCACCACCCCTGTTAAGCATTCCCATATGCTGTCGATCTCTGGACCAGTTCATAGCAAAGTTGTGTTTGAAAGACTGACTTCTTCAAGGCGATTATGGAATCAAAAGTTTAAATGTGCCCATTAATATCCTTAAGTTTGGACATTTAGCTGACCTTCCATTTAACATGGGTCTAATTTATTTGCTGTTTTATTTTCCATACAGTTCAGTTGATTTAAAAGTTTATTGCTCATACATTAAAACTTTTGAACAGTTATTTAGTTCTTGTGTCTTTCTGATTTGTGTGTATCCTGTTTTGAACTCTTGTTTAATGGTGATGAATGGTTGTATTTTGAATATAGAGTTATTTTAGTTTATTGAGTGACCTTATACATTTATGAAATAATTAAAATTATCTTGAGTAGTGTAAGCTCAGCTCTAAAGTGGTAAAACACACCATATGTTAATCTTTTGGTTTTGTTATTTATCATGCATAACCTTTACTACCTTACACATATAATTTTGTGTAGTCCTTAAGGATTGCTTACATAAGAAAAAGTTTGACAAGTTGTATTTTAGAATTTTTAATTTTATTTATTAATATATTAAAATTTGTCATAGGGCACATGCACGAGAGAGAGAAAGCAAAACTGCGAGGTACAGGACTCAAACCGTGGGAGTCCTGTACCTTAACCATCACGACACCTGCTGGCCCCTCATATTTTAAATAATATGTGTTAAAAGATGCTCAAGTACCTCTAATGCTTTCTAGGATAATAGCCCTCCCCCTTTTTAAAAAAAACATTTGTGCCATAGGGCATGGGCACTTGCCAGAGAGAGACAGACAGGGAGGGTGAGAGGGAGAAATCACCCCCACCCCCACCCCCACCCCACCCCCTGCCGCGGGTTTTCTGTTTTGCCCCCTGCTGAGGGTTTTCTGTTTTGGGTAAGTTGGATTCCAGAGAGAATGAGAATGAGCATAAATACGTACTGGTTTACAGACAGATTTAGATGTGAGGTGATGTCAGTATAGAGCAGAAGTACCTAATATGCAAGAAATAAGAGAAACCCTAACAGGATATGAGCTTTTATTGGATCTCTATTAATATCATGGAACACTCCTATAAAGAAAAGGGCTTTTCTTTTAAAGAATTAATTAATTAAAATTTGACCAGAGAGGGACAGGGTGAGAATCAAGGAGACAGAAAGTGAGAAAGCAAGTCACTAGGTCCAGGACTTGAACTGTGACCGGCCATGTGAGAGTCCAGTGCCCTTCACCACACCACCACCTGCAGGCCGCAAAGGAAAAAGGATTTTCAAAGAAACACTGATGTATAAAACTGTTTTGATATTTCAGTACTACTTTGTAGAAGATATTAAAATGAAAAATATGGTATTTGTAATAAAACTAGTTCATGCCCTCTAGACTTTGACATAAAAGAGGAAGTTTCTATAATTATCAGAGACATCAAAAAATTCTTAACATTTTTTACTTTTAGCAGTTAATAGCAATGCTTTACTTTTTAGCGATTAATAGTAATACTGTCCGCTGTGCAATTTTTTCTTTTCAGTGTTTCAGTACCTCAGTTGTGATCTCCACAACAGGGATGGATGGAACGGGGGCATGTCCTCACTGAAAGGTTCCATTGGGAGAGAGGGAGGGAGAGATTCATTTGGCTATCCCAAGGGACCAGGTGGTGATCACGTTGCCATCTTTTCTTCCTTTTTTTTTGGAGTTGGATCTTAATCTGAAAGTGTATTTGGGCATGATTTCTCTAAATGCTTGAGAATTAGGCACTGAACATTAAAAGTATTCTAAAAAAGAGGTAGGAGTCAAGGAACTTAAGAGTTGTATTAAGATTATACCCACGCCTCTTCACCTTTTTTTTTTTCTTTTTCACATTCTTTGAAACTCAAATATTTTGTGTTTGGCCTAGTAAGTCCCAACTTCACAAATTTTGAAGTCTTCAGTTTCAGAGATATAAAGTACAATTTGGCCCTCTAATTCCTATAACAGTTTCAACTCGGAAACAGCAAATATGGAAGCAGTGAGTATTTTTATAAGACTCATAAGATTAAAACATACTTTTTAAAAATAATTATTTTTAAATTTTATTTATTCACGTATTTTGATTTGACTAGAGCGAGACACACAGAGAGGGAAGTGAGAAAGCAAGCCGCCAAATCTGGGACTCAAACCATGATCAGCCATGTGGTAGTGTTTAGTGCCTTAACCATCACACCACCTGCTGGCCTTGAAAACATAATTATAATGTATGCTAGTAGTAATGTCATTGGAGACAAAATTGGTTAAGTTCTTAGGATTTCTGAATCCTTGTCATCAGTGTTTCTTTGAAGTAGGGCATGTGTGCTATTTCAACCTGAAATTCATTCTTTGCTTGGAGGCCATGCGAGCTTACCTTCTTGGTTTACTGGTTTTAACTTTTTTTTTTTTTTTAGAGTTTTTTTTTTTTGCTACAGGGAACATGCTCTTACAGAAAGACAGAAAGTGAGAACACCCTCTAGGGGAGATGGCCACATTGCAATCCCTTCTCCATTCTTGGGATTTTGGGCACATAGGCACATGTGCCCGACTTGAGTTTTAAGCCACTGGGTCCAGGACTTGAACCGCAGTCGACTACATGGGAGTCCAGTGACATAGCCATTATGGCTACTGCTGGCCCCATTACTGGTTTTAACTTTTCTAGAGATGCTGGTGGGATATGGGGAGAGGGAATCTGTATTTTATTCCTTTGTCTTTTCACCTCTTACTCATTGGGGATTGGTTCTAAGACCCCTGGCCGCTACCTCAACCTGCAGGTAGTATTGTGCCCTATATGTAACCAAGACGTCTAAGGAGACAGGTAGTGTATTGTGTGGATGCTGATCAGTGGGATGATTTGTGTTGGGTGGTGGGATGGGGGGTGGTATGAGATTTTCTCGTATTCTCAGGGTGATGTGCAATTTAAAACATGCATTGCTGAGGCTGGCAGGTGAGGTGGTTAAGGGCGCTGGGCTCCCACGTGGCCGACTGTGGTTCAAGTCCTGGATCTGGTGGCTTGCTTTCTCACTTTTTCTCTCACTCTTGCTCTCTGTTCTGTCCCTCTCTGGTCAAATGAAAATAAAGTTAAATAATTTTTAAGAAAAAAAAAAAAGAAAGAAAGAAACATGCATTGCTCGTTTCTGGAATTTTTCACAATGCTTTTTGGACCGCAATTGACCATAGGTAACTGAAATTGCGGAAAGGTAAACTGTATTGGGACTACTGTAACCATCCCTGTAAGATTCTGCACTACATCTTCGGTAGGCAGTCCCTCTTGCATGGCTCTCCACTCTTAATGAACCTGGGTATAAGACAGTAACAGCTGCTGGGTTGTTCCCCTCGCCTCCAACGTGATCCTGTCTAGTGATTGTTAAGCCCTCCCATGTAACCATACTGGGTAAGAGCAGTTTCTTGCCAGGACCTGAAATGATTTCATGTGGAATACTCTGCAAAATCCTTTCCTAAGGGCCAGTCTGTGGCCTGGTGGCTAAGGCAGCTAGATCCCACATGTCTGACCACACAGTTCAAGCTCTGGACTCAGGCCCCTGAGACCAGAGTCCCATTCCTGCAGTCATAGTGAAAAAGGAGCAGAGAGCAGCAGCTACCTCCCATTCAGTGTCCCAGCCCAGTTAGAGGGTGGGGTCAGGGCTGCTTTTTCCCCATTTAAACCAATCTCCTCGTTTTTGCAGCTCACTGAAACCAGCCCCTCATTCCCACAGTCACAGTGAAAAAGCCAGAAACAACCACCTCCAAGTTAAGACCCCAGCCACTTACGGGATCAGGGAGGCTTTTTGCCCATTTAAATCAAGACCTGGACCCAGTGGCTTAAAAAACTGTGTGGGGAACCAGCAGTTAGCGTAATGGCTGTGTCGCTGGACTCCCACGTAGTCGACCGCGGTTTGTGTCCCGGACCCGGTGGCTTAAAACTCACTCCGGGTGCATGTGCGTGCCCAAGATCCTGAGAGGAGAATGGAGGAGAAGGGATTGCAGCGTGACCATCCCCCCTGGGGGGTGATTTCTCGCTTTCTGTCTCTATGTCTCTCTCTGTCTGTCTGGCGAGCGCACGCGCCCTACAGTGAAAATCTCTCAAAAAAAAAAAAAAAAACAAAAAAATTCCTGGTTGTGTGTGGGGGGATGCCCAAAATCCTGAAGGAAGGGAGAAATGGAGGAGGGATTGCACTGTGACCACTCCCCATGGAGGATGCTTCCTAATTTTTTTCTCTCACTACCCCCACCAGCAAACATATGCCCTCTGGCCAAATAAATTAGTTTAAAACTCTCCTTGTACCCTATTGGTGTGTTAGAACATCAAAGGAAGTGTAGTGTAAAGAGAATTTTAGTTTTTTTTCCTATAGGGCAAAGCCTGTGCGGTCTGGGAAGAGAGAATATAGAGACAGGGAGAGTGAGAAAGTACCAGAGGGGGACCATGCCGCAATCCCTTCTCCATTTTTCTCAGGATTTAGGGCATGCATATGCACTTGCCTGGTGTGTTTTTCAAGCCACCAGGTCCAGGATGCGAACTGTACACTGTACACTTGGCCATGTGGGACCCAGCCATCTTTTACCAACATGCCACCAAGACCCCCTTTTTCTTTTTTAAGATGATCTTGCCAGACTGTGATCCTCCTGCCTTATTAGCACCAAGTGGCTAGACCTACAAGTAGACACCACCACACCTGGCTTTTAGGGTGGGCCAAGAACTGAACCTGGTTTCCCCACATGGCCTCAGCCTATCAGCCAGCTTATGCTACTGCTGGGTTACTTAAACATTTTTTTAAAAAAGGATATTCACTTTATTTAAAAATACAGATTTTACTTACTGTTTAATTTGACTAGAGAGAGAAAGAAAAAGTGAGAAAGCAAGCCACTAGGTTCAGGACTTGAACCACAGTCAGCCATGTGGGAGTCCAGCGTCTTAACCACTACACCACCTGTCAGCCCCTCTTAACCGTTTTTTAAATTGTAGAATTAATATAGAGTTTTTCACGTTCCCAGGATGAAGAATAAAGACAAACCAGATTTCTTTTTTTTAAAGAGATTTTTGCTATAGGGTGAGTGCACTCACCAGAGAGACAGACAGAAAGTGAGAAATCACTTCCTAGGAGCTATGGCCACACCGCAATCTTTTCTCCATTCTCTTCTTGGGATTTTGGGCTTTCATGCACACGGACGTGGCATGAGTTTCAAGCCACCAGGTTCAGAACTGCAGTCAGCTATGTGGAAGTCCAGTGACATAACCTTTATGCCATCTGCTGCTCCCTGATTTCTAATTTTTTCTTTTTTAAAAAAATTATGTCAGGGACCAGCAGTTAGCATAATGGATATGTCACTGGACTCCCACGTAGTCGACCGCGGTTCATGTCCCGGACCTGGTGGCTTTACACTCACTCCGGACATGTGTGCGTGCATGCCCAAGATCCCAAGAGGAGAAAGAAGGAGAAGGAATTGCGGCATGGCCATCCCTCCTGGGGGGTGATTTCTCACTTTCTGTCTCTCTGTCTGGCGAGCGCACACTCCCTATAGCAAAACCTCTCCAAAAAAGAAAGAAAGAAAGAAAGAAAGGCAGAGCCTATCCTTGACATCAGAGGGCAAACACACACACACACACATGTGTGGGAGAAAGCACCCTCTGAGAGGGCCTAATCATGCCACAATTCTTTTTCCTCCCATTCTCTGACCTGTCAGAATCCTGAGTGTGTGTGTGTGTGCTTGGTGTGTAAAACTAGGGCTAGGACTCAAACCCTCATCGGCCATGTAGGATCCAGCTTACTCTGCACAGTGCTTCACTGCTGTGCTGTAGCCAGACCAAATTCCTGATTTTTTTTTTTTTTGAGAGATTTTTGCTATAGGGCGCGTGCCCTCACCAAAAAGAGAGAGATAGAGAGACAGAAAGCGAGAAATCACCACCCGGGGGGATGGTCTCACCACAATCCCTTCTCCTCCATTCTCCTCTTGGAATCTTGGGCACGCATTCACACGTGCCAGGTGTGAGTTTAAGCCACCAGGTCCAGGACTTGAACTGCGGTTGACTACATGGGAGTCCAGCAATGTAGCCATTATGCCAACTGCTAGTCCCTTCCTGATTTTTTTTTTAAAAAAGAATTATTTAACTTTATTTATGTATCTATTTAAATATCTCTCTATCCCTCTCTGGGAAGACAGAGAGAGAAGGAAAGTGAGAAAGCAAGCCAGCAGGTTCAGGACTTGAACCACAGTCAGACATGTGAGAGTCCAGTGCCCTTAACCACCATGCTACCTGCCAGCCCCGAAATTCCTGACTTTTAAATTGAGAGCAGTACATAACACCTCTTTTCAAAAGAGTATTGCACAGTTTACATGAATTAGCTTACACAAAACCCTGAAGAACAGTACCTGCTATCCTAAGAGCAGGACGTATGATAAAATCTCCGATATTCAAGTAGCATGGTGGAACTATAGCAGGAGCTGGGGATTCAAAACTAAATGCGCTCTGCTTCGCTCTTCAGAAGGGAATATGTTTTCAAGTACTTTGTCAACTTGGTGAATTCTAGGATAACATGAAGGGGCAAAGTATATTCATTAGAAATTAAAACATAAATTTTTGGTAATCATGTCTGGTTTTCCTATTTAGGTAAGCCAGGAGTGTTGGACCAATTGCAGTTATAGTTCCTGTATTCAGGACTATAGATATTATGGTTAAAAAGTTACTGCAGGGCAAACTTCCTTCTATTGCCATTTATTTTTTTTTCCTTCAAGCAAAGAATTACACTGATTTTAGGGTACATATAAATACTGTGTTGCATGGCATAACACTAATGCTTAGTAAAAGAATGTTATATAGACATTAGCTGTCATGTGCCAGATACTGTTCTGCATTTCATACACAGTTATTTAATCCTTACAATGCCATGTGAAGTAGGGACCAGCAGTTGGCATAATGCTATGTCGCTGGACTCCATGTAGTGGGCTGTGGTTCGAGTTCCAGACCCATACTGAGCATGTGTGCGTATGTGCCCAAGATCCCAAGAGGAGAATGGAGGAGAAGGAATTCAGTGTGGCCATTTACCCAGGGGATGATTTTTTGCTTTCTGTCTCTGTCTCTCTCTTTTTGGCGAGCACATGCGCCCTATAGCAAAAACCTCTCAACCCCCCCAAAACAAAACAAAAGAAAAACAAAAACCAATCCCATGTGAACTTATCCTTTTACTGATGAGAAAACCAAGACACAGATAAAAACTGACTAGTAAATGGTTTTGAGCCCAGGTGATTTGAAGGGCTGTGCTCTTAGAAACTTCACTACCTCTGAATCACTTTATGTTTGATGCATGTGTATTGTTAAAGATGTTTGAGTCCGGTTCATTTATTTAGGGCCCAAGTCTACTTTTTAAGTGTGAAATTACAACTAGGACGCTGTTGCCTTTTAGGACAAAATTAAAAAGCATACTTGCTTGCTGGCTTATTTCCATAGAATGCATATTAAAGATTTCAGTTGGTATCATTCTTACTTGTGAAAGCCAAAATAATACATAAACTTCTCAGGGAGATTATCCCTTTGATATATTAACACTTTGGGTTTCAAAATTTAAATAAATCAGGAGTAAAAAGTTGTATTTGGTGTTTCAAAATTTTCACCCTATTTTACTCTCTAGTTATGTCCGAATTTCTAGAAAGAAAAATTAGAAGGATTACAGAAACGAGTATGCATTCACATACTTTATAAAATTGATTGAAAACCTATAATAATACTTTTGGACAGCAAAATTAGCAGTAAACACTTGAACATATTGAGAAATGTGTATTGATTATTTTAGAGGAAAACAGCTTGACGATGGGGCAAAATATTTATAATTTGATGTTTGATTCAGACCAGGTAGCTCATTAGGTGAAAATTCAGTGTGGGTCAGTTGGCCAAACTCTATGGTTTATGGCCTGCAGGTACATTGGAAAAGGTGGGCCCTTTCATCTTGAGAGGGCAAGAGAGGGTCAAGTCTGCAATCCATAAACCTTTATGTAGATAAAGCTCAGAAGTCAAATTCTGTTGGCAAAATTTCTAGCATCAGCTGAGCATAGTTTGGTTTAAATCATTAAAAAAGACGAAATTGGGGCCGGCTGATGGCGTGGTGGTTAAGGGTACTGGACTACCACATGGCCAACCATGGTTCAAGTCCCAGACCTGGCAGCTTGCCTTCTCACTTTCTCTCTCTCTCTGGCTCTGTCCCTATTCGGTCAAATTAAAATAAATAAATAAAGTTAAATAAAATAATTCTTTAAAGGAATCATGAAATAGGGTCAGCCTTTGGTCTAGTGATCTAAAGGACCTGGATCCCACATGGCTGATTATGTGGTATGAATTCTGGCTTCTGTGGCTTGAAAAACACTGGGTGTGTGCTCGCACGACCAAAATTCCAACAAAAGGGAGAAATGGAGGAGAAGGGAGTGTGGTGTGATTGCACCCCTCTTGGGAGGGCTTTCTCTCTCTTCCTGTCTGTTGTCTCTCTGGTGGGTGTACACACTCTGGCTATAAGTAAATAAATAAATAGACTATAATCCTATCTAAGAGAAGTTGGTGCTCATTACTAAAGTAGCTGGTATGTTTGTGTGGGATAAGCCCATTGCAACAGTCCGATGAGAGAACTCCTTTGGCAGTCTCATCAGTGGGTTGCAGTTGCTCTATGGATGGGAGGTGGTGATAGGCAGGGATTATGCCACATGGTACTTTCTCTTTCTCTGGTTTAGCAAGAAATGTAGTATTTCTAGAAAAATATACACAAAAATAGTCTGCCAGGTAATGTCACTTTAAAACCAAACTTTGCCAGGTTAAGATGCTTCTATGGAGAAAGCACTTAAACGCTCAGCACAGTATGTCTTAGTTAAGATGACACTCTGTGGCCTTGTTTACTGAAAAGATTCAGACACATGAAGGATTATTATTAAATCACCCACGGACAGCAATTTCTTTAAAGTGGATATATTCATGGGAAGGTCACAATTCACAAATGTCTCAAAAATAATGGCCGAAATACTCAGGTTTCTACACATACTGTCAAGAGACCCTTCTACAAAAATCACAACAAATCAGAAGAAAGACTAAAGAGGAAGAATCTTATAGACACTACAGCCTGCAATTCAAATTTCAAAATGCTTGTTTCAAACGAACAGTTTTGTCACCTACTACCTTTAATCTAATATGACTCTGGAAATGTAGTTTCCCTCCAAGGCCAGGGATTCAACTTAGCTCTGATTGTAGTGTGAATAAACAGAAGGGCGCTGCTCCAGGGAGGCAGCCAGGAAGCACGAGGCTTGACTTGAAGGACCCGCACTGCTGCAGAGGGTTCTACTTTCCAGATGCCTTCCAGCGTTGTCAGTGACAGTAAACAGTTGGAAGCAGACCCTGGGTGAAACCCGTTAGGGAAAATGAGCTAAGTCGGCACGAACCACTGTCGGGTTTAAAGTGGCAGCTGGACTCCACCAAGAGGCTTTTTCCATCAGGGATCTCAGCAGGTGCTACACTGTTGGAGAAAATGTTTGATCTTGAGCTTTTGTAACACAAAAAGCTTTTTGCTGTGAATCTGACTAGGTAGAAATGCCCTTTCCGGTGGCCTGAATTAGTAACAATACATTCATATTGTGTACGGTTGTTCATAGTTAAAATATATCCTGCCAGGAGCTGGGGACCGGCCATCCGAACATTCAGTGAGTTCTATAACAAATACCTTATTCGAGAAGCTCCTGAGCCGCATGACCAGCCACTTCCAGAGAATGGAGGAGGCCAGCGTGTCCTGGCCCTGTTTATTCTTCAGTGTTTAAAAATACCTGCTTGCAGAATCTGTCTCCTTGCGAAGAAGTCACGATACTTTGGGAGGTCATGCCCCCAGTAGCACACACCTTCCTCTTAGGAAAGACGCTGTTGGCCAGAAATGTCTCTTTCTCAGTATGATTTGTGGCATTTCACTGGCTCTCTATCAGCCTCCACTCGGGGACATCCCAAGTGACCCAGAACAATCCTTTCCACTCTAATGGAGAAGTCTCAAATCGTGCTGGAGCTGGGTGTTGGGCGTTAACCCACAACTGAAGCTACTCAGGGGTTAGTAGGAAGTGGAGGAGGTGGGGCAGGTGCCTGA
The DNA here is from genome assembly GCF_000334495.1 of Tupaia belangeri chinensis. Classification (NCBI taxonomy): domain Eukaryota; kingdom Metazoa; phylum Chordata; class Mammalia; order Scandentia; family Tupaiidae; genus Tupaia; species Tupaia belangeri. The sequence continues at coordinate 325,155 of NW_006159643.1, forward strand.
GGCTCCTGGCTTTCCTCCCTGACCAATGCATAGCGCCTGGCTTTCCTGGGGTCAGGCTCTGGTGTCTCCTCTGCCCATCTTCCCACACGACGCACGCCTTTGGCCACCTTGGGTGCATTCCT
>NW_006159643.1:325307-335565 GCF_000334495.1 Tupaia belangeri chinensis
GTGGTCATAGATGACCAGCTTTAGACTTGACAAGTGGGCCAGGCTGGGGAAGTAACGAATGCTGTTTCGGTCCACATCGATCACCTCCAGGAAGGGCATGTGAAGCAGCACAGCAGGGAAGTCGGTCAGCAGGTTACCTGAGAGCCAGATGGTCCTCAGCTCCAGCAGGTGCTGGAGCTGGCTTGGCAGCAGACGCAGGGCATTGGAGCCGGCATGCAGAGTCTTCAGGAGACTCAGTTCACAGACCACGTTGGGCAGGTGGGTAAGGCAATTGGCCTCGATCCACAGGGTCCGGAGGTTCTGGAGCAGGCTCAGCTCATTGGGAAGATCGCAGAGCTTGTTGTTGCCCAGGTAGAGGATGCAGAGCTGTTTCAAGGTGCACACCACCTGGGGCAGAGCCTTGAAGTTGTTGAAATCCAAGGCCAGAATCTGCAAGTTCTGCAGCTGCTCCAGCTCTGGAGGCAGGCTGTTGAGGTGGTTGTCGCTCAGGTAGAGCTTGACCAGCTCCCTGAAGGAGCACACGTGCACGGGGAAGCGGCGCAGCTGGCTCCCACTCAGATCCACCATCTTGTCCAGCGGCATCTCCTGCAGGTCTCCGACCACGTAGTTCTGGCAGCGGTCAGCGGGGATGAAGGCAACCAGGGCCCTAATGGTGTTCCCCATGTGGAGGCCAGCGGCATGGCAAGCCGGCTGACCAGTGTACTGGGTGGGGCTGGCTCTGCTGACTGCTATGTGGCCTATCCTACCCCCTCATTATAACCTGGGGATTGCGTGACAAAAGCCAGCCACTTTGACAGAGAAAAGTGCCCCTGATAGCAACTTGAGTGTTCGGTGACAGGCCCAACAGACAGGCAGGTCGGGAGGTCATGTCTGACTCCTGTAGTTGCCTTCATCACCTAAGCCCCAACCCTCTTCGTGTACTTTTATTTTAAGCTGGAAATAGCTTCACTGTTTTTGTTAATGATAAAATATTGACATATCACATAAAGGTGCAAAGGAAGAAAGTGAAAACGCCCACAGTTCTACTATGCAGAGATTCGTATTGTAAACATTTGAATGTATGTGGCCCAGTCATTTTGCTACAAGTAATCGATTTGTTTTTCTGCTGGGGCCAGCAGATGGCATAGCAGTTATGTTGCTGGACTCCCACATGACTGACTGTGGTTTGAGTCCCAGACCCAGTGGCTTGAAAATCATGCTGGGCGCCTGTGCATGTGTGTGTGCCCAAGATCCCAGGAGGAGAATGGAGGAGAAGGGATTACAGCGTGGCCACTCCTGGGGTGTGTGTGTGTAATTTCTCACTTTCCCTCTCACTTTCTCTGTCTCTTCAGCCAGCACATGTGCCCTAAGGCAAAACCTCTTAAAAAACAAACACACAATTGCTTACATGTTGAGTCTTACTTTAAAATAACTAACTAATTAATTAATTAAATTACATTTCTCGTTATTATTATTATTATTATTTTATTATATTATTTGGCCAGAGAGAAAGAGAAAGCGAAAGTGAGAAAGCAAGCCGCCAGCTCTGGGACTCGAACTATGGCCAGTCATGTGGGGATCCAGTGCCCCCAACCACCATGCCACCTGCTGGCCCCCAGAATCTTACTTTGTTTTATCATAAAGTATTGTAGACATATTTTCATGTTTGCAGATATCTGCACAATTATTTTAAACACTGTCTTGTATTCTATTATACAGATGTACAGTAATTGAAATAGTTTTCTATTGTTCGGCATCTAGGTTGCTTACGATGTGTGGCTATTTTTTGTTTTTTAGAGGGTGGAGAGATTTTTGCTATAGGGTACGTGTGCTCACCAGAAAGACAGAGAGAGACAGAAAGTAACAAAATCCTCCCCCAGGGGGGATGGCCACACTGCAATCCCTTCTCCTCCATTCTCCTCTCGGGATCTTGGGCATGCATGCACATGTGCCCAGTGTGAGTTTAAGCCACCGGGTCCGGGACTTAAACCATGGTCGACGACATGGGAGTCCAGCAACATAGCCATTATACTAACTGCTGGTCCCCACAGATATCTACTTTCTTATTTCTTTACTCTTGTCAGGTAATGTTTTCCCACACTTTTAAAAACTTGCAGTTTAAAAGATAAGTCGAGGGCCAGTAGGTGACACAGGTGAAGGTGTTAAGGTGGCTGGATTTCATATGGCCAACTGCACAGTTCGAGACCTGGAACTGGTGGCTTGATAATCACACTGGACATGTTTGCGTGTGTGCCTGAAATCCCGAGGGGACTGGAGGAGAATAGATTGTGGCATGGCTATTCTGTCTGTGGAGTGATCGCCCACTTGCCCTCTCTATCTCCAGTGAGTACATGTGCCCTACAGGAAAAAAAAAAAGTCCAAAAGCAGGAGAAAAAGAAGAGGAAAGCCAGACTTGCAAAGTTTAAATAAATGGGGTGTATGCAGCTGTGTCTGATATGTTTAACCGCCTGTCAGAGGTTTGTGTCTCCTCCATAGAGTCCAGTTGTAGGGAAGCACCGTCTCTGAGGACTGGTCTAGGGTGAGGTCTTCAAGTTCTGGGCAATGGGATGTGGGCAGAACTGTTAGATGTCACTTCTAGACTTGGCTGGTTGTAAAACAAGCCTCTCACCTTCCTCTGTGCTTTCTTTTCCCATCTGCTGGCTGGATCTTGTCACTCAGGGTGACTTTAGAAACAGCCAAGTATGTGGAAGTCACATGTTGAAGTTGGCATGGTGGGGATCATCCTGAATTCCTGAGTAAGTGCCAGGGTCAGAACACCATCCCCACTCCCTGCTCCAGCACCAAGTGGATTTGGGTAGATAAGAAATTATGTTAAGTCACTGAGACCTAGGACTTATCTATCATCTTTTAAATAGAATAATTAAAAATAAGGAAGTGAAAAGAAAACAAAAAGAAAAAACAAGAAAATGGAGTAGGACAGTGGCAAAGCAGTGAAATGCCGTGCTCTGGGAGGCTGACCCAGATGGAAGGTTCCAGGTTCATGTCTGGAGACCTCCCTGGGTATACCTTGCACATGTAAACCCAGGGTCCAGGGCTGGCGAAAGCTGGGGATGGATCATAGTGTCATGATTCTCTCTCTCTGTCTCTCTTGCTCAAGGAAGAAATCAGTAAATAAACTTTAGAAACAATCAGACTTTAAAATAATGAAAAAGGACCAGCAGATGGCATAGTGGTTACATTGCTGGACTCCCATGTAGTTGACCACGGTTCAAATCCTGGACCCAGGTGCTTAAACTCACACCAGGCACGTGTGTGTGTGTGCCCAAGAACCCAAGAGGAGAATGGAGGAGAAGAGATTGCAGCCTGGCCATCCTTGCTGGGGAGTGACTTCTTGCTTTCTGTCTCCCTGTCTCTCTCTGTCTCTTTTTTTGCTCTAGTGCATGTGCCTATAGAAAAAATCTCTAAAAATACATAAATAAAACATAAAAAGGGGGTCAGCTGGTGGTGTGGTGGTTAAGGCAACCGGATCCCACATGGCTGAGTAGTTTGAGTCCTGGACCCAGAGGATTGAAAAACATGCTGGGTACATGAATGGATGGATGGATGGATGGGTGGGAAAGCAAACTGTGGTACATACATACAATGGAATGTTAGCCTTCAGAAGGAGGCATATTCTGATACTTGTTACAATCTGGATGAAACTTGAAAACATGTTGAGTGAAATAAGCTCGTTACAGAGACTATATTGTATGATTTCAATGATATGAGGTACCTTGAGCGGTCGAGTTCATAGAAACAGCATGTAGAATGACAGCTGCCAGGGACTGAGAAGGTCGGGGGATGGGTATAGAGTTTCGGTTTTACAAGCTGAAAAAGTTCCAGAGATTGATTGCACAATGTGAATACCCTTAACACTAATGAACTGCACACTTAAAAATGGTTAAGATGATAAATTTTATGTTATATATAGTACCACAATTTTCAAAAAAATGAAAAACTACAATGGCTGCTTGAGAAAGTTTCAACAGAGGTTGAAATATCCTAAAAGGTAAAACAAAAAGGCAATATTGGGAGCAGCAGTTGGCGTAATGGGTGTGTCGCTGGACTCCCATGTAGTCCACTATGGTTCAAGTCCTGGCCCTGGCTTAAACTCATGCCAGGTGTGTGTGCGTGCATGCCCAAGATCCTGAGAGGACAATGGAGAAGGGATTGTGGCATGGCTATCCCCCCTGGGGGGTGATTTCTCACTTTCTGTCTCTCTGTCTGTCTCTGTCTTTCTGGTGAGTGCACGCACCCTATAGCAAAAACCTCTCCTAAAAAACAAAAACAAGCAAATAAACAAAAACAAATGACAATACTATAAAAAAAAAGAAAAAATTTAAAATAAAACAAACAAAAAACATTTTAAAAATAGAGGAAAAATTAAAGAAAAAACAAGGATAGGAAAATTCTGAAATTTTCAGAATTTAAGTTCTTAGAATGTCCAACACCCAAATAATCGGGGGCTAGATGGAAGCACAGTGGTAAAATGTGACGCTCTGTGAGACTTACCATGAAAGAAGGTTCTGGGTTCGTCTCTGAGGACCTGCCTGAGCACACCAGGCATATGGTACCCATGATCTGGGACTGATTGAGGCTGGGGGTGGATTGTGGCATCAAGACCCCGTTTGAGAGCTGCTCTCTGTCTCTCTCCCCTCTCTCCTTCTTTTTTGCTCAAAGAAGAAGGAAACTTAAAAGACAAAGCCACATAACAACAGTCCCAGCAAGAATGAAAAGGGACAATTATGAAAGAAGTAAAAGAAAATTATTTTGGGGACCAGTGGGTGGCCTAATGGTTACTTCACTGGACTCCCATACAGTCAACCATGGTTTGAGTCCCAGGCCCGGTGACTCATGCTGGGTGTGTGTGTGTGTATACCCCAAAATCCCAAGAGAAGAATGGAGGAGAAGGGATTGTGGTGGGCCATCCCCCTTGGTGGTGACAGCTCACTTTCCATCTCTTTGTCTCTATCCATCCCTCTGGCTAGTGCACGTACCCTATAGCAAAAATCTCATAAAAAAAAAAAAAGAAGAAAACTCTTCTAGAGCTGAAGTACATGATTCATTTGATGAAATTCCATATCAACTTCCTACCACAATAAATAATATAAGACCAACACCATTGTAAAACTTAAGAACACTGAAAATAAAGAGAAGACCATAAACGTTTCTGGGTAGAAGATAACAGAGTGCAAACAAAGAGTTAGTAATAAAATGTTGAGGTCAGCAGGTGGCATGGTGGACTTGACTCCCACATGGCACACTGTGGTTCAAGTCCTGGACCTGGCAACTTGAACATCACAACGGGCGCATGTTTGTGCATGCCCTAAATCTCCAGGAGAATGGAGGAAAGGGATTGCAGAGTGGCCACTCCTCTGGGGGTGATTTCTTACCTTCCCTCTTACTGTCTCTTTCTCTCTCCCCGGTGAGTGCATGTACCCTCAAGCAAATACCTCTACAAAAAAAGATGGAAGGCACAGAATCCAGTAACTAATGGCCCCAAAGAGGAAAGTGGCTAAGGGTGATGTAGGATAGCAGAGCAGGAAGTACAAAGAGGGCTGGCATCGCCATCCCGGGGCAGGGCAGTATGGAGTCCCTCAGTGGAAGGTGTCTCCAAAGGACCCACCAAAGCACCTCCATGAAAGAGCCAACATTTGACCCTCTGCCATGACAGAAGACACATATTTGTCAAAGGAGAATTGAAAACAGAACATGGAAATCATAACCTCACCCTCCTTCTGTGCCCAGGCCTGGAAGGTCTAGGCGTAGGGGAGGAGCAGAGGAGTTGAAATAGAGAAGTGAAAAAACCGACTTGCATTTCTTACCTCTGCCCCCAAATCCTTTCTCACTGTTGATCCCCAAGCCACAGGTCAGCCTCAACTGGGCAAGACCCCGTTTGAGAGCTGCTCTCTGTCTCTCTCCCCTCTCTCCTTCTTTTTTGCTCAAAGAAGAAGGAAACTTAAAAGACAAAGCCACATAACAACAGTCCCAGCAAGAATGAAAAGGGACAATTATGAAAGAAGTAAAAGAAAATTATTTTGGGGACCAGTGGGTGGCCTAATGGTTACTTCACTGGACTCCCATACAGTCAACCATGGTTTGAGTCCCAGGCCCGGTGACTCATGCTGGGTGTGTGTGTGTGTATACCCCAAAATCCCAAGAGAAGAATGGAGGAGAAGGGATTGTGGTGGGCCATCCCCCTTGGTGGTGACAGCTCACTTTCCATCTCTTTGTCTCTATCCATCCCTCTGGCTAGTGCACGTACCCTATAGCAAAAATCTCATAAAAAAAAAAAAAGAAGAAAACTCTTCTAGAGCTGAAGTACATGATTCATTTGATGAAATTCCATATCAACTTCCTACCACAATAAATAATATAAGACCAACACCATTGTAAAACTTAAGAACACTGAAAATAAAGAGAAGACCATAAACGTTTCTGGGTAGAAGATAACAGAGTGCAAACAAAGAGTTAGTAATAAAATGTTGAGGTCAGCAGGTGGCATGGTGGACTTGACTCCCACATGGCACACTGTGGTTCAAGTCCTGGACCTGGCAACTTGAACATCACAACGGGCGCATGTTTGTGCATGCCCTAAATCTCCAGGAGAATGGAGGAAAGGGATTGCAGAGTGGCCACTCCTCTGGGGGTGATTTCTTACCTTCCCTCTTACTGTCTCTTTCTCTCTCCCCGGTGAGTGCATGTACCCTCAAGCAAATACCTCTACAAAAAAAGATGGAAGGCACAGAATCCAGTAACTAATGGCCCCAAAGAGGAAAGTGGCTAAGGGTGATGTAGGATAGCAGAGCAGGAAGTACAAAGAGGGCTGGCATCGCCATCCCGGGGCAGGGCAGTATGGAGTCCCTCAGTGGAAGGTGTCTCCAAAGGACCCACCAAAGCACCTCCATGAAAGAGCCAACATTTGACCCTCTGCCATGACAGAAGACACATATTTGTCAAAGGAGAATTGAAAACAGAACATGGAAATCATAACCTCACCCTCCTTCTGTGCCCAGGCCTGGAAGGTCTAGGCGTAGGGGAGGAGCAGAGGAGTTGAAATAGAGAAGTGAAAAAACCGACTTGCATTTCTTACCTCTGCCCCCAAATCCTTTCTCACTGTTGATCCCCAAGCCACAGGTCAGCCTCAACTGGGCACAAAGAAGGAGGTTTTGTGTCTTGTCTGAATGCCAGCGGGCTTGTGTACATGCCAGAGGGGACAGGTGTGGGGAGAGAAAGAGGGAAAGCACCCTACAGTGGGCCTGGGCGCATCTCAATCCACTTTCTTCCATTCTCCCTTCCCTTCAGGGTTCTGGGCAGTGTGCACGCAAACCTGACGTCCTTTTCTCCAGGGCCAGGCCCCGATGATGGGAGCCATGTAGGATCCAGTTCCCTCCACACAACATGTAACTACTGTGCTGCTGGGCCAGCCCGGGAAGGAAGTTTTAAAGTGTGTAAGATATTAAAGTTTGCACGAAATGATAACATTTTGATGCACATTTGGCTCAATGTTTTAGTACCTGAAATCGCCAAGAAAGCTTAGGAGCTTCCTGAGATGCCATCCAGGGATGGGGGTGGTGTGAGGTGGCCGGGGATACCCTAGAGTGTGTGTAGAAGAGGCAAGAAGGATAAAGCTGGTCACTGACTACACTCTGCGGAGGTCAGCTCCCGTAATAAACGGGCACAAATGGGCATAAACTATGAAGATGACCCCAGAAAAACTGGAAGTGAAACACACACACCCCCAAGTGCACGCACACAAGGGCTGCAGAGTGACCATTCCCCAAGTAGGGGTGCTTTCTCACTTTCCCTCACTTGGTCTCTTTCCAGCAAGTATGCATGCTCTCTGGAAAAAATTAAAACAAATCAAAGCAAAAAGAGTTTGAAGGTTTTTTGTTTGTTTGTTTGTTTTTGTCATAGGCTGTGTGGGTTCTCAGAAAGAGACAGGGAGAGAGAGAGTGAGAGGGAAAGTGAGAAATCACCACTGAGGAGAGATGGCCATACTGCAGTCCTTCTCTTTTATTCTCCTCCTGGGATTTTTGGCCATGCATGCACATGCGCACACGTGCCTGGCGTGAATCTCAAGTCACCAGATCTGGGACTTGAATCACAGTGGGCCATGTGGGAGTTCAGAGCCTTTACCACTATACCACCTGCTGGCCCCAAAGGAGAGATTTGAATCTAAACATCTTCACAAGAATCCAGCAACATTCAATGTGGCAGTTACAACAGCAGTTGACAGTACTACTTAGGCAGGAAAATGATACGTCAATTAAACATAATGAATAAGAATATTTACCGAGCTTGGACTCTGGATGGCAGTGGACTCGGATCTATCAGTTACTAATAAAAATTTATTAACTAGAAATGAAAGCAATCCATCAAAACAGAACTCCTACGGGAGCATTTGGTTAACCTGTGTCTGTTATGCACTTAGGGAAGTATTCTTTATTTTTTTCTTTTTTAGTTTTTCGCCTAAAGATGGAGAGAGGGAAACTGAGAAATCACCCCCCAGGAAGGCAGGCCACACCGCAAACCCTTCTCCACTCTCCCTTTGGGATTCTGAGCTCACACGCACATGTACCAAGGCTCAAAACTCAGCCAGTCATGTGGGAGTCCAGCACTTTAACCACCATGCCATCTGCTGACCCCAGAAAACTATTTACTTTTTATTATATTCTGTAATTTAGACTTTTGATGATTTCAGACTCTTACTATTTTGGTTAATGAGGAGGCAGTAGAGTTCAGTGTTAATACAGAGACTTTGTCATTAAAGAGAACTCTTGGGACCAGCAGATGGTGTAATGGTTATGTCGCTGGACTCCCGCATAGTTGACTGCGGTTTGAGTCCCAGCTTCAGCAGCTTAAAACTCACGCCAAGCCCGTGTGCGTGCATGCCCCAAATCCCAAGAGGAGAACGATGGAGAAGGGACTGCAGCATGGCCAATTCCCTTGGGAGGTGTTTTCTAGCTTTCTCTGTCTCTCTGGCAAGCACGGCAAGCCCACACACCCTGTAGCAAAAATCTCTTAATAAGTAAATAAATCAATAAAACTCTGAAAGTCCGAATCTGGACTCTGCCATATATCTGTTTCAGGATTTCGGATAAATTTCATATGCCTTGGGTCCCTCCTCTGTAAAATGGGAATCATCTCAGTTGTTTATCTCACCGGGTTCTGTGAGGACTGACGGAGATCCTGTATGTAAAGTAATTAGCACACTAGCAAGCAGTTGTTACTAAAAATGAGCTCGCATTATCACTGCGGAAGGACGTTCACTGCTGCTGTGCTGGCTCATTTCAGAGCCCGCGAGTTGCCGGTATACTCTGCTCGCCAGCAGCATGAGCACTGAGCAGGTGCCTGGCTTACATAATCATCTGTGAGCTGGAGTTTGCTTTTTATTTGCCAGAGGGCACATGCACTTGTCAGAGAGAGGGGAAATGAGAAAGCATCATCAATGGAGGATGGCCACACCATAATCCCTTCTCTTCCATTTTTCATCCTCTCAGGATTTTGAGACACACACACACACACACATACACACACACACACACATGTCCAGTGGTTTTTTTTTTTTTTGGAGGGGTTTTTGCTATAGGGCGTGTGTGCTCACCAGAAAGACAGAGAGAGATAGAGAGACAGAAAGCAAGAAGTCAACCCCCGGGGAGATGGCCACGCCACAATCCCTTCTCCTCCTTCTCTCAGGACCTTGGACACACATGCACACGTGGCTGGAGTGAGTTTAAGTCACCGGGTCCGGGACTAGAACTACCGTCAACTACATGGGAGTCCAGCAATGTAACCATTATACCATCTGCTGGTCCCTCTGGTGTGTTTTTTCAAGTCACTGGACTCAATCTATGGGCCATTGAGAATTCAACTATCTTAACCATCAGGCCACCAGCTGGCCTTAGCTCAGTTTTCTGGGACCTAACTGAGATGAAAAATGAACAGAGCAAGGACACAGTTGGCAGTTTTTTTTAATAAGTTCATCTATTTAAATCTTCTGAGAAATAGGATCGGCAGATGGTCTAATGGACTCCCACATAGTCAACTGCAGTTTGAGTCCCGGACCTGGTGACTTAAAACTCATGCTGGGGGGAACCAGCAGTTAGCGTAATGGCTATGTCGCTGGACTCCCACGTAGTCGACCGCGGTTCGCGTCCCGGACCCGGTGGCTTGAAACTCATGGCGGGGGCGTGTGTTTGGGTGCCCAAGATCCCGAGAGGAGAATGGAGGAGAAGGGATTGCGGCGTGACCATCCCCCCTGGGGGGTGATTTCTCG
>NW_006159643.1:335607-354165 GCF_000334495.1 Tupaia belangeri chinensis
CACCCACACTTAAAAACCTAAAAAAAAAAAAAAAAAAAAAAAAAAACCAAACTCATGCTGGGTACACATGCATACGTGCCCAAAATCCCCAGAGGAGAATGGAGGAAAAAGGATTACAGCATGGCCACCCCCCTGGGATGGTGATTTATCATTTTCTGTCTCTCTCTCTCTCTGTCTCTCCAGCAAGCACACGTACCTTATAGCAAAAGAAAAAAAAATCTTTTGAGAGAAAGAAAGTGAGAGAAACCCCACAGGCTCCTGATGCCATGATCCACCCCCAGCCAGCCCCAATTGCAGGTGTGCATGCCCAGTATATGCAGGGAAGTCTCTGGATGCAAACCTGGAACCCTCCCATGTAGGCCAGCCTCACAGAATGTAATTTTACTGCTGCACTGTCATCAGGCCCCTGAACTGAATGTTTGGTGAGAGACAGGTGTACGTTTATTCAATCCTTATAAAACTGAGTAACTTAGGAGCCTGGTTTGACTACGTGTGGTTTTAATTAAAATAGTCATACAGGGAGCCAACAGGTAGTGTGTTGATTAAGGTATTAGATTCTCGCATGACTGACCACAGTTCAAATCCTGACCTGGTAGCTTGAAATTCACACCGGGTACCTGTGCCTGCATGCCCAAAATCCTAAGAGGAGAACTGAGGAGAAAGGATTGTGGCATGGCTATCCCCACTTGGGGGATGATTTTTCACTTTCCCTCTCTCTTTCTCCAGTGAGTGCATGTGCCCTAAGGGAAAGTCCCTCTGCCCCCGATAAGTCACATGGGACCAACCTGTGGCATTGTGGTCCAGGTAGCTAGGTCCTACATGGCCAACTATACGGTTTGAGTCCCAAACCCAACAGCTTGGCAAACATGATGGTGTGTGTGTATGCACACATGGGGGCCAACAGCTGGCATGGTGGTTAAGGACACTGGACTCCCACATGGCTGACCGTGGTTCAAGTCCCAGATCGGTGGCTTGCTTTCTCACTTCACCCCCCCAACTCTGTTCCTCTCTCATCAAATTAAAATAAGTAAATAAATAAAGTTAAATAAAATCATTCTTTAAAAAGAAAGGAGAAATGGGGCCAGCGGATGGTGTAGGGTTACATTGTTGGACTTCCACATGGCAGATTACAGTTTGAGTCCCAGATTGGTGCTTGAAACTCACACCAGGCACGTGTGCGTGCATGCCCAAGATCCTGGGAGGAGAATGGAGGAGAAGGGATTGCGGTGTGGCCATTGCCCTGGGGGTGGTAGTGATTTTCACTTTCCCTCTCACTGTCTCTCTCTCTGGTGAGCACCTGCACCCTAAGGCAAAAACCTCTCAAAAAAAAAGAGGAAGTGAAGCTACTGTGGTGTGAGCATACCCCTCCCCCACTGGGGTTGGTCTCTCATGTCCCCTCCCTTTGTCCATCTCTGGTGAGCACATGTGCCCCATTGCAAATTAACATACACACACACACACACACACACACACACACAGAATAATATGGCATCCAAAAATAAATGAAATGCAGTTTAAATATTTATCACTGCCACTTGGGAAATGACAAAGGACAGTTTATTCTCATGATGCCCAGAAAGTCTTCCTAAAGCTCCCCCTGCTTGCCTTTCCCTCCATCCATCTGCCACCCAGAGCGAGGCCCAAACCTTCTCTGTGAGTAAAGCCTCTGTACCACCCTAGGGCTAATGGAGGAGAATACGAGAATGTGATGTGAGCTGAGAGGCCAGCAGCCACCAGGAGGCAGCGCAGCTGCTGGTCCCAGTTTCCCTGTCTCCTGGCCTTCTGTGGTGGCCATTTTTTCTAACCCTGACAGTTCTTTCTGCTCTGTTGGAATGAAGCATAGGCAGTCCATCCAGACCTTTCTGCAGACTTCATTATCTCTGTTTGCATAATAAAGATTCCAACAGGGGCTGGCAGGTGGTAGGGTGGGGTATTGTTGGGGAGCTGGACTCCCACATGGCTGAGCATGGTTCAAGTCCCAGACCTGCTGGCTTGCTTTCTCAGTTTCCGTCTTTCTCTTGCTCTGTCTAGTCAAATTAAAAATAATAATAATGATAATGATGATAAATAAAGTTAAATAAAATAACTCTTTTTATTTTAATAGATTTCTGTTATAGGGTGTGCACGCTTGCTGGAAAGACAGAGACAGAAAGCGAGAAATCACCACCCAAGGGAGATGGCCATGCCACAGTACTATCTCCTCCATTCTCCTCTTGGGATCTTGGGCACACATGCACACATGCCTGGCATGAGTTTAAGTCACCAGGTCCGGGACGCGAACCACAGTCGGCTACATGGGAGTCCAGTGACATAGCCATTACACTATCTGCTGGCCCCAAGAGAAGCTGAATTTGCCTTTAATGAGGGATGATACTCTGAAGGAAAAGCTCTATTAACCAAGGTAAATAGGTTCCAAGGCATTCTTTTCCAAAAGGAAGGACAGGGATGTAAGGCCTGTTAGAAAAGTACAGCTATGATAAAGTGCTTAGGCATGAAAAAACCAAAAACCAAAAAACCAAAACCCAAATAATGGAAAATGAGGCCAAAACCCAACTGGAGGAAAGGGTATGTGTTCAAACACAGCAAGGGCTGTCACCTATCTTATTGCCAACGTAAGGAGAAGTTGCCATGAAGCGTTGCCTTTCATTAGGAGCTGACACTCAGGACACACACTGAGGAGAAAGGGGTGGGCCACACACCCCCCACTCTTTCACAGTAGGGCCCCCTGGAGCGGCCTGGTGGGGTCAAGGAGATTGGTTCTGAGAACAACTCAGAATGTATTCAGAAGAGGTAGTAACACAGGACTGGAAGCACCCAGAAAAGGACTCCCATTTGCTTGGGTGCCTGTAGGATAAGTACCAAGGTGGGGCTTCCCAGAGCGCAATGCCGAGGAGGAGGTCGAGGGCCTCCCTGGGAGTTGAACCCACCACTATGAATGTGTGCTGAGCTTGCTCCCTGGATGTGTCCACAGCTGTGTCAGAGAAGTCTCCCGAAATAGTCTGTGACTTAATGAGGTTCTCTTTCTGTGTTGAACTGCCAGAATCTGTTCAGTAGCAACTGCTGTGCTAAGGCAACTACTGTGGGAAAAGGAGCTTCGTCGATCGGTAGTGAAATGATCCAGGAACTTGAAGCAGTTCCATCGGTTCATCTGTGGAAAGCCGGGGGGAAGTGAGCCCAAGGGAGAGAGGCAGCCTTTTTACAGCCTGTGCGTGAGTGAAAGGAGCCAAGGTCAGGAAAGTGGGTCTTGAGGGGATTCTGCTTCCCAGTCCCCGGGAACCAGCAACGAGGGGGTACGCTCTCTGACGCTGGGTTTCTTGATGGCCTGGATATTAGGCTTGCCGGTGATGACAGCCAAAGGCCATTTTTGTTACCATCTGCTCCCTACTTTCCAAAGCAGGATTTGCTGTGGGAATGTGGATCAGTGCTTCTTACTTCACTGGAGTGTTTTCATGGTTCTGTCAAGGTTAGCGCAGCCTTGTAATCAGGTCCTCCAATTTATCAGACTCTGCCCTTGTCCTAGCAAGTGTCGCCCCTCCAGGGACAGTGGGCAATGTCTGAAGACGTGTTTGGTTGTCATAGCCGAGAGGGTGCTCCTAACCTCTGGTGGGTAGGGCCAGGGATGCTGCGGAACACTCTGTGGTGCACTGAGTGGACACTGCAATGGCAAGGCACTTTCTAGGCCCAAATACCAGTAAGCCTGAGATCAAGAACCCCTGGGCTATACTGATGCCAGCCAGTTCTCTTCCAGGAAAATAAATGGCTGTAATAATAAAATAAATACAACAACTAGAATCTTTTTCTTTTTTAAAAAAGAATTATTTATTTTCATACTACAACTAGTATTTTTTTCTTTTTTAAAAAAGAATTATTTATTTATTTTTATTTATTCATTTATTTATTTTAATTTGACCAGAGAGATACAGAGAGAAGAAAGAGAGAGAGGGAAAGTGAGAAAGCAAGCTACCAGGTCTGGGACTTGAACCGTGGTTGGCCATGAGGGTGTATCTAGCACCTTAACCACCATGTCAACTGCTGCTCCCAACAACTAGTATTTTATCTCCTCGACTGGGATAAAAATTGATTTCCCCGATCTTAGGGAAGATTTTCTCTCAATTTAGCGAGGTAGAGTGGCATGGCATAGAAATACCCTGTGTACAGCTATACTTTCATGAATTTCTTTTAGCTGTCTTCATAGTTCCAGAGCTTCTTGATAAGTAAAGGGTTGATAATGTGAAAGCAACTTTGGACCTGTGAAAAAATTGGTTTTTATTTGTCTTTTTTTTTTTCCCCCCATAGAGTGCATGCGCTCACTAAAGAGATTGAGAGAGAGAGGGAAAGTGAGAAATCACATCCCCACTCCTAGAGGGGACAGCCACATCTCAATCCCTTCTTCTCCATTTGCTTCTTGGGATTTGGGGCCCACACGCGCATGTGCCTGGTGTGTTTTCCAAGCCACCGGGTCTGGGATTTGAACCACATAGGATCTAATATCCCAGCTACCATGCCACCTGCTGGCCTGGACCTGTAAAATTTTATAAGCCTTATAAATGACTTATGAAGTGGGGCCTGCTCTGAGGCCTGCAGATTAAGGCTGCCATGTTCCACATGGCCACCCGTAAGGTCTGAGACCCAGACATGACAGCTCGAGAAACATGCTGGGTGCATGTGCATGTGTGCCAAAAATCCTGGAAGGAGGGAGAGGTAGAGGAGAGGGATCAAGGCGATCAAGGCAAGGCCATGCCCCATTGGGGGAGTGCTTTTTCCCTCTCCCTCTCTGTCTCTCACTGGTGAGTGCATGCACTCTCAGCAAAACAAATCACCCATGAAGTATCTTGTGTTTTTTTTTTTTTTTTTTCAGAAGGGTGTTCAGCTCTGGTGGATCTTACAATGCACTTCCCAGTACAGTTTTTTTTTTTTTTTAAAGAGAGATGTTTGCTATAGAGTGCATGTACTTGCCAGATAGACAGAGACAGAGAGATGAAAAGTAAAAAATCACCCCCCAGGGGAATGGCTGTGTTGTAATCCCTTCTACTGTATTCTCCTCTCAGGATTTTGGGCATGCATACACAGGAACCCAGAGTGAGTTTTAAGTTGCTGGGACCGGGACTCAAACCGTGGTTGACCAAATGGGAATCAACAACATAACCATTACTTCATCTGCCAGTCCTCCAGTACAGGTTATAAATGGTGTAGTCCCAGGGCAATTTACCAAAGTTGGCTCCATCCGTAGAACAGCAGGTGTTTGGTGAAGACACAGTGGTCACAGTCTTACTGCTGCCGTGCAGAAGACAGTTTCTGTGTGGAAACAAATTCTGAGAAGCAGCTGAAGCCTCAGGACCAGCAGATTCCAGAAGATGGTAGATGGCACATTGCTGCCCCAATACGACTAGATTTAATGAGCAAGAAAGGAATTTAGGAAGGGAACCCATGGTGCCTGCCACTGCATCTGGTAAGTTTGGCGCAAAAGTTAGGCAGGTCCAGGTTGGAATTTTACTTCTACCATATCCTCACTGCATAGCCTTGGAGAAGTTACTTAACCTCTTTTTAAAAATTATTTTAAATTATTTTTATTTTCCCAGAAGGAGCATGCTCTTGTGCGTGTGCGAGCGTGCGTGGGTGAGAAAGAGAGAGGAGAGAGAGAGAGAGAGAGAGAGATCAAGAAAGAATACCCCATGGGGTATGGTCATGCCACAATCCATTCTCCTCCATTTCTCCCTTTTCTCAGGGTTTTGGGCAAGCACACACATGTTCCCAGTGTGTTTACGAGCCTCAAGGTCTGGGACTGTCATGTCACGTAGTTGGCCACGTGGGATCTAGCCACCTTAATCACCATGCCACAGACCACCCCGCTTAACCTCTTTGAAGTCTTTCTACTTTTCAAATGGAGATGATAATATTATTAGAATGAGGATTAAATGACAGTAAATACCTGGAACTCAGCAAAGCTTATTTTATGTCTATTCTTTCCTCCCCTCCTCCAAACTTTCTTTTTTTTTCCCCACACATCTATTTATATTGTAAGGGGCATGTAAGTGACTCTCAAATCAACTTCTTCCAAAGAGAAATCCTATTATCAACAGGGCCAGTCTATATTAATTTTTGTGATGGTGTTAGTTTTCAAAACAATTTTAGTATATAGGACATATAAAATATTATGGTTTGCTTGGTGAATCTTAATTATGAAACTTTTTTTTTTTCGGAATTTTTTTCTGCTGCGTTTGCTGCTTTTCAGCCGTGGTTGTATCTCCTGAACTTGGAATCGGCCCGCAGTTCTCCCACAAAAGTCCTCTTCCTTTGCCTCGTGGGAACTCATGAATGGTGGAAGTCAGCCGGGTTGTCAACAATGGTCCCATCTGGGAGTACCTGGGGAAGCCATCGCTATCATTTTTCTTATAAAACCTCTCTGGGCCCATGCTTGCTCTCGTCTTCAGCGCTCTGAGGTCGTTTTTCAGTTCATCTGTCAGTTCCAGAGCTTTCATACCAAACCAGCCATCACCAGCTGTTTTTTGTCGCTCCTTTCTGCGTTTATTTTTTCTGAAGTTGATGCTTTGATTCACTATATGGTGGGACACAGTAATTTTTTTCAAAATCGATGATGGCTTTCTGCAGAAGCTCATTATTCCTTTTCTCCTTGATCTGTGTTAGGGTTCTCTTGTTAGACTGTAGTTTGCACTGAAATTAATACAGAAACCACCCAACTGCTTGATACTCAGACCAGGGTCTGTGCTGCTGCTTGTCAACTTCAGAAGTTTAGACTTGGCGCTATTTAGTAAGTCATCTTCCTCATCACTCATCTCATCTTTACTTCTTTCAAGGTCTGATGGCTCTTCACTTTTTTCATCCTCTTCCTCCTCTCCCTCAGTGGCACCCTCACTTGCCTCTTCCAAGTAAAAATTTTTATCAGAACTCAATCCAGGAGTTGCGCCAATTACAAACAACGCCTTGCCATGTGACACACTTCCTGAGTGTCCACTTAAAGACTGCCTTTGGCCACTATCTTCAACCAAACACCAAGAGTCCTCTTCGTCCTCGCTGTGTTCAGACTGCTGGCTTTCATCACTGCTGGGAACTAGTCAGGGGGAGTCATCCTTGTCCTGCCATGTGTTGATGTCAGGCTTGTGTAGTGTGGTAGCACACTCAGCATCTCCGGTCCCTTCGCTGTGGTCTTCGCTGATACTGATACTGTGGAGTCTTCATTCTCATCGTCACCATCACCAAACTTTGTCAAATCCTTTTTTATAGTGCTCTTTCTCTCCTCATTCCATCCGTCCACTTCCAGCACTGCAAATGTTTGAGCTAATGATTTCATTAGAGCCTCACAGTTCGGACTTGAGGGCTCTGATGTCGTTTTGTTCTTTTGGGGAGTTGATTGTCTTTCAGAAGCTCACTGCTGACTGCTAGTGCCCTGAAGCTCAGAAAGACACTTCACCTGCGACTTTCCTCATTAATTTCTTTCTCCTCATCTGTTACTCCATTGGCCTCTTCATCCAAAGTCTGCTTTTTTATTTCTTTAAAGGATGCCACATGGGTCTGTTTTTCCTCTCTTACATGAAAACATGGGTGATTTTGCATTGCTGGTATTTTTTCTGGATTTCTGTGGGAGGAATCACTATCAGTGTCATAAATTTCATTGTAAAAAATTTGGCTTATTTATCTGAGAGAGATTTTTCTTATAAATCAGAAGTCACTCTGGTACTTAAATCCTCTGAATTCACAGCTGTATTCACGCTATGCCTTTGATTTCTTGGTAAGATAATATGATCATGTTTCTTCTGGGCAAATGCTCGTGATTTCCTTTGCATACACCTGGTTGTTCTCCCGGCTGCAACTGCAGAAAATGAGCTGTCCCAGCCTGAGGACTCGGCATCGGAAACATTCTGTGTATGATTCCTGGCTGGCTCTGTTAGAGATTTAGCCTTACTTCTTCTGGTTCTTGTAGTTATTTCTGGGGAAGGCACAATTCTAGAAATACCTGAAACATGAGATTCTGCTTCGGAGACGACTTCTTCAGTATGAGATGCATTTATTGGAGTTATTTTCAGCCTTTTCATAATTTTGGACATGGGGGACATGCAGTTAAGATCTGCCTCCCCCCTTGTTACTCTGCAGGTGGGGTCCTGGAACTGACACGGAACCACTGGACTCACGGCTCAGTCACCTCTGGCGATGAGCCCGCAGTGCTGCTCTCTCTGCCCTTAGGAGCTCCAGGGATTGAACTTCGTTCCCGGTTGGTCATGGTGCAGCAGCGTTTGGGCCATTAGACCCAGGCTCTTCTTGCTTTTGGGATGTGCTGGAATCCCTTTAGCAATACTCTTCTGCTGGCAGCTTTAAGGCGATGTGGCGTGCCTCGCAGCCTGAGAACGTGCAGATCTGGTGACCACCATCCTCACGACTGATGGCCTCCAACTTCCAAATCCCCAGCAGCCACTGCGACTTCCCTCTGCTCTGGCGTCCCACTCCTCCAAACTTTCTGTCCATATTTGTTTGGTATCACTGGACTTCTTTTTAAATAGGTTTTTGCCTTAGGGCGTGTGTCACTGGAGAGAGAGATAGACACAGTGAGAGGGAATGTGAGAAATCATCCCCTGGGGGGATGGCCACTCCGCAATCCCTTCTCCTCCATCCTCCTCCTGGGAACTTGGGTATGTGCATATGCACTCCGTGTGAGTTTCAAGCCACAGGGTCCAGGACTCGAACCATGTGGGAGTCCAGCGACATAACTGCTATGCCACCTACTGGTCTCCTACCTGACTTCTTTTTATTTATTTTTTCTTTTTTTTTCATAGCCAAAGAAAGAATCAGAGAACCAAATGATAGCACACAAGAAAATATAAGCATTTAAATATAAAGAACTGAGGAATGAAAAATTAATTAGAGAATGTCGGTGTCCACCCCAGGGCTTGGGTCTGGCTGAATCATGATCAGGGGGCTGCTGGTGCGGAAGAGAAAGAAGAAGAGAAAGAGCAAGCCCTCCATCTTGCCAGGACCGGGGAATTGGAAAGAATGAGACAAAGACATAGAGTAGAACTGGACACAGGCAGCCTGAGCCTAGGTAGCCCAAGCAACCTGTACCCTCCTACCTGACTTCTTTAAGGGATGCTGATATTTGCCCAATTCTGTGGTCAGCTCCCGCCACTTCGATCAAACTGCTGCCACCTTGGGACTTCTTGGAATTGATGGCACACCCACACAACTTTGGGAATTAAAGAGGTGTCAGAGAGTCTGGCGAGTAGAGAGGCTACCGAACAAGAACATGAGGCTGATTTGGGTGGCTCTGGTGTCACAAACATGGGCAGAATGGGGAGGTAAGGGGACCCTGGCACAGTCTGAGATTTGACGTCTCTCCTTGACTGTCACCTGTCATTCCTCACATGCCACGGAAGTGGCACTGACATAAGACAAATTGAATGGGGATGGGACTGACACCATGAGCTCACTCATCCCTCTCTGTCTCTTTGGGATTTCTTGGATCCAAGTTATGTCCAGCAGAATTCTCTTTGAGCAGAGGGGGCCCTGCAGGAGTTCATGAAAAACCACCAGCTGCGGTTTTCGCGTGAAGGCAGTGGTGCTTCTTTCAGAAAGTGTATTTAGGATGGTGAAAGGGCAGTTCTGTGATTATGTGGACAGACTGAGTGAGTCAGCTGGGGTCTGTGGACGTCTGGCTCTGAAGTACCACAAATTAACCTGAACCCTCCAGAGGCCCAGGACAAGCTGTTTTCCTTCTATTAGAAAGTTTTTCCAGGGCTGGCAGGTGGTGTGGGGATTAAGAGCACTGAATTTCCACATGGTCAACCACAGTTTGAGTCCCGGACCTGGAGAGTTGCTTTCTCACTTTCCCCATCTGTCAAATTAAAAAATAATAATAAAGTGGGACCAGCAGTTAGCGTAATGGCTATGTCACTGGACTCCCACGTAGTCGACTGCGGTTCGAGTCCCGAACCCGGTGGCTTAAACTCACGCTAGGCACGGATGCGTGCGTGCCCAAGATCCCAAAAGGAGCATGGAGGAGGGGGAATTGCAGCGTGGCCATCCCCCCCGGGGGGATGATTTCTCGCTTTCTGTCTCTCTGTCTCTCTGTCTGTCTGGCGAGCGCACGCACCCTATAGCAAAAACCTCTCCAAACCCCCCCCCCAAAAGTTAAATAACAAGAATTCTTTTTTAAAAAGAGCTTTTCCCACTTATATTTGGAGGAAGAGTGGAACTGATTCAATATTGTATTTTCTTAGCCATCTTTCTCTCCCCCATGCCCCCATTTTTTATGAGAGAGAGATTTTTGCTATAGGGGAGCTATTTGCTATTTTGTACTCGCCGGAGAGACAGAAAGAAACAGAGAGACAGAAAGCAAGAAATCTTCCTCTGGGGTGAGGGCCATGCCACAATCCCTTTTCCTCCATTCTCCTCTTGGGATTTTGGGCACACATGCACACGCACCTGGCGTGAGTTTTAAGGTCCAGGACTTGAACTGCAGTTGACTACGTGGGAGTCCAGCTAGGTAACCATTATGCCATCTGCTGGTCCCTCTCAGTCATCTTTCCAGCAGTAAGGTGTCAGTTTGAATCTTTGCTAAATCCTGCTTAGAGTTGTATGGATAGACTCTGAAAATCTGTGTTTGAATTTTTAAAATTGCTGTGTGACCTTGAACAAATGTTTTAACCTCTCCTGGTCTCGTGTCCTTCATCTGGAAACAAGAAATTTGGGCCAGATTGTCCCTAAAGAACCTCTCAAGCTTGGTGGCATGGATTTTTCACTGGATGATTTCGGTGTCACCAAACATGCTGCATGACTCAGCTGCAGATGTAGATTGGTGAGGGTGAAGTGAGTGGAACTGTACTTCAGAAAAACATTGTTTCTGTTTTCGTTAAATGCTGGGCCACACAGAATTAGCAAAGACCTTTACTCACCTTTTCTTTTGTGTAAACCCCAAGACACTTGGGGTGCCAGCGTGAGCAATTGAAAGAGAAAGCATGGGTTTTGGAGTTAGAAGCATCTGGGTTTGAATATCGACTCTGCGACTGGCTAGGGCAGCTCGTCTAACTTACCTGAGCCTCAGTTCCCTTAGTCACTCACCTGAAGTAAGAACACTCACTGTGTGGATTGTCCTGAGGTCAATAAGAAAATTCGTTTAACAGGGCCAGCAGGTGGCATAGTGGTCAAGGCAATGGACTCCCACATGGTCAACTGCAGTTTGAGCCCCAGACCCTGAGGCTTGACACTCATGCCAGCTGCATATACGTGTGTGCCCAAAATCCTGACAAGAGAATGGAAGAGAAGGGACTGCGGTGTGGCCCTCTGCCTTGGGGGGTGATTTCCTGCTTTTTGTCCCTCTGGCAAACACATGCACCTGATAGCAAAAATCTGTCAAAAAAAAAATAATAATAATAAAATGTGTTTACAGCATCTTGTACATGGAAGGTTCTTGGGAATATTATGTTTTCATTGCTGGTGTTATAAACAGGTATTGGGCTGGGATTATTCCTGGAGGATAGTCAAGTGAGCTGAACCGGGGTCACCACTGTTTCTCTCCATTTCTGGGCCCTGTCTGGCTCCTTGCATGGTATCAGAAAAATATAAAGCTGCCTGGGCCAACTCTATACATTCTTGATTCATTACCATCTCCCCAGTTCCTCTCGTCCCCAAGGCACATAAAACTATAAATTAGCCCTGTGGCCTCCTGTGCAGATAACTGCTTCCTTTTGATGGATGGACCTTCAATGACATTCTCTGAGCTGTGGGCAAGATGCTCTGTTCTGAGCTGTACCTTGCAATGTCGCAGGTCCTCCTTCCCACGGCATAAAGTGACACTATGCTGGGTGTTCCCAGCCAAGGAGTGAGCTACAGTTATACAAATGTTTTGGTTAAATGCCTTGGAAAGTGGTCCATGAGCCTGCAGAAAATCAGCCCCAAATCAGGCAAACGAGTAGGAGTGGCTTCATTGTCTCTGATGGTGTCTTAGAACAGGTCTGGCTGGCTTCCTCATCAGAAGCACAGCCCTGGAAAGAATGTCTCTCTCTAAAAATAGGGCGGCTGGGGGCGTGGCTGCACCAGCAGATACAGTCGTCCCAGCTTGGGCCGACCAGTTGATAAGGCTTTCTGCTCAAGTGCCCCAGATTACTCACAGCTGTTTTCCACACCAAAGCACCCTGGGACTCCGCCTCGCGCAGCCTGTCCGGTACTCGTTATCAAACAGTACACGGGAGGTTAGAGCAGGCTTGATCAGCGTGTAAGACTTGCCTGTTTTTCGGAATGAAGTTAGGAAGGGCTGGCACCCTGACCTGTAAACATATTCTAAAACCCAGTCATCTCCTTGTTTCACTTTATTTATTTTTTCTCTCTTAAACTTCTATCACAAGTTAGATTTCTCCTTCCATTATAAGTTAAGAGATAGTATAGTATGGTGTTTGGGGGTTTGGAGGCAAACTTCCTGGGTTTGAAGCCTGTTTTTTATGGTTATTTTGTTTTGTTTTCAATTGACACACTTTATTCTTTGAGCGAAGTTTTAGAGTCACAGCAAAATTGAGCAGCAAGTACAGAGTTCTTATACACCTCGCCACTCCTCCCAATTTCTCCATTATTCCCATTCCCCACCAAAGTGGTATACTGTTTAGTTGATAAGCCCATGCTGGCACGTCATTACCACTCAGAGTCCATAGTTGACATCACGGTTCACTCCTGGTGCTACACGTTCTACGACTTTTGGTGAATGATAATTGTAGTATCATACAGAGTATTTTCACTGCCCTAAAAATCTTCTGTGCTGGGGCCAGCAGATGGAGGAGTGGTTACGTCACTGGACTCCCACATGGCCGGCCGCAGTTCGAGTCCTGAACTCAGCAGCTTGAAACTCATGCAGGGCATGTGTGCGTGCTTGTCCAAGATCTCAGGAGGAGAATGGAGAAGGGATTGCGACATGGCCATCCCCCGGTGGTGATTTCTCACTTTCCCTCTCACTGTCTCTGTCTCTCTCTTTGATGAGTACATGCACTCTAAGGCAAAAAATTTAAAAAAAAAATCTGTGCTCAGGCTAGTGTCCTGGTGACTGAATCCCAAGTGGCAAACTGGGTGGTTGGAGACCTGGGCCTGCTGACTTCAGAAACACATTGGGTGCATGTGTGTGCTTGACCGAAATCCTGAAGGGAAGGAGAAATAGAGGAGAATGGATGGGTATGACTATTTCTCATGTCTGGGATGTTTTATCACTTTCCCTCTCTGTCTCTCTTTGGTGAGAGAAATATATTTAAAAATGAAAAGGGCCAACGGTGGTATGGTAGTTAGGAGGCTGGCGGTCTTATGGTTGACTGTAGTTTGTCTCCTTGCCTTATTGGCTTAAAAATCGTGCCAGATGTGTGTGCATGCGTGCCAGAAATCCCAAGAAGAGAATGGAGAAGAAGGGATTGTGTTGTTGCTACCCCTGCTGGGGGAGGATTTCTCACTTTCCTTCTCTCTGTCTCTTTGGCCCCTAGGACATCATAGGGATGGTCATGGTCACTGTCACAGTGCTCTGTTAATTTTTTCTATAACCCTCATCATATTCTGAAATTATCTCGTTTACTCATTTACTGGGATTTGACTGTTTCCCCAGAAGTGGATATTGGCTAGACGCATTGGGTATTGTCAGTCTTATTCATTCTTGTATGAGGGGTCTTAACAAAGTTGAGGGAAAATGCATATTATGAAAAATCTTCAAATTTCTGCATCAAAATAAATGCATACTTTTACGACATTCTCCACAAGTTTTTTGAAGTCCCATTGAAGGGCTTGCTTCTGGAATAGCCCTTGGTACATATCAGTTGCCAAGTATGAAAGGGAGGTAGGACCGGATGGTCTGCACATTAATGGCGGGGCCATTCAAGGACCAAGGCGGAGTGTGATATGATGCCTAATGGGTCACTGTAGCCAGCAGTGTAATTTGACATCAAAACCCCCAACCAAGATGACCTCTGAGACTTCCCCTAAAGTCCCTTTTCCTCTGACCTGTGTTACAAATATCTTGGCCATATTAGCATCATGGAACAAGAGTCTGGACAGTTGTCTCTGAGCGTGAGGTAACTTTTGTCCTGGTACACTTGGATGGAGTGCTTGAGGGAACTGTTCCTGTGTTTGACAGGATGGAGGATCAGGAAGCAGTGTGGGAAAAGGTTTCCATTCTCCCAAACAGGTAGGTAGGTTTTTAATTTTTAAAAATTATGTAATTTTATTAATTATTATTATTTTTAAAATTTGCTGTAGGGCATATGTGTTCACCAGAGAGAGACAGAAAGGGGAAAAATAAGAAAGTAAGCCACCAAGTCTGGGTCTTGAAACATGGTTACCCATTTGGGAGTCTAGCACCTCAACCACCATGCCACCTTCTGGCCTGGTAGATAGGTTTGTAATAGAGCTGCAATCCAAGGTTCTTAGAATGAAAAAGATAGTGTTGGGACCACAAATGGTGTAATGGTTATGTCATTGGACTCCCACTTAGTCAACCAGGGTTCAAGTCCTGGACTTGGTGGCTTAAAACTCATGCCAGGCATGTGTGTGTGCATGTCCAAAATCCTGAGAGGAGAGTGGAGGAGAAGGGACTGTGGTGTAGCCAGGTGATTTCTCACTTTCTCTCTCTGTCCCTCTGGTGAGCATACACATACTGTAGCAAAAATCTCTCTTAATAAAAAGAATGAAAAGATAGTGTATTTTAAACAGAAAGTTATTTATTTGTGATTTGTTGTTTCTGTGGACTATTGTGACTCCTTCCCTCCCCTCCCTAAATCCCCAGATGCATATGTTATAGTCCTAATTCCCTTCACCCCCACCCACACACACTGTGTGATGACAGTTAGAGGGAAGGCCTTTGGAGATGATTAGGGTTAGATTAGGTCATTGAGGGTAGAGCCCCTTGTGATGTAATTAATATCCTCATTAAAAGGCAAAGAGGCAAGAGAGTTCTCTTCATGTAAGGATGAAGCTACATGTCTTTAAGCCAGGAAGAGAGCCCTCACCAGACTTCAGGTCTGTGGACATCTTGATTTTTGATTTCCCAGCCTCCAGAACTGTGTGAACGATCAATACATTTCTGTTGTATTTCATTACAGTCTGTCGTATTTCATTACAGCAGCCCAAGCTAAGACAATAGTGATGTATTATAGGACAGTGTTGTGACCTCCTTGATTTAAGGTTAATTGTAGAACTAAACTCTAGGGGGCAGACTTGTATATCCTGAAGACCTTGGTTCTTAGCTCTCCTAGAACTCAGTTGTGTGTCACTTTCCAGCCCTGAGCCTTCGGGTCCTCATCTATAGTAGGAAAATACATTAGACCTTCCTCTGTCAATACTAATATTTCATAATCGATTCAACAGGCAAGATGATGTTAATTTGCTTACATAAAAAAAAATCTAACATTCATCTTTTTGTTTACTTACCAAATGTCCTCCCTCTGGGTGCACAGTAAATTCTACCATCTGGAGTCACTGCTTAGAATTGCTATCTCAGTAGAAAATAATTTATTTTCTTCTCCAGCCCACTTTATTTTCTTCTTTAAGTTAGGTTGAGGAAGCAGGCCAGGCCAGAGACAGAGGAGGTGAGGGCGCACCAATAACAATCTGAGCAGAGATGGGCCACTAGTCCATCTTAGGGCTGCTCATCCACCTGGCCCTCCCTCTTCAAATCATCTCTCCAGTGAGTGCACACGCCCACCAGCAAACATTTTAAGAAAAAGTTTATATTTTGTTCCTGATAGAGAGTGCATGCTCATTCATGAGAGAGAGAGAGAGAGAGAGAGAGAGAGAGAGAGAAAACCACCCTCGACAGGGTTTCATCATCCCATGACCCCTCCCCTCAGCTCTCTAGCTTGTCAGGATCTTAAGCACACAGGTGCATGCCCACTGTGTTTCCAGTTGACCAGGGATCTGAACCCATAGTCGGCCATGTATCTTCGAGCACCGCAGTTCACTATGCTACTGACTGTGCCACTGAGACTGGGCTGTGCTCTCTCCTGACTAGGTTGTGTTTAAAGTTCGGTTTTATGGATGGAGCATACAGGAAACATGACAGTTCCCTCTCCTGTCGGTGCCTCTGATACATTGTGAACTATGGAAGATCAGAAGGCTGTGGGGTTTGTCCTACACAGCCTTTACCATTGACCATCGGGAGGACTAAGACCCAGAGGAAAGGTGCATGGCTGGTCCCCAGCTGGCAGCGTGTTGTTGATGCAGGTCAGCCGTGACACCTGTGCCGACCCCTGCCTGCCCTTGCAGGTTCCAGGAAGCCCTGAGGGGATGCATCAGTGACTCTCAAGTTCTAGGTGTCACCACCAACTCTGGAGCACTCTGGATCTTGGGAGCCATGCTAGTGTCTGAATTTTACTGCTTGTTTAATTGAGGTCCTAATGGAGTGGGAATACAGAAGCTGTGCCTAAGAACGTCAGCCTCCTTAGCCTCAGGTGTGGAGGCTACAGAGACTCACCCTAGTGATTGTGGGGACCAGATCCCATAGATTTTTTTTTTTTTTGAGAGGTTTTTTGCTATAGGGCGCGTGCGCTCGCCAGACAGACAGAGAGAGACATAGAGACAGAAAGCGAGAAATCACCCCCCAGGGGGGGATGGTCACGCTGCAATCCCTTCTCCTGCATTCTCCTCTTGGGATCTTGGGCACGCACGCACATGCGCCTAGCGTGAGTTTTAAGCCACCAGGTCCAGGACGCGAACCGCGGTTGACTATGTGGGAGTCCAGCAACATAGCCATTACGCTAACTGCTGGTTCCCCAGATCCCATAGATTTTTGATGGGATAGCTGAAGGAGAGGGGCATTTCTACTCTGACACTGGCTTCCTCTTACTCTCAAACTCCTCAGAGCTTCTCCCGTGGGCTCTCTGAATCGCTCTCTCTCTTTCTTTCTTTCTTTAAGAATTATTTTATTTTGGGGCTGGCAGATGACATGGCAGTTAAGGGCGCTGGACTCCCGCGTGGCTGACTGTAGTTTGGGTCCTGGACCTAATAGCGTGCTTTCTCCCTTTCCCTCTCTCTCTGATCAAACTGGAAAATAATTTTAAAAAAAGAAGAACTATTTTATTTAACTTTATTTATTTATTTTTTGTTTTAATTTGACCAGAGAGGGGCAGAGTGAGAGAGGGAAAGTAAGAAAGCAAGGCATCAGGTCCAGGACTCAAACCAGAGTCGGCCATGTGGGAGTCCAACACCCTTAACCACCATGTCATCTGCTGGCCCCTCTCGGAGTATCTCTTAAAGTATATTCAGAAGAAAGTGACTCTGGACTTTGTGTTGGTTAAGCATGAAGCAGCACCCATCAGGGATAGGATTTAAGAACTCAAGCAGGAGTGTTCTTGCCTCTTGTGTTTGGTGTTTCTGCTGAAATCTAGCCTTGTGAGCATATGTGATCATGCACGTGTGTGCGTATGAGAGAAAGAGAGAACCCCCCAATGGAGCATGGCCATGCCACAATCCCTTTTCTTTCACGTTTCCATTCCATTTGGGATTTGGGCTGTGCACGCACACAGGCTCAGCATGTTTTTCAAGTCACAGGGACTCAAATTTGAACTGCGGTTGGCCATATGGAATCTAGTTTTCCATGTAGAGCAGTTCACCACCATGGTATGGGGCCTGCCCTGATTCCAGTCTTATATCAGCTTCTGGCCTCTTACAACTTGTAGAAATTTTATTTCCCAAGCAGTGAGGGATTTGATTGCCTTCCCAGCCATCTCTTTCTTATACCAACAGGGATTCCAACTTTACTTTAGCCATTTCTTCCTCCACTTACTGATGTGACCTTTTCCTTAGGAGAGTGAAGCTGGCTTTTAAAAATCCTGTATTCTTTCATCTCCCCTCTCTGTGGAGTTGCCCCTATTATTCAGTGCTTCGTGCTGGTTGCTCTGGAGTGGAACTCGCACTGACTGATGAGTCCTGAGATTGATGGATGGAAATAACAGGAGGCTTCCGGCTGCTCCTGCTGTGCTCCGTGGCAAGAGTCAACCAGTCTGCAGAGTACCCTGAGCAGCAAGCAGCGCAGCGGCAGTGGCTAAGCGAGCCCTAGTGAAGAGGCTCGGGTTTCTGCAGTGGGAGTGACAGCAATGACACGCTGTTCCTGAGTTGTCTGGGATCTGAAATCTCTACAAGGCCTGCTGCCATCAGGGCCTGGTCAAGCAGGGTTGGTGAGCACTGGGAGTGCCGGCTTCTCGGATGATTTGCACTGTCATTGAGCCAAGGGGAATACGAAGACTGGACATTTCACCCAGACAGGCAGGTCAGAAAGAAAAAAACACAAGGTTTAACGTGTCCTCGTGGTAGCATGGGGCTGCCAGGAGTTCATCGGAACGAGAACAAAGATGACCTGAGCCCTTTTAGTGTCTACGTGCTTTTCTTTTTCTTTTTAAATTTTTGCTACAGGGTGTGTACACGCAACAGAGAGAGAGAGAGAGAGAGAGAGAGAGAGAGAAATCACCCCCCCCAGGGTGGGTGACCACACTACAATTCTTTTTAAAAAAAATTAATTAGTTATTTTTTTCTGAAACAATTTTTAAAATTAGTTTACATTCATTTCCTAAGCATTATCATATATATATATATATA
>NW_006159643.1:354254-385187 GCF_000334495.1 Tupaia belangeri chinensis
AACTTTGCTTAAAACTTAAAGCCAGAAAACAGGTTAGGATTCTCAAATAGTAGGTACATGAACCTACCAGCAGCTCAAAACAGGACAACAATCTTTAAAACTGAAAAACAAAGCCTAGAAGAAAATCAGCAATGTTTTAGTCAAAAGTCATAAAATTCTATTTCACCAGTTCAGTCTCATGCAATTTATCTTCCGCTGTGGTCCGATCTTTCTGACTGAATTCTGGGATATAATATTCAACTCCAGACTTGTCCCTATGATTAAGTTGGCCATTTTCCTAGTTTTGAACTCTTATTTCTGTGTGTCTGTATTTAATTTTCCTGGTACAGCACTCTCTTGAGAACTTCTTGGAGATCTGGTCTGGTGCTGGTAAATTCTTTCAGGTTTTGTTTATCTGAGAATGTTCTTGTCTTTTCTTCCCACATGAAAGATAATCTTGCCGGGTACAGTATTCTTGGCTGAAATTGCCTTTCTCTTAACACTTTGAATATATTTTCGCATTCTTTCCTCGATGACAACACTACAATTCTTTCTTCTCCACTCTCCTCAAATCACACAGCGGGCCCTGCAGGATGGAGCACCTCAACCTCCATGCCACCTGCTGACCCAGCTTCTTCATGTTTTAATTGTCTGTATTTTTTTTACTTATTTAAAGAATTATTTATTTAATTTCATTTATTCATTTTTTAAGAATTATTTTTATTTTAACTGTATGTATGTATGTATTTATTTATTTTAATTTGACCAGAGAGGGACAGAGTGAGAGAGAGAGAAGGCCAGAGAGAGAGAGAGAGGGAAAGTGAGAAAGCAAGCCGCCAGGTCTGGGACTCAAGCCATGGTAGGCCATGTGGGAGTCCAGTGCTCTTAACTACCATGCCACCTGCTGGCCCCTCATTCATTTATTTTATTTTGACTAGAGAGAGAGAAAGAGAGGGAAAGTGAGAAAGCAAGTCATCAGGTCTGGGACTTGAACTATGGTTGGCCATGTGGAACTGTCCAGCACCTTAACCACCATGCCATCTGCTGGTCCCTGCATGTTTTAATTCTTTCTCTCTTTGCAGTTTATGAAATTCTCAGGGGTTGGGTTTCCATGGAACTTGTGATGCTTTTATAAAAGAATTGCCAGCTCAAGATACCTCCTAGAGCTGGGTAGGCAACAACTGAGTGAAGCAGGTCCCATGTAGGGCAATAAGGAGCAATGGAGACTATGGTAGATCAGAGCATACTGGTCAAATGAGAGCTATATGAAAAAATCAAATTCAGGCACCAGGAGGTGGTGTGGTGGTTAAGGTACTGGACTCCCAATATGGTCGGCAGTGGTTCAAGTCCCATACCTGGCACCTTGAAACTCACACCAGGCGTGAATGGAGGAGAATGGGATTCTCACTTTCAGTCTCTCTGTCTCTCTGGCAAGTGCACACATCCTATACCAAAAATCTCTCTCTCAAAAAAAAAAAAAAAAATCAAATTCAGACTACCGGTTGCCAGTTTTCCATTGCAGATCAAGTTGTGTGCATGGACTTCAAAAGCTAATGGAAAGATGGAATTAAACTATAAATTTTTTTTTAGAAGTTTTTGCCTTAGGGCACATGTGCTCATCTGGAGAGAGAGAGCGAGAGATAGAGAGAGAGAGAGAGAGAGACTGAGACAGTAAGAGGGAAAGAAATCACCCCCCGGGGAAGATGGCCTGCAATCCCTTTTCTTCCACTCTCCTCCTGGTATCTTGGGCATGCATATGCATGTACCCATTGTGATATTGAAGCCACTGGGTCTGGGACTTGAACCGTGGTCAGCCATGTGGAAGTTCAATGATGTAACTGTTATGCCATCTGCTGGTCCCATAAAATATGAATTTTTTTGGTGCAAAAAAGTTTGACAATGGTATGCATAGTTTTTTTCATAATATGCATTTTCTGAAGACCCTTTGTGTATCTAACTGTGTTCACTAAGTAAAGTAACTTACTAGTAAACATTATTTTGCTTAATGTAAAACGTTAAATGTAAAAATATTTAATCCCCATTTAGTAAGACTGTTTGAAGTGCTTCTACTGCTACAGGGCTCTAGGAAAACTGGTACTGCCGGTTGCCCCAGTCATATATGTGCCCTTGGGTAATGAACCTTGACATTAGGCAGGGATTAGGCTCTAATGTTAAAACCTATGAGCGATTTGGCAGTGTGAAAATAACCACTAAAAGTCTCCTCAGGCCCAGCCTGTGGCGTGGTGGTTAAGGTGCTAGACCTCACCTGGCTAACTGCCTGGTTATGGTCCTGACCTAGACCCGACCCAGACCCAGAGGCCTGAGAAACACTCTGGGCACGTGTGTGCATGCCCAAAAATCCCCAAAGAAGTGGAGGGAAGACCGGCAGTGTGGCTATTTCCCATGGGGGCTGCTGTCTCACTTTCTTTCTCTTTCTCTTTTTCTTTCTGGCAAGTGCACGCATCCTTGGACAATTTTTTTTTTTTTAAATAAAAAGGCCTGTTGGTGAGGTGGCATGTTGGGCACTAAGAAAGTGCCTTTCCGAGAAGTCCACAGGCCTGGATATCACAAAACAGTGGACGTTTTTCAGTCAAGCAGCAGATAAAATGATCAGCTTGAATTTAGAAGCCAAAGGTGTTTGAAAAATTCCAATGCCATTCCTTTAAATATCAGAATTACTCTTTTTTTTTAAATTTATTTTTGGAGGTGGGAGAGGTTTTTGCTATAGGGTGTGTACGCTCACCAGAAAGACAGAGACAGAGAGACAGAAAGCGAGAAATCACCCCCCCCGGGGGATGGCCATGCCACAATCCCTTCTCCCCCATTCTCCTCTCAGGATCTTGGGCATGCACGCACACGCACCCAGAGTGAGTCTAAGCCACTAAGTTCGGGACTCGAACCACGGTCGACTACATGGGAGTCCAGCGACACAGCCATTACGCCCAACTGCTGGTCCCAAGAATTACTCTTAAGACATCAGAACTGAGGCCGATCAAGTGAGATTTCTATTTTCTGTCTCCCACTCATTCCAAGGCATGTGTTTTTTGGGAGGAAGACGAAAGTGACGGTGGTCTGTGTGTGTATGCATGCTTCTCTTTCCTTTGCCAGGTTCATGAAGTTGAATTCACACAGGCCCCCACACATTTAATACAATTTCTGGGTTCTGAAGGATGGTCCAGGACTGGAGACCTCACACTGGCACAAAGAAGAAGGAATTGGTGGTCTTGCGTCAGCTTGACAGACCGTTTCAGGCACCCAACCAGCTTTGACCAATGACCAAAGACAATCCCATGTTATACCCGAGAGTTCAAGCTGTTCTCCTCTGGAGGGATCACCAGGAGAAAGGTAGACCTGTGGGAACATCTTCGCAGATAAATAAGTGCTGGAGTTGGGCTGCCTTCTAGGAAAACGATTCATTTGCCTCACGGTTTATGTGCAGACCTGATTTTGTTTTTGTTTCTAATTGTCAGAGGGCACGTGGGCTCAATAGAGAGAGACAGAGAGAGAAAGAGGGGGAGAGGGAGGGAGAAAGCATCCCCAGTGGGACCTGTCATGCCACAGTTCCTTTTTCAATGTCCTGCTAGGATTTGGGACACACATACACACACACACACACACACACACACACGTGCCTGGTGTGTTTTTCAACTTTCCAGGACTGGGATTTGAACTGTGGTCGGCCTTGTTGGGTCTGGGTCCGTTTGTACAAGGTTTAGCCACTATGTACAGGGCAAGCACTCATCTGGTTTCTGACAGGGGTCAGGCACTGTTCTAAGCACAGGGAGACACTGGTTGAACAAGATTATGAGGGGAGCTTACAGCTTGGTGACAGGGCATGGCTGTTCCTAGTACGGGGATACACACCTCATTTCCACTGTACCAGTGAAAGCGGCATTACCCCACACGATCTCTCACCCAGGTCAGCTAAACCTGGACTTTCCTTGGCAGAGTACCAGGGCCACAGAGCCTCTGAACTGGGGCCAGAAGGAGCACGCTTGTGTTGAAGAGAGGTGGAAGTGCCATTCAGGACCTTGCCTGTATGTCACATCCTTTAGCAATGAAAGTAATTGAAATAGCCTTTAAAATTTTCAAATTAATTAAAAAATTTTTTTTGAAAGTTGATTTACTTTTTTCCATGAGAGAGACAGAGAGAAAGAGAGAGAGACACACACACACACTAAAATACAGGCACGCCCGACAGGGTCCTGACGCAGTGCATTGCGACCAGTCTCAGTCTCTCTGTGACAAGTTGTCCATGCCCAGCATTCTCAGGAAGGTTCTAAGACATGCGCCTAGGACTTACCCCATGTGGGTGCAGTTGTACTATCATCACACCATCACCTGGCTCCTGATACTCCTTTTTCCTGGGGGAAACTTGACTAGTTTTTTGTTTGAACTCTTTTCTAATCTTGAAAAGTGTTTTCCCTTTGGAGTTGTAGGGGCCAGTGACCAGATGGACAAAGAACAAGCTTATCGTTAGTAACACGGATTCCACTCTTCTCAGACAGCTTTGTTCCCTGAGGACTGAAGATAAGATGAGATTAGCTCTCTTGTGAAATGATCTGTTGCTGTCTCAAGCATGGTAGCTGATGTCTAAGGACAGAGCCAAAAAGGGTTGGTTGTACACTCCTAATATCCTCTATCTTTGAACACAGCCTGTGACAGAGAGAGAAGACTGAGATGGAGCCCTCAGGCAACAGGAACTGAGCCAGCAAGAACAAACAAGGGATGCTAACCTGGGGCCAGAACACCTCTACTTGGCTCATCCTAGTGCCCAAGTAAAATCTGGACTGCCCCTCTCTAAATTTGCCACTGTCTCATTTTGTGTGTGGAAGGATCTTGAACTATTTCTGTTACACAATCTCTGTTTCTTCTTTAGCAACAGCTCCTTAAGTATCAGGCTTTACTCTTGCAGTTTTGACTCTGTCTGATAGAAGAGATGGTCTATTTTTAGAAGACTTTTCCACAGAGGAGTGTAACAAGAGCTTACACATCCCAAGCACTGAAGGGGGAAAAGTTACCAGTCAGATGATAGTATTTTGGAGAAAGTTTATATTTTGTGGGGAGGAGCTATTTTTTTTTTTTTTTGAGTGATTTTTGCTGTAGGGTGCATGCATTTGCTTGAGACACACAGAGAGACACAGAGCAAGAAAATGAGAAGTCACCCGCCCCCGCCCAGAGGGGATGACCACATCACAGTCCCTTCTCCTCCAGTCTCCTCTCAGGATTTTAGGCACACGCACACACACATGTGCCCAGCATGAGTTTCAAACTGTCAGGCCTGGGACTTAAAACATGGTCAGCGGTGTGGAAGTTCAGTACCTTAACCACTATGCCACCTGCTGGCTCATTTTAAAAAAAAAGAAATTATTTTTTTTGATTGTATTTATAATTATAATTGCTCTTTAACTTGTTACAGGGCATATGCACTCACCAAAGAGGGACAGAGAGAAGGCTGCCAGGTCCAGGATGCGAACCACAGTCGGCCACGAGTGAGTCCAGTGCCTCAACCACCACACCTGCTGACCTCGAGCTAGAGTTTTTAAAGGGGGCTTACCTATTTTTTACTTATACTAGTCTATTTTTCACCTCTCGGAGGCTGTTTTGTTTATAATAGGGTATCTGACTTGCAAGAAATATATGGAAGTTTTAAACTGATCATTTAGTATGAGATGTTGCTGGTGGGTGAGGGAGAGGACACTGGCTGATTCTACGGAGGAAATGAAAACTGAATGCCTACCTAAGACTGTAAAAGTAAGAGAAAAAAAAAAAAAGAGAGAGAATATCGTGCCATAGGGGTGGGGAAGGATTTATTATTTAAAACTTCAAAAGCATAAAACAAAAACCTGACGAATGGGCTGGCCAGTGGCTGGGTGGTCAAGGTGATATCGCATGGCCAGCTGTGCCGCGTGAGTCCCAGATTTGGAGTCTCAAAACACACGCCGGGGTGTCTACTTGTATGCCCGAAATCCCAAAAGGGGAAGTGGAAGAGAAGGTATTGTGGCGTGACCACCTCTCATGGGGGGGAGGGTGATTTCTCCCTTTTCTTCTCTTTTTCTCTCCAGCAAGCACATGTGGTCTCTAGCAAATTAAAACAAACCCCCCCCAAAATACTGATGAACTGCTTCTATCAAAATTAAGGATTTCTATTCAACAATCAATACTATGAACACCTCTAACAGATGCACAGTTAGAAAAGACTGTTGCATTGTCTGCAATGGACAGGGATACTGTTATTGTAGAGTAAGGAAGGAGCAATTCCCTAAAACGACAAAAGTATAGATGACCCACTAGGTAAAAGAACAAAGAGCTTCCAAAGGCAATTTTCTGAACGGGAGCCTTAAAAGTATTAACAAGCATATAAAGAGATGTTTAATGTCATTAGTAATCAGATAAGTGACAATTAGTTATCACTTTATACTTGTTAGACTGGAAAAATTAGAATTGAGGTGGCGCCATGCCTGGGATGAGGGAGGGAGTGGTGAGACACAAGGACACTTATATTTTTTCGGGGGAGGCCTGTTTGCTTGTGGGTCTGCACCCCAAAGAAAATCTTCCATGTCTCCATAAAGGTTTTCATACAAAAATCAGCGCTTACTGTGGAGGGAGGTGGAGGCAACCAGGCAGTAGATAAGATAAAAGACATCTTGGAGTATGCAGCAGTTAGAAGCAATGAATTAAATGTTTAAAGGGAATTTGGAAAGATCTTAAAATCAGTACTGAATGGGAGGCAGTGGCATGGTGGTTAAGTTGTTAGATTCCCACATGACTGACTGTGGATCAAGCCCTAGCCATGGCGACTTGCTTTCTCACTTTCTCTCTGGTCAAATTACAAAAAAAAAAAATTAAGTTAATTAAACTAATACATAATTATTAAAAAAAAAACCAAACCAGTATTGAATGAAAAACAGACAAGATCTACAATATAAAATTATTTACAGGGGCCAGAAGGTGGTGTGGTGGTTAAGGCACTGGACTCCCACATGGCAGACCACAGTTCAAATCCCGGACATGGTGGCTTGCTTTCTCACTTTCTCTCTTGCTCTCATCAAATTAAATAATATTAATAATAAATAAAATTAAATGATTCTTTAAAAAATTCACATAAGTTGAAAAAAATCTGCACATCAAACATTAATTCACATTTTATAAGAATCTATATAAACAGGAACCAGCAAATGGCACAGTAGTTACATCACTGGACTCCCACATAGTCAACCACAGTTTGAGTCCTGGACTTGGCATCTTGGAACTCAGTCCGGGCACATGTGTGTGCGTGCCCAAAATCCTGAGAGGAGAATGGAAGAGAAGAGATTGCGGCATGTCCATTCCCCGGGAGGTGATTTCTCACTTTCTGTCTCTCTGTTTCTTTCTGTTTCTCTGGCGAGCACATGCAATTTTTGCGCCATATAGCAAAAATCCCTCAAACGAACAACGAAAAAGAATCTATTTGAACAAAGGGCTAAAAAAAGAAACAAAAATAGTTGGGAGAAGGAACAGGATTGGAGATGAAAGGAAACAAACAAACATACGAGCAAACAAGAGTGAGCTTCAGAGGGCATTTTATTTGCCTAGAGTTGCAGAAGAGTGACAGGTCGATGAGAAAGGGTGCCTGGGAGACTTGCTGGGCATCTGGCTTTAGTTAAATGCCTGACATGCAGTAGTTGCCTAATGCTTCCTGAATGACTATGAATAAAAATCCAGATGGTTTCATAATACAGGACTTCACTGATTTCCTGATGTTACTCTTTTGGAAGCGCTAGGGAACCCATGAACAGAGGCATACTTGAGTTTACTTGGCCCGTGTAAAGGAGGCAAATGGATTTCATCCATTGTACTATTTTCTATTTAAAAAAATCTTTTTTTTTAAATAAAAAATAAGGTACCAATTTATCTATCTGAAGGATATAGTCTATTTGTTTGGTTGTATCCTAAGTAAAACATTTGTAAATGCTGAATTAGCTCAGTTATCTATTCACAGCCTAGCAGTAATGGGCATATGTTTTTTCCCAAAGAATTATTTTATTTAACTTCATTTATTTTAAATGTGACCAGAGAGGGATAGAGTGAGAGAGAGAGGGAAAGTGAGAAAGCAAGCTGCCAGGTCCAGGACTCAAACCACGGTCAACCATGTGAGAGTCCAGTGCCCTTAACCACCATGTCACCTGCTGGCCCCAAGGCACACATTCTTAAGTAACATTTGGTATTAAGTCATTGAGAAAATCATGACATATTTGTCTCTTTTTTTTCTTTTCTTTTTTTATTTTTTGGAGAGATTTTCACTATAGGGCGCATGCGCTCACCAGACAGACAGAGACATAGAGACAGAAAGCGAGAAATCACCCCCCAGAGGGGATGGTCACGCTGCAATCCCTTCTCCTCCATTCTCCTCTCGGGATCCTGGGCACGCACACACACGCGCCTGGCATGAGTTTTAAGCCACCAGGTCCGGGACGTGAACCGCAGTCGACTACGTGGGAATCCAGCGACATAGCCATTACGCTAACTGCTGGTTCCCATGACATATTTTTCTATGCAAAACACATCATGGCTTTCCTGATGACCCAATAGAATATATTATTATCACCCTTTTTTGTAAGCTACAATCTCAGAAAATTAGTCATGCCAGTCACGGCAGTTAACTACTCTTATTTGAAAGAACCATCCAAGGAATTCTCTCAGAGTGAAATAACTCTGGAGTTCGAATACAGTTTTTCTGGATTTGAGATTGCAGATAGATCCTCTGGCATCAGAAAAAAATGGTGACTACTTCACGGCTTGTGCACAGAACTGGAATGAGCCAGCTGCTGGGCTTATCTGTTGATCTGTTTCTCTCTTCTATTTCTATTTCTTTCTCCAGCTCATCTCTCTTCATTATGTCCTTGGTCATTGGCTCATATTTTACCTTCCTCTTGGCCTAAATTGTAAATCAGCCTAAGTATCTGGGGCCTTCTTGCAGATGTCTGTCCTGGGTATGGTAGGGTGTTTAGTGCCATCTGCAGTCTCCGCCCACCAAAGGCCAGCAACACTCCTCAGTGTGACAACCGAGAATGTCTCTAGACATTGCCAAATGTCTTCTGTGTACAAAATTGCGTTGGTTGGGAATCCTTGGCCTAGACAAACTACCTGGAAAACACCAGCATTTCTAACAAAATCTGTTAGAAATTTTTTTTTTTTTTTTTCAAGATATAACATTCCTTTTGCTGCCTCTGTTGGGCAAATGTCTAAATCAGAAGCTCAGAGAAGGTGGATCCAGGTAAGCATCTGGCCAAATCTACCTGTGGCAAAGGAAGATTTGGGCCCATTTTCTGAATTAATTAAGAAACAAAACATAACATACAAACTTAATCTTTACTCTGAGATGAATATTTGGGCAAATGTGATTTTCAGCTTCCTATTTCACAGGTAAAATGTTAGCTATTTTCTCTGTCCAGGGATACGCAGCAGAATATGCAGAAATGCTGAAGGAAAGATTTGGAGAGAGGCAGATGTTCTCTGGGGTCATGTCACTCAAACTTTGCCAAAGTGTTGGGATCCTTCTTCTGAGGTTTATAAGATTTGCAATAAGAGAGAGCCGGCAGGTGGCATCGTGGTTGAAGTTCTGGATTCCCACATGGCTGACAATGGTTTGTGTTCCGGACCTGGCAACCTGCTTTCTCACTTTCATCTCTCTCCCTGTCTCTTTCTATTTATCTTTGGTCAAATTAAAATAATAATAATAAATAATTAATTAAAATACATAATTAAAAAAAGATTTGCAATAAGAGAACAAGCCTAAAATCTTGAATTGATTCTTTTAAGTCAATAGCCATATTAGTGGAAAAGGCTGTCCTAAAAATGAGGACTCTTAGAACTAAGAAAAACAAAAGACAGGTGAAAGGATTGAGGATCTACCTGAGAGCGTCCAAGGGGACAAAATGAGGAAATCCTTGGTTATTACTACGAATAGCCCAGTGCATCAGTAAGTGCTGTGACCAGTAAAGGATAGAGGAATCAGGCTCTAATTTATCCTGTTTAGACATTTCTATATTGTAGTTACTCTTCCTAGTTAACTGATAGAGGACCAGGTTTAGGGAGATTACATGCCCCAAGAGGGTCTTCTTACTTTGAGCCAGGGATTTGAAATCTTCTAGCTTTATAGCAAAAAGAACAAAAGCAATGAATTTTCACTAGTTTCACATTTTGATTGAGGGACTTGATTCACATATGGATTAGGGAAGAAATTCATAGCCATAGTAATGAGGCCTGAGATACTGTGGAGAGTGAAGGAAGGATGAAAAAAATCCCAGAGAGAGGCTACCGCGTGGCCGGCTGGTTAATGTGGCTGGATCCCACATGGCTGACTGCATGGTTAGTGTCTCAGACCTAGTGGTTTGAAAAACACACTTCACACATGTGTGTACCCCAAATCCCAAAAGGTCAGAGAGATAACGGAGAAAGGATTGAGATGTGACCATTCTCCATGGGGGATGTTGTCTTACTTTCCCTCTCTCTCTCTGTGGTGAGCACACATGCCCTCTTGCAAAATGATAATTATAAATAATGCCATAGACAAATTG
Organism: Tupaia belangeri chinensis; assembly: GCF_000334495.1. NCBI lineage: Eukaryota > Metazoa > Chordata > Mammalia > Scandentia > Tupaiidae > Tupaia > Tupaia belangeri. The sequence continues at coordinate 364,793 of NW_006159643.1, forward strand.
TGGATGAAGCTGAAAAAAACATACTAATGAACAAAAAAAGAAAAAAAGGAGAGATGCCAAAAGAGAAATAACTAGTTTAATAAATCAGAAGCTTAACACTATGAGTGTTGGAATAGTTTCCTGAATGAGAAATTAGAAACCCAGAGAATAAGGGATTCTCATACACAATGACCTAAGGGGGAAAGAGAGGTCTTTTTTCTTGTTCTTTGTTTCTTTTTTTTTCCTTCTCTCTTTCTTCCTTTTTTCTTTTTCTTTCTTTCTTCTTTCCTTTTCTCTCTTTCTTTTTTCTTTTTTTCTTTCTTTCTTCTTTTTTTGTTTTTTAGAGACAGAACCACACTACGTTGCCCAGGATGACCTTGGCTTGCAAACCTCTGGCATCTGCCTCCCGTGTAGCTGGGATCACAGATGTACACCACCACAACTGGTTTAAGAAAGCCTTTTTCGGGATCAACAGATGGCATAATGGCTACTTTGTTGGACTCCCACATGGTTGACTGCAGTTTGAGTCCTAGACCAGGCATGGCTTAAAAATCATGCCAGGTACGTGTGCGTGTGTGCCTAATATCCTGAGAGGAGAATGGAGGAGAAAGGGTTGAGGTGTGGCCATCACCCTTGGGGGGTGATTTCTCACTTTTCATCTCTCTGTCTCTTTCTTTCAGGGGAGTGCACATTGCCTATAGCAAAACTCTCTCTTTAAAAAAAAAAAAAAAAAGAAAACCTTTTTCTGAAGTTCATGGTGAACCCCCGTAAGAGTCAATCCTCAGGTACTTCTGTCATCAACACAGTACTGCCTGGGGTTCCTGGCCTTTTCACAGAAACTGTTTCATGACTCCTTACCATGGCCCAAAGAAACCACCCAGGGAAGAGCCCATCTTACAGAGAACAGTATGAAATTCAGAAGGATGGAGACTCGGTCAAGTTTATGCAGTTACTCAGGGGAATCACCTGCAGGTTTTGTGTCAGTAGCAATTATTCCACTATACTATATGGCTGTGTGGGCCTGGCAGGTCCGAGAGTAGCTAATAAGACAATAAAGTCCCAGAAAAATAATTAAGGAATGAATTAACTTCTCTGGAGAAGAAAGAAGCTAAAGGGAAAAATATTCACAAGAAGCATTGCATGTTTAAACGAGTCTTTTCTTTACGCTAATGGTAAGTTCTACATTTGTCCATTTAAAATATGTTACCCTAGCTTAGTGAACTGGGTGGGAACTGTAAAGTGTGTGTCTTGAGTGGTAGAAACAAGGTGCCAAAAGATAGACGGGATAAAGAAAGAAAGGGAGAGAAACCCTCTTTGTTGTGCCAGGGACTAGACTTCCCTAAATTTCTGGAAGAAAGAGAAAATGTGAGTAGGCCCTTACCATGCTGAACTGCAGACCCCAGCATCAGGACAGAGCTGTCTCCGGAGGGCAGCGAGAGATTGTAACTAATCTGGCTCAGCCTCACTGCACTTTCTTGCTTGCAGATTACATTTAATGCAGGGCAAAGCCAAATCTGTGCTTGGAATAGACCAGCACAAAAGACTAAGACACTAGACCATGTGACCACACACCCAAGCATCAGTTTTCAGGGCTCAGGAGAAGATGGGCTAGGCAGGTACATGAGAAGACATCATTTTGTTTTTGCAACCTTGGTCTATGTTGGGTAAAATCTCCTTTTGGAATGAAGAGAGAATTTCTTCATTTGCACTGGGCAATTGCTAGCTTGAATTTAGAGCTGAATTCAATGACATAGGCTCATTGAATGAGCTGTAATTCAGTTTCGGTGCATGGAGAAAATGGAAGCCATATCGAATTTTGAAGAAACATTGAGGAAATAAAATACTTTTCTGGGTAAAGGCCCATTAAAGATGGATGGAAGCAGAGAAAAATGAACATTTTCCTAGCCCTCCCCAAATGTATCAGTCTATTTGTGCATAATTTATCACCTTAGATGTTGGAACAAAACTTGATTGTATGTTGAAAGCAGGTAAGTAGAAAGTTATTTGAACTTAAGCAATACACAGTACCAAAGAGAAGAGAGTAGAGGGATTACATAGAAACACTCAAGAAAATAGCATGAAGAGGCTGGTGACTGGGAGAACATTCCGAATTGCCTTTCAGAAGGGGTTATATTGGGGCTTGATCCCATGGTCCTGTACGTAATGGTTTGGGAATATCAGCCAGGTGCTAACACTATCGCCAACGTAGAGAACCATCAATACACAGCGTTTCTTCTAATATCACTTCCTTTCAGTCTTTTGAGAAAAGTCAGTTAAATGCCATTGCTGTCACTAGCTCAGGAGGCCCCTTGAGATTCAAGGTCTCATGAAAATGTGCTAATTTTAACGCTGTTTATCAGAAGGATCTGGGGAAGGGAAGAGAGGGCCCTGCCGATTTTCTTCTATCATGAGAACTAGAGTATCTTGACTGAGGCTCAAAATTGGAGCAACACTTTCCTCTATGAATGCAAGAGAGATGCAGGGAGACGTGAGTGGGGAGATCCTGACAGGGTTCCAAGGCAGGAGAGATTTAGCATGAACCCGTGATTTTGACATGGCCCCCTTGGGGCATCCTCCATAATGCTGGGCAAATTGCTGGCAGATGCAGGACCCCGAAGACAGCACAGTGCAGTGAGGAAGCCCATCAGGTAAGAGTGCAGGTTCTTGAGTCAGACGTAGTTTTGAATCAGAACTTTGCTATTCCCTGGCTATGTGATTTCAGGAAAAATTGCTTTACTTCTCCAAAGTCTTTGTGTTCTTCGTGTTTTAAATAGATATAATAGTGTACCAATCTCATAGGACTCCTATAAGGATTAGAGAGATCGTCTGTGGACTTCCCACACTGCTGCCAGAACACTGTGAGAACTCAGTCAGTGGTAGCTCTTAGGGTTATTTTATTCCAAAGCCATATGCAGCCAAGTTCCATCATATGACAGAAAGGTGAGGCCAGCCCTTATAAGGCATGGCCTTCCAGACAGAGTAGGAAGCTTGCAATGTACAGCTCCTTGGAAGGCATTAGTCCACATCTAGTCCCCATCACACAGTCCTGGACCCCATTAACCTCCCAGCTCTGATATCCTACCTTGACTCAAACAATCTGATCGACACAGTAACTGGTCCCATGTGTGGTGGGGTCGGGATTTTTGCTTGAGAGTTTGAGTTAAACAGGTCTGAGTCATACTACTCTTTGGTTCCGTAGCCTCTGGTTATGCACGTTTCATGTCCTCTTGGCTTCAGTTTTCTCCAGTGTCCAAGACCAAAGAGTGGCAGCAGAAAGAAATGGCATTGGCTGCCATCCATCAGCCTCCACATCCCTTCTTCTCCAAGGCTGAAAGGGTGTCAGGTGGGATTTGTTGAGATCTTGGATTATTCTGCAGGAGGCTTCGCAGTGCCTCAGGTTTTGAACATCATGGCAAGAAGTAAGCAATGAAGCTGGCAAGAGCAAATGTAATACCCTGAAAGGTGGGCAGGTGAGTGTCACTGAACAGGACTAGGGAGAAGGGAACAAAACGGAGAGAGAGAGTAAAGGGGGAAGAGAGAAATGAAGTTCTGAAAGTAGAGCAGGATACCAAAGAGAAATGAAGCTTTCCGACGCTGATGAAGCTTAAACAGTCAATTGGTGATCATCATCATAATAACAGTATGGAAAGAGGAATGAGCAATTGAAAATAAGTGTGTGGGGGAGTGAGAAGGTAAAAAAACACCCTCATAAGTCCTTTGGGAGAATGACATGATCTTCCTCTTGTATTCATAGTTACAAAAGAAAGGAAAAAGCTGGGAGAGAAATAAAGGGGATTGAAGACTGCACTACAATCTTAAAGGCCCTTTCCAATGCGAATAATCTCTGCATTTACAAGTCACATGTATGTTTTTAAGATTCCTTATTGGGTTAAGAGATGTCACTGTGGTTTGTGTAACTTCCACGAAAGTCACTTTCTGATGGATGACATGAATGTTTGATTTTCACAGTTTTCCAAAAGTCAGGATCATAATGCCTTTCAAATTTCTATGCATGATCCTTTTAGAAAACAAACACAAAAACAAAGAAACAAAGAAAACGTGACCAGTCCCTGGGTGTGCTCTGGGACTTAATTTCCGTTTTGGGAACTAGTCTAGAACCCGGTCCTAGAACTCTGGGCCATTCCTTTGGGTGATTCCTCTGTTTGCTCGTTGTTAAACTCTACAATGTCTGTTTCCTTGGTGTCCAGGTTTTCCATTAAATACAGTATATCCGGTGAGACGCGTGAGCCGGCTACAAAGCTGATTCCACTGGTCTCAGAGGATGCTTCTGTGTCAATTAAAAGAGCCGGCTCAGAGCTCACAGGATCAGGACTTAGGTTGCCTGTGGAGGTGTGGCTGGGCTCCAGGAACTCAGGGAGGCTCCACCTTTTGGGGAACTCATTATTATCAAAAGGGTCTTCCTCAAACTTCGGTATGTTCCTCTCAGCGTTGGCTGAAATAGTCTGGGGGCTGGAGCTCCTAGGTGGAGTTCCCTCCTTTGAGGGGGACAGGATCAGTTCCACCATGTCCTCCTGCTGCTCGGTCCTGATTGGCTGAACCCCCGTAAAGTCAGAGCTCAATATGGAGCTGGTGGAGTCGTGGTGGTGGCCATCTGACGTGGGCACTGGTGCTTCGGCCGCTGTGATCAATACCTCGGGGACCTGAGGCATTTTGATGGGGGAAGCCCTTACACTGGACTGTGGGGTCAGGCTCTGTAAAGTGCTTGTCCGGCTGGTCTCCCTGAGTGTGGACAGTTCTCCCATGCTGGAAAATAGCTTGGGGCTCCCTTCCAGGGGGTGGGATTGCTTCTGCGTGAGTGAGGCTCTGTGAGGTTTCCGTGAAGGCACTTCCAACAGATCTTTAGTTGGGCTGAGGTCAGCTCTGGGGAACAACATGGAGCTGTCACTGGTCTGCCGCCCAAAACTTCTCCTCCTGGGGCTGGTGGGGTGTTCATGGGTACTCAGGAACCGCTTGACTCTTCTTATCACAGAATGCCGATGGCCATGCTTCTCATAATCCCACAGCCACTCCTCACCAGGAAAGTTGGACTCAGACAGCCTGAAACACAGGATGACAAAACATAGCACACCATCAGGTACAAACTGTGGGGAGGAGATGCAAAGTTAAGAGATAAGTTTGGGGCCAGCAGGCGGTGTGGTGGTTAAAGCAGCTAGATCCCACATGGCCACCTCTGTGGTTTGAGTCCTGGGCCCGGAGGCTTGAGAAACACCCAGTGCATGTGCATATATTCCCAAGATCCTAAGAGAGAACTGAGGAAAAGGGTACGGTGTAGCCATTCCCTTTATGGCTCTCCATGTCCTTTCTCTTTCTCTGGCAAGCACAGGTGTCCTATAGGAAAAACTAAAACAAAACAAAAAAGCTAAAAAAAAAGAGACAAGTTTGATCTTTCCACATTTCAGATTTAAAATGGAGTAGGGGGACTTTAACTTGAGACAGACAGGCAGAGATCAAACCTTTTGGTCTCAGGACCCTTTTAAACCCTTAAAAATTGTTGAGTTTACAAAAGAAATTTGTTTATGTGAGTTATAGCCATTGATATTTATTGTATTAGAAACTATTACAGAGGAATGTCAAAAATACAAGAATGCACAATCTCATGTCACATTGATTTTCGAAAATCTTTTTTTTTCTCTCCTATTGGGCATATGTACTAGCCAGAGAGAGAAAAACAGGAGAAAGGACTCCCTGTGGGGAATGGCTACACAACAATCCCTTCTCCATTTCTTTCTCCTTTTGGGATTTTGGGCACGCATACACACACACCCAGTGTATTTCTCAAGCTGCTGGGTCTGGGACTCAAACTGTGTAGTTAGCCACGTGGGACTCAGCTGCCTTAACCACCAGGCCATAGTGCTGACCCAATTGTTTTTGCTTTGTTTATTCTTTTTAGGGGGTTTTGCCATAGGGCACATGTGCTCCCAGAGAGAGACTGTGAGAGAGAAAGAAAGAAATCACCCCCCAGAGGGAATGGTTATTCCACAATCCCCTATCCTTTATTCTCCTCCTGGGATCTTGGGCACACACACACACACACACACACACACACACCTGGTGTGAGTTTCAAGTCTGGGACTCTAACTGCAGTTGGCCATGTGGGAGTCCAGCAATGGAACTACTATGCCATCTGCTGGACCACCCCCCCCTTCCTTAAAAAAGAATTATTTTATTTAACTTTATTTATTATTATTATCATTATTATTTTCCAGTTTGATCAGAGAGAGACAGAGAGAGAGAGAGAGAGGAAGTGAGAAAGCAAGCCACTAGGTCTGAGACTTGAACCGTGGTTGGCCATGTGGGAGTCCGGCGCCACTTGCCAGCCCCGACCACCCCTTTTTTAAAAAAAATATTTAATTGCATTTGTTATTATTGTGTGTGTGTGTGTGTTTTTTTTTTCAGAGAGAGAGAGAGGAGAAATAGAGAGAAAGGGAAAGTGAGAGAGCAAGCCACAAGGTCTGAGACTCTAACCATGGTTGGCCATGTGGGAATCCAGTGCCCTTAACCACCATGCCACCTGCCAGCTCCCCCCCCCATTTAAAAAAGTTATTTAATTCCATTTGTTATTATAATTTTTAAAAATGTGATGAGAGAGAGAGAAAGAGAGAAGAGAGAGAAAGGGAAAGTGAGAAAGCAAGCTGCCAGGTGGTCCAGGACTCGAACCATGGTCAGCCATGTGGGAATCCAGTGCCTTTAACCACCACACCACCTGCCAGTGACCCCACCTTTTTTCAAAATAAATTTTATTTTATATATTTGAAGTTTACAACATGATGTTATGGTATACATATAGATCCACATAGATAGTACTCCATTGTTTTTTGTTTTTTGGTTTTTTTTTTTTGGAGAGGTTTTTACTATAGGGTGCATGCGCTCGCCAGACAGACAGAGAGAGACATAGAGACAGAAAGCGAGAAATCACCCCCCAGGGGGGATGGTCACGCCACAGTCCCTTCTCCATTCTCCTCTCGGGATCTTGGGCACACACGCACACGCGCCCGGTGTGAGTTTTAAGCCACTGGGTCTGGGACGCGAACCGCGGTTGACTACGTGGGAGTCCAGCGACATAGCCATTACGTTAACTGCTGGTTCCCGATAGTACTCCATTGTTAAATGATGACTTCATCACATACCTTGTAGCTCCTAGAAAATTCCATCATACACTCATGAAAGGAGAATGAAAAAGGCAAGTAATGCTAGTGTTATTTTTAAATAAGTTTGAAATTAAGGACTCCATAAAGGGTTTTGGGAATCCCCAGCTTTCCCTGAACTGTACTTTGAGAATCATTGATCTAGAGACCTGGACATTAAAAACAAACAAACAAACAAAAAAGTGTATACATACGTATATATATATATATATAAAATATACACACTTGTGCACACACACACACGTGTGTGTATAGAATGTATTTTTTTTCCCTTATATTGAATCACTGGGAAAGTCATGACGTGTTTTTCTATGCAAAAATGCGTCATAACTTTTCCAATAGTTAAACTAAGGTCATGTTTTCCCAGAATCCATTCAACCTTCTTCCCTATGACAATGGCTCATAATAAATTAAAGATAGTGCAAGGAACATTAACATTCATGGACTATGGAAGAAGACTGATCTGAAGGGAGAAGTCTCAGCAGAAAAATCTTCATTTTTAGTCAATGAAATCAATATTTCACAGCTCAAGTTCCATAGCCATCTCTATCTGAAATTTTCTCCTTCAAGGCTGAAATAACACTAAGAGGTGAGATAATAATGAGAAACTTGTTTGGTATTAAGATCTACTCCTGCTTCAGATCACATGGCTATTCTTCTTACATCTCTGGGGACTCACATGAGATACAAAGAACTATCAATACTTAAAGCCTTGCCCTTCAACTGCCAATGCTCACTCTGGTTCTGGGAGCAGCAGTAATCAGGCCATCCCGGGGAAATGTTGGTACTGACATCCATGGTGATGAGACGCTACAACTCTGCGGGGTGCACTTCATATGGGATAAGGGAAAAGTAGAGACTGCATCATGTTGGTGTAACCTGAAAGGGCAAAGTGAGCGCTCAAAGAAAACGTCCTGCCTCATGTTTATGAATAAAAGATGGATGACTGAGATGATTAACTGGCTAAATGTCCCAGGATGGCATTCGATTACAACTTTGTGCTATTCCAAAGCCCTAGCAGTGCCCTGGGCAATCAGATAGGCTTCTGACCCACCCTCTGCTGTGCAAAGCTCAGGTTCTGTTACATTGACTGGGGAAATGCAGACTCATGCTTCAGCGGCCTGAGTGACCCCGCTCATTGGGTTTCATTAGGTCAGATCTCCAGGTCCACTCCTGAGGAGTCCATTGAGTTGGGGAGTACACTACAGGCACGACAAGTGCAGTTGGTCTCTAAGACTGCCATCCTGAATGTGCTCTGGGGATCAAGGTCCAGCTGGCACTCTCTCTCAATGGGACAGGGTCTGTCCTCCCTGTGGGGTCTTAACGATTTATTTGGGATTTGTTTCCCTAACTGCTTCTAAAGCACACGACCTTGTAAGAATGACACAATCTTCTAGAAAAAGAAGCTCGTATGATTATTATTCAAAATTTTGTGACTCAACAGGAAACGACTTTCAAACTATGGACTTTCAACTGTGGAAAAAGAATAAGCCCTTGGTCAGAGATTGGGGAAAAACTGGCAAGTTACCAAGGGCAAACTGCAAAAAGGCTAGTGCTCTTACCAACAGTCTACTAATTCACTGACCCACGTTGGGTAGGTCTGCCAAGAAGACTGTATTATACCTTCCTACCTCTCAAGACTGTGGTGTGGAGGCATGTGTTTTATCTGCTTATTCACTTGACTAAATTGACTGAGTATCTATCATGAACCTGATAACCTATCACATAAAAAGAGGGAGAAGGCAGGGCCAGTGGGTTAGCATGGTGGTTAAGGTAGCTGGATTCCCACATGGCCAATGTGCTTTGAGTCCTGGACTCAGTAGCTTGAAAATCACACCAAGTGTGTGTGTGTACATTCTCAAAATTCTGAGAGGATAACAGAGGAGAAGGGACTGTGGCATGGCACCCCCTGGGGGGTGATTTCTCACTTTCACTATCTCTCTCCTTTCTAGCAAGTACATGTACCCTGCAACAAAAACCTATTAAAAATAAAGGAGGGAAAAGGCATGAATAGTTACATCTACATTTGGGGCAAATTACGTTTTGAGGTGGCCTTGAACACTGGATGAGAACTGGATAGACAGAAAAGAGATAGAGCATTCCAGGTGAAAAAAACCACTTGAGTAAGTAAGGCAACAAGAATGTTCAAGATGTTTATAAGGAGAGGGAAATACTTGAACTTCTGTGAAATACACATGATGGTGTCAGGCGTCGGCTGGAAAAATAGCCTTGAATTGTGTTATGAAGAATCATATACTGGGGGGAACCAGCAGTTAGCGTAATGGCTATGTCACTGGACTCCTACGTAGTCGACTGTGGTTCACGTCCCAGACTCGGTGGCTTAAAACTCACGCCGGGCGCGTGTGCGTGCATGCCCAAGATCCCGAGAGGAGAATGGAGGAGAAGGGATTGCGGCGTGACCATCCCCCCTGGGGGGTGATTTCTCGCTTTCTTTCTCTATGTCTCTCTCTGTCTGTCTGGCAAGCGCACGCGCCCTATAGTAAAAAACCTCTCGAAGAAAAAAAAAAAAGAATCATATACTGGGTTGAAGGATTTGGATTTTATCATGGAGGTAGAGCTATGGATTGTCTCTTTTTTTTCCCTTAATTGTCAGAGGTCAGTCATATGTACTCACCACAGAGAGATAGAGAGACAGAGAGAGGGAGAGAGAGAAAGCATGCCTCAATAGGGTGTGTTTATGCAGCAATCCCCTCTTCCATCTTGCTGCCCTGTTGGGATTTTGGGCACTCATGCACACTTACCTGGGGTGTTTTTCAGTCCTCTGGGGTTGGGATTTGAACTATGGTTGATCATGTGGGATCTGGCTTCCTTAACCACCACACGATGGGTGGTGAAAACAGGGTGGCCCTATGGATTGTTTTTGAGAATGGAAGGTGTAACTGGTGTCATATGGTTGGAGCACCAGTGTTCAAAATGGAAAGGTTCCCTGAAAAGCAACACTGGTGAACAATTTGGCTAAGAAATGTGACTGGAAAACTTTCACACCTTAAGGCTGAAATTGGATCTTAGGAAACTCATTTAGCGGCCTGTGATCTGGGGTGGCGGTTGTATATACCTCATGCTGAAGTGGTGAATGATGACTTTGTGCCTTTGTGCTACAAGAGAGCAGGAGTGACACTTCCCCACACGGTGAACCTAATGAGCTGTCCTCTCCATACTTTCGTGGTGTTCTCACTGCCAACCCTCAATGCCCATTTCTTCTTTTTCTGATAGTCATGGTTTCCAAGAGGACTGCAGGAACTGTGGTTTAAAAATAAAATCATTTAGGGACCAGCGGACGGCATAATGGTTACATCGTTTGACTCCCATGCAGTTGACCACGGTTAGAGTCTCGGACCTGGTGGCTTAAAACTCAAACTGGGCACATGTGTGTACATGTATGTATGTGCCCCAGATCCCAAGAGGAGAACGGAAGAGAAGAGACTGTGGCATGGCCATTTCCCCAGGGGATGATTTTTTGATTTATGTCTCTCTGGCCAGTGCACACACCCTGTAGTAAAAGTCTCTCTCTAAAAATAATAATAATAATAAAGAATAAGATCATGTAAAGCTTACAGCACACAGAATTGAATGTTGAAATGTACTTCAAAAGAATCTTTACTTTCTGGTTTGGAGCCTGAGTGTACATCCTAGAATCTGTTTTGCTTTCTGTTCCTCCTCATCGATATTTAAAGTGTTCCCTTAGTATAGGGTTAGAACAGTCCCGAGGTCCAATATAATATCCCTTAAACAATTATTGCGGAAACATGATATGGTAGAATGTAAACACCCTCATTCTATTGCTATATATTAGAAATAATCAACTGCAAAAGCTAGGTTTTATGTTCTGGAACTCATTTGGATTGAGATCAGCCAGTGATTAGACCTAGAAAGACATTTATGAAAGTGTCAAGCAGCCATCAGTTTCCAGAGATGGAATCTGCAAATGGTCTTTGTGGTGGGGAAAATGATATGTTTTGAGAGCTTGCAGAGCCAGGATTATTTAGGAGACTCATTTAACCTCTCTGTGACTTAGCATCATACTTGATAAACTGGTAATAATAATACTCTTTACCTGACTTCCAGGTCATTTGGGCGTTTAAGAATGGGTCATACACATTAAAAAAAAAAAAAAAGCTTTGATGAGTAAGATATATAAAAAGAACTCTGTCAATGACTGGCAAAGTCTGAGAGGCAGTTTCCAAATCATTGTTGCCTTTTTGTTCAGGGTTGGAGAAAATGTAGTATCTGCTTGATAGTTTTATCTTTCAAGGCTGTTCTTTAAAAAAATGTTACTACACCTAGGAGCTGCCACCTAACAACAGACACATTAGAAGGGACGACTTGATGGCCGTTTAATGGTAAGACGAGGTCACTGAGTGAATGAGGAGGAAGGACTGGAGGAAGCTGGGTTATTTGAGAGAAGGAAAATAAAGCTGATCAACAATGAAAGTTTTGAAGACAGTTCTGACTCTCTTTCTCTCTCTCTCTCTTCCCTTTTTTTCTTTTATAAATTTTTGCCATAGGGCCTGTGCTATCACTAGAGAGAGATAGAGAGAGACAAAGAGAAAGAGAAAGTGAGAAATCACCCCCCAGGACGGATGGCCACACCACAATCCCTTTTCTACCATTCTGCTCTTGGGTTTTTGGGCCTGCATACACTCACACCTGTGTTTTTCAAGCCAATGGGTCTGGGACTCAAATAGCTGTTGACCATGTGGGAGTCTAGCGCCTTAACCACCACACCACCTGCTGGTCTCGAGCTTGTCTCTTAATATTGTTTTTGTGGGGGCCATTAGGTGGTGTGGTGGTTAAGGCGCTGGACTCCCACATGTTGACAGTGATCAAGTCCCAGACCTGGCAGCTTTCTCTCTCTCTCTCTCTCTCTCTCCCCTCTCGTGAGTGCCTGTGTCCTGTAACAAATCTAAAAAATAAAATAAAAAATGTATAATTTAAACATAAATAGTTCTTTAAAAAATATTGGTTTTGTGCCACTTGCCAGACATTGCCAAGCCTGGCAGTGCACAATTATTGCATAATACAAGCCATCAATACAGAAATGAACAAAACATGAGAATAAGCAAGCTTTTGTCACATATCGGCTATTTTGGGATGGAGGAGAAGAGTAAAAGGAGGAAGAGGAAAGGTTATTTTAAGCCAGTCAGGCTAGTTGGTCACAGTTGAGTCTAGAAGGTGGCCCCGCATGCTTTGTTTCTGTGGGTCAGATAGGTAAATTTGGATTGGAGTGATTTGAATCTTTAAGTGTTAAAACAAAAACAATCCACATTTAAAAAATATCTGTTGAGCAACCCTACAGTCTCTCTTGCCAGTGGGGGCATGAGGAGCGCGAATTTAATGAACGACTCTTTAAAAGATACTTGGACTTCTTCAGCGCTGCGGAAGAAGCCCTTCACTTTCTGTTGCCACAACAAAGAAAAGGCAGGAGAAGACTGCGGAAGACGGAAGACGTAGCAGACTTCCACACTTCTTGGGGTGTGCGTTATACGGAAAGACCAAAATAGCAGTGATGACTTAAAAGATTTAATGCGTATTTTTTTTTTTCAAAACAAGCTTTTTGCAAAGCAATCCGCTTCTTATGGGTGTGATTAGGTAAATACAGAGCTTTAAAGAGATTGAAGGATGAAACCGGATAATTCTTGCCTTCCTTTCTCTGATCTATTTTTAAAAGTGGTATTTTGACAATTTAAACTCAGATAATAAGAGGTCGTTTTAACTGAACTGAAATGAGAAATTTAGGAAAGTGATATTGAATATGATGAATTCTAGTTCTCCTGTCAGACTTACTGTTTTCAAATTGCTAGTGTACTCAAAGTCGGCGACTGCCTTGGAAGGAGCCAGTAATCCGACTGAGAATCTGCCCGGGCAGAAATACACGTGGAGGAACATTTATTCATGGGCGAAGCAAACCCCTTAGAAGCAAATGCTGTTATTTTTAACCTTCTGCACTGAATAATCACCGCCAAAGCTGTAGCCAAGGATTTGTAAAATAGGCAAGGTTACCCTCATGCTGAGCCGGAAGGTGAGAAGCTGAAGGTCAGGAGGGAAATACCATGGACAGAATGTTTTCTCTACCCGACTCCCTTCTGCTCTCTTTCTGGGGGACTGTATCAAGCTAGTGGAGCAGTCGCGAGGTGCTTATAGCCTAGAAAACCGCACTTGGAGCGAATAACCCTTGCGCTGCCTCTCCGATAGTTTAGGCTAATGTGGCTTAATAAGCGGCTTATTACACTTTTACAGGGGCACCTCTAGCTTCATGCTACCATGCTGGTGATGCTTTTCTGGCCTGTACCGGCTGACACAAAAACTGTAGTCAGAAACGGATGTTTACCTAAAGTCATCCACCATAATACTGTTGTATTCTAGGAGAGTTTTAATAGAAAAGGAAATTAAACCATGTTTACCTCTGATACTATTTAAAGGTGAAAATTGAGTGCGAAAGGTGACCTTGTGTCATATGAAAGAATCCTTGATAAATTCTAAGATTATGAACTTGATGTATATTCATCTCCTTGGGAGGTTCTGTCTCTCCTGCCTTTCTGGTACATTAAGTGAAAAAAAAAATCAATGTTCCAAGAATATATTTTTGTTGAAGTTAGTGATTCAGAGTTTGAGATATTTTTGGTAGTTTCTAACACAGCATGCAATAATATATATATTGGGCTATACATTTTCTTGTAAAGCTAGAATATTTGAATATAGTTGGCTAAGAAAAGATGATTGAATAAAACATCAATCTAGAAGTATATTTAACCATACTTTAATAAAGCCATTGCTAGCTAAAATATATATTTTGGCATATTTGAATTAATATCACTAAGAATACTTCTGTTCTACCAAACTACCATAAATGCTTTATGCACATTAAGTACATGTATGTATAAATATAAAGAAGTAGTTGCATGATTGCTATATATACCTAAAACTTTTGGAACAGGTAAGTAGAAGTCATTATTACCAATGAACTATTTGTATTACATCATCGGGAAAGTTATGACATATTTTTCTATGTTCTTCTATGCCAAGATGCATCATGACTTTCCAGACAACCCACAGTAACAACTAAATCATTTTTTAAAGAGGTTTTTGCCTTAGGGCATGTGCCTCACCAGAGAGAGCGAGCGAGAGAGACAAATACAGAGACAGTAGTACGGAAAATGTACAGAGAGAGACAGAGAGAAAGAAAGTGAGAGATCACCCCCCCAGGGGAGATGGCCACACCACAGTCTCTTCTCTTCCATTTTCCTCTTGGAATTTTGGGCAAGCTCGCACACGTACCTGGCATGAGTTTCGAGCCACCAAGTCAGGGACTCCAACTGTGTTCAGTCATATAGGAGTCTAGTGACTTAACTGCTATGCCATCTGTTGGCTCACAACTAAATCATAAATGAATTCTTCAACTCCTAACCAGAAGGGACTCTTAGAAAATTTGAATGTTTCTCTTTACTAAGTGGATCCTCCACTGACTTCATAGAACCTTTCCTTCAGATCACTATAACTATGAGGAAGTTTCAGCATATTGTTAGAGTCACGGCAGAAAAGCCCAATAAAACAAGACTGGTTAAGTAGAATTGCAGTCAGCCATTTGAAGTTTCCAGGCTAGGAACATGCCTTTTGATTAGCAGGACAGTTAGAGCAAGTGCTCATGACACACTGAGCGATCCATTTCCCAGGCAGCCTCTCTTCTCCAGAATTCTACACCCTTTAGTTTATGGATAGTTTATTAGGGTTCTTCCAGTGACCTTAAGGGATTATTTACTGTTGGTCCTTTAGATTTTCAAGACAAGATTAAAAATATTTATGAGACTTCAGGTCTTTAATTTTCATGTATTCCATTTCTCAGATTTGACTTAGGCTCTGAGCCCTCCCTCCTCCAGTCATCCCCAGCCCCTTGCCATGGCCTATGTTCTCTAGGACCCTGCTCCGTCAGCCTCCCTTGCTCTTGGGTAATGTTAAGTAATTAAAAAAAAAAAAGAATTTTGTGGTGATTCATTTTGGCATAATTTGAACACAAACCTTCAAATGCCACCTCATGTCAGCTGTGGCAGGCAAGGGAAGGACTTTGTTTCTTCTTTTTCGTCCTGCCTCAGGTTTATCTGTACAAACGGCCCCATGCAGAGAGCAGCTGAGGTCAACAGTCCTTCCATCCCATAGAGGCAGAGGTTTCTACTCTGGAGTCTCTGTAGAGGCCTGGACACCCCTGGGAGTCTGAGGGGGAGCCAGAACTGAAGCTGGAGCTACAGCTAAGGGCTGGGCCTTGGCCTGGGCCTTGTTTGAGCCTTGGCCCTGTTGACCTTTGGCCGACTGAGCCTGAGGCCCTTGGTGATACTGGCACAAGCACATTTCCTGAGTTTAGTGTGGGCAATGTATGCCAGTCAACTGAGCTTGGGATGCCCTTCTTAAACTGCTGGGGCTTTACGAGGGCCCTGACAGCCCCATGTTGTGTGCTCAAGGCCTTAGTGTTGCTGGCCTATGTCTTCCCTAGACCCTGCCTGAAGTGCTTCTTGGCAAAGTACATGCTCCTCAGGAACTTGGGGTCCACCCCCTTTAGAGGTTCATATCTTTGGGGTTTCTCGATGCCATTTCTGTGTCATTTTCAGGACAGGCTGTGCATGGAGTGACTGTCTGCACAGAAACCTGCAGTTCCAAAGGCACCTCTGGACCTTCTTTCTTATTTATTTACTTTAAGAGAGATTTTTGCTATAGAGTATGTGCGCTCATCAGAGAGACAGAGACAGAGAGAGAGAAAGCGAGGAATCACCCCCGGGGGGGTGGCCATGCTGCAATCTCTTCTCCTGCATTCTCCTCTTGGGATTTTGGGCATGCACACACATGCGCCCGACACAAGTTTAAGTCATTGAGTCTGGTACTTGAACTACAGTCGACTCTGTGGGAGTCCAGTGGTGTAACCATTACGCCATTTGCTGGTCTCATTGATTATTAATTTTTAAAAATTATTTTCAGTACTACTGGCTCAAGTTTAAGCATTCAAGGCTTGTTTTAGTAAAGTACGTTTTATCAAGCATGTGTTTATTATTGCCCCAGCAAGATGATTTTTCATTTTAGGGCTTAGGTGCGTTTTCTTGTACATCTTGTACAGGTAACTCTTCTTGTGGTTGCTTGTGGGTCTTTTCTTAATCTTGGGTAAGAGTGTCTCCATGGTTAAGCTAGTGAAAAGATGCCTTAATTAAAACAGCAGGCCAGAAAGTGTTCTGTATTATAACAGAACAAACTAAGCAGATTCCACTGAAGCGATCTCAAGTGAGATAATGGTAGAATTCCTCTAGGAGAGATTTTTTTCATTGCTTAGTTACTTTGTAGATGGCTTATTAAATGGGAATTCCTTACCATACAATAATTGTTGCTATTTATTCAGTGCTCAAGACTAGTATATTTATAAAAGCATTTCTATTTTGGGTGCTCCATTAAGATTTTCAACTAGTCTTTTTTCACTCAATGTGTTGGTTCTGAAGTTGATTTTTTTTTTTTTTTAATTTGGAGAGTTCTTTTTTTTTTTTTTTGCTATTGGGCATGTGCGCTCGCCAGACAGACAGAGATAGAGAGATAGAAAGTGAGAAATCAGCCCTCAGGGGGGATGGCCACGCCGCAATCCCTTCTCCTTCATTCTCCTCTCAGGATCTTGGGCATGCACGCACACGTGCCCGGCGTAAGTTTAAGCCACTGGGTCCGGGACTCAAACCGCGGTCAACTATGTGGGAGTCCAGCGACATAGCCATTACGCTAACTGCTGGTCCCCTGAAGTTGATTTTTAACATGCACGGTGTAAAGACTGGAAGATAGAACTTAAGTACTAGTTTGGTGTTAGAACTTAGAAAATCACGTTTTATTTTATCTTTTAATTTGTTAGAGAGTGAATGTGCTCACAAGAGAGAGAGGCAGAGACAGAAGAGAGAGAGGGGAAGAAAGCACCCCCCTCATAGGGCATGGTCATACTGCAATCTCCTCTCTTCTATTTCTCCACCCTCTCGGCATTTGGGGCACACACACACATGCCCGCAGTATGCTTTTCTAGCTGTCAGGGCTGGAACTCAAACTGCAGAGTTGGCCATGTGGAATCTGGCTCCCCCAAGCACTGGGCCACATGGCTGGCCAGTTTTAAGCCAGTAACTGCTTTAGTGCCAAAATGGATAGAAAAAGAAGCCCTTGTTAAATCTTTCTTTGGTGAGAACATTGGCTCCCGCCACATAGTTGCACAGGCACCATCTCCCCATCTCCACGTACGACTTTGGCTCTGGCTCTGAGCCTTGCCTCCTCAGCCCAGCCCCGGACCCTTGCCATCACCTGTCTTCTCTAGGACCTGCTGCTTTGTGCCTTCCCTGTCCGCCAGTGGGTTCCCTTCATTCAGCCTTTTTTCCTTCCCTTTCTTAGAACAGTACGAATTGTAAAAGAAATACACCAAAGTATAATAAAATTATTTAAAAAACTAGTTCATACCGTAAGCCTTGATCTTCTTATTTCCCAAGCACCCCTCAGTCCACTGCAATTTAGGTTCTGTCTCAACACTCTCCCGTAAGTCTCCAGACACCCTGAAATGCAAACTTCTAAGGGTTTTTATTGAAACTGCATACTCAAGGCCTCCAGGACAGGGCCTTCTCTGGATTCTTCTGACTCTGCATTGACCTTTCCTACTCTGATCACCCTTTGTATTTGCTCTACTCACTTCACACGTTCCTGGGTACTCCCAGGCACTTTTACGGTCCCAGTATTAGACTCTCCCAACTCCAAAAAGCCTTTTCTGACTGACCTTGGCTGGGTGAAATGTGTCTTTACAGCGTATGTTCCTGTAAGACTCAAGAGGATTTTCCATGGCAGTATTTATTAGATTGCACTATCACTTGTCTCATTTATCTGTGAGCTTAAAAGGCTTTTGTGTAGGTGTATGTGTTTTTTTTTTTTTCTTTCTTTCTTTTCTTTTCCCTTTTCTTCCCCTATCTCTAGCATCTGGCATAGAACATACCATCACATACTAGGCCATGAAAAAAATGACCTACATAGATGAGTGAGCACAGTCCGTATGTGAGGATACAAGGAAAAACATATTTCAGATTTGTACTTGAGATAAGAAAAGGGGAAAACATTAACTTTATTTCAGTTGAGTATATTTCGTAAATCCACAGAAGATAGGACCGTGTTTTGAACACATTCCTTAATCTAGAGATCAAAGGAATTGTCTGCAAAGACTTTCCTTTTCACGTGGCAAAAGCATCCTGAATGTGACGGGCATTTCTGAGCGTGCACAGTAATTTCTCAGGTTGCCCTTGGGTAGTACTTTGGCTCAGTTTTTGAGGGGCTTTGTGTTGATTTTAGAATTTCTGGGTTATGGGAATTGTGACAACACACCTGAAACATTGATATGAAAAGATAAGGGAAATTAGATTTCTGAATTAAATATGCTGGAAACATACACTCTAAACAGAGTAAGAAAATAACCCATTTACTCATTCAGGAGAAGAATTTGCGTGCTCATCAAGCAGCAAGCACCTTTATGACATGCTCGTGTGTGTAGATCTTGACAAACTTGCCCTCCCCTGCGGCAAGGGCTCACTGTCTCGGTCGTGGTTGACAAAACCATTGGTGCCACAGTGAGCCTCGCTTATACTGCGCCTCCTCCCTGAGCCTCAGTGAGACGCTCTCTTAGTGCTAACCCTGAATACCAAATGGACAGTCAGTGCTTAGGGAACGCTCTTCTACACACTTAGAGGACACCTATTGTCCTTGCCAGCCCGGCCAAACCACTCACCTTTCTCTTGGTGAAAGCACCCTGATTTTTCTTGAGACATCACTTACTGCATAGGTTGGATGGGACCGGCTAACCCCGGGGTTCAGAGGTGGACACGTGAACCAGCCTTGACTACTCCACACACGGTGTCTCCCTGTTGCCATGTGATTAGTTCAGGAGTGGATATGTTAGCCGGCCAGTTCAGTCCTTCAGTGTTATGAGCTGAGGTGAGCTGAGAGGCTGGGCTGCAGGCTTGGAGTGCTTCCTGTACCTTGCCATTTTGCCATCAGTGGGGGAGAGCTTGCTGAAAACTGAACTAGTGAAGAGAAAAGAACTAAGGGAGGTTAGGGCAATCGTGAGTTCTGGTGACATTCTTTGGGCCACTGGATTCAGCCACGCCCTGAATTAGGCTAGTCTCTTGAATGAGTCAATAAACTCCTTTTTGTTTAAGTCAGTTTGAGTTTGGTTTCTGTCACAGGCAACCAGAAACACTTTGTTTACTACCACAAGCCTAGGCAGAATTCATATCGACGGATCAGAAAGGGCATTACTGCGAATGAGTGGCTTCTCATTGCTTGTGTTCTTGTGGTGACTTTTGATGGATTGTGAGGCTCCCTTTTAAAGTTCATTTTTATTTATTTGATTTTTCAGAGGGCAAGTGCACTCACCACAGAGAGACAGAGAGGAAGACAGTGCATCTTCCCCAGTGGGGGCTGGTCACGCCACACCCCTTCTCCATCCCCTCAGTATTTCGGGCACACATGCACATGCACCTGGCAACCAGCTGGGCTGCACAGTTGGCAGAGTAGGATCTGGCTCCCTGAACCACAGGTCACTGGGCTGGTCTGAGAGACTCTTTAATGGTCCTCGTTCATACAGAAATTCAAGATCAAGTGAGCTTTTGCCTAATAGTTGCTTTGATCAGTGATTCTAGCAGACAACTCACAGAAACCTCTCCCGACAGCCTCTGGCCTTTGCCTGTGCCTCCTCTTATCATTCTGGAAAACTGACCATTTTAGGAGAGGAGTTCTCTCTGATAACTAACTGATCATTTTTTGCTGCAGTCTTAATTATCACATCTCCTGGTGTTCTCTTGGTCGTTTTATATTCTGTCCCAAATTTCTGACATTGGATTAATATGAAAAATAACCTAGATTTGCTTAATCTTTCTGTGCCTTTGTTTGACATCCACAAAGAAGAGACCTAACTAGCTGATAACAAAAATATTCCATAGTTGTCTAGAGTGATTTTTTTTGTTTACAATCCTATTTAATCTTCTTAATAATCTTCTGGGGTAGGTAGTTTCTCAGATCTTGCAAATCCTCAATTCTATACTTCTGTATGCAGAAATAGGACACATGGTTTAATACTTTCTCTAAAGTTTTTTTTATAAAACAGTTTACTACAGGGCACATGTGCAAGAGAGAGAGACAGAGAGAGAGAGAGAAAGAGAGAGAGAGAGAGCAATTAGAAGCCACTCATTTGCAGGAAT
>NW_006159643.1:385826-386734 GCF_000334495.1 Tupaia belangeri chinensis
TTGCTTGTGTTCTTGTGGTGACTTTTGATGGATTGTGAGGCTCCCTTTTAAAGTTCATTTTTATTTATTTGATTTTTCAGAGGGCAAGTGCACTCACCACAGAGAGACAGAGAGGAAGACAGTGCATCTTCCCCAGTGGGGGCTGGTCACGCCACACCCCTTCTCCATCCCCTCAGTATTTCGGGCACACATGCACATGCACCTGGCAACCAGCTGGGCTGCACAGTTGGCAGAGTAGGATCTGGCTCCCTGAACCACAGGTCACTGGGCTGGTCTGAGAGACTCTTTAATGGTCCTCGTTCATACAGAAATTCAAGATCAAGTGAGCTTTTGCCTAATAGTTGCTTTGATCAGTGATTCTAGCAGACAACTCACAGAAACCTCTCCCGACAGCCTCTGGCCTTTGCCTGTGCCTCCTCTTATCATTCTGGAAAACTGACCATTTTAGGAGAGGAGTTCTCTCTGATAACTAACTGATCATTTTTTGCTGCAGTCTTAATTATCACATCTCCTGGTGTTCTCTTGGTCGTTTTATATTCTGTCCCAAATTTCTGACATTGGATTAATATGAAAAATAACCTAGATTTGCTTAATCTTTCTGTGCCTTTGTTTGACATCCACAAAGAAGAGACCTAACTAGCTGATAACAAAAATATTCCATAGTTGTCTAGAGTGATTTTTTTTGTTTACAATCCTATTTAATCTTCTTAATAATCTTCTGGGGTAGGTAGTTTCTCAGATCTTGCAAATCCTCAATTCTATACTTCTGTATGCAGAAATAGGACACATGGTTTAATACTTTCTCTAAAGTTTTTTTTATAAAACAGTTTACTACAGGGCACATGTGCAAGAGAGAGAGACAGAGAGAGAGAGAGAGAGAGAGAGAGAGAGAGCAATTAGAAGCCACT
>NW_006159643.1:387275-392541 GCF_000334495.1 Tupaia belangeri chinensis
ATGCCCTTTCTGATCTGTTGATATGAATTCTGCCTAGGCTTGTGGTATTAAAAAATAGTGTTTCTGGTTGCCTGTGACAGAAACCAAACTCAGACTGACCCAGGAGGGGTGGCCATGCTGCAAGGCTTTCTACTTCATTGTTCTCTCGGGATTTTGGGTATGAGGCTAACTTTTCTTTTCTTTTTCCTTTCTTTCTTTCTTTCTTCCTTCCTTCCTTCCTCTTTCTTTCTTTCTTCCTTCCTTCCTTCCTCTTTCTTTCTTTCTTCCTTCCTTCCTTCCTCTTTCTTTCTTTCTTCCTTCCTTCCTTCCTCTTTCTTTCTTTCTTCCTTCCTTCCTTCCTCTTTCTTTCTTTCTTTCAAGTTTTTGCCAGAGGATGCATGTGCTCACCAGAGAGGAGAGAGGGTGAGGAAAGAGGCAGAGAGAGACAGTGAGAAATAAAGGGGGAAATCACCCCTATGGGAGGATGGCCACACCACATTCAGTTCTCCTCCATTTTCTTCCTGAAAATGTGAACCTTGGGTATTTTGTAAACCACTGGTCTGGGGCTTGAACCACAGTGAACAATTTGGGATCCAGTTGCCTTCATCATTATCTGCTGGGCCTACATTTTAATACTTTCTAAGGAGCATGGACATTGACAAAAATCTTGAGATCCCTTCATTCCCAAATGCATTCGAACCATTATGTAAAAGCAAACTAAATGGGCATGAGAAGTGGAACAAGCGGGACCTGCACGGTCTGAATACAACCACCTCAATCCTCCTGACCCTGTCAATGGTGTTGGTTTCTTTTCTCTTACAAGTTAGTTCTTCAAATGCTTTGTATTAATCAATGGGGGAGGATGAAGGATAGTTAATGATATAGAAATAGATTTACAGATACAAATCTTTCTTTTTGAGAGAGAGCTTTTTGCTATAGGGCGTGTGCACTTGCTGGAGACACAGAGACAGACAGACAGAAAGCAAATAATCACCCCCCAGGGGGGATGGCCACACCACAATCAATCCCTTCACCTCTATTCTCCCCTCAGGATTTTGGGCATGCACATATACGTGCCCTGTGTAAGTTTTAAGCTTCCTGGTCTGAGACTCGAACACAGTCGACCACATGGGCAAACAGTGACATAACCCTAATGCCATTTGCTGGTCCCTAAGAATCTCTTATTAATTTTCAGTATTGAGAGGATTGCTAGATGCTCATGAAGCTCTGCCGCTGTAGAAGGTATTTCAAAGGCTGAGAAGTATTCACAGCAGGGGATCCCCATTCATGGGACTGGGTATCAGACTGGAGATAGGGATGAGCTCCCTAGGCTGAGAGGAGCTTTTGATGGGAGACCCAGTCTTTGGAAGCTCTCCAGGAGCAGAAGCCAAGTCCAGTCTAGAGTAGGAAACCTTCTCCGGGGTGCATTATGAAGGCAACAGGGCAAATCTCTTGCCTTCTAAATCTTTCTCATTTGCCAAAACTCCTGAAATTCCACTTTCAGGCATCCTTTTTCTTTGGATCTTGGAAGATTTTCACCCTCAGAGTCCCCTTTGAAAGCGAGTGTAACAAATCATGTGCATGAGGATTAGGAGATTTGGTTAAGAGAAAGCGCAGTAGGAAAATGATTAAAGCTAGATAGCCTCACAGCAAGAAAAGAGGAGGGCAGAACCATTTGGGGAGGAAGGGCAGGAAAGGTCAGAGGTGGCAACCATAGGACACAAATCTAATTCACGAATCTGCTTGGAACTGGGCTCAGGGAACAAGGAACCACTGTTTTGCCAAGAGTTTTAAGAAAATGTCCACAAAAGCTTTTCCTTTTTGTACATATTTTTTTTTTGGGGGGGATGGGGTTTTTCTTACTTTCTAAATTTGTCCATGTTCTCCTGTTTAAGTTACTTGGAAATTGTGGTATCTGCCTTTAACAAATACACTTACACTTCCCCCACATTCACACATTTCTCCAAAATCAAATGCATTATCAGATTTTATGAAACTATTCCAGAACCATGTATGACTGATTGAGACCTCAACCTATTTATTTCAGAGTTATAGTATAGAAGGACAAATTATTACATTAAAATCACTGAACAGGGGGCTACCAGGTGGTGGAGTGGTTAAGGCTCTAGACTCCACCTGGCTGACCATGGTTCGAGTTCTGAACCTGGCTGCTTGAAACTCATGCTGGGCGTGAGTGTGTGTGTGCCCAAAATCCTGAGAGGAGATTGAGGAGAAGAGATTGTAGCATGGCCATCCCCCCAAGAGGTGATTTTTCACTCTCTCTCTCTGTCTCTCTAGTGAATGCATGTGCCCTATAGTAAAAAACTCTCTGAAAAACAAAACAAAACAAAACAACCCACTGAACAGAGGATGACCTATTTGCAAATTGCAGCTTGAAAAAAAATTTTTTTTAAATAAAAAGATGAGAATGGTGATTTACTGATTTCCTAAATGTTGAAGATATTTAAAAAAATGCTCTTACCCCATTTGGATTGTTGACCCCAGGAATGAGGGTATGCAGTAGTCGGCAGCTGCCAGTGTGTACGGTGGTCGAGCAGCAGAATCGTCCCAGTAAATGTCCTTCTTCATCTTGGGTAAGCTCATGTGCATTTCATCCACAGCTAAAAGAGAGACCTAAAATCATTGTCACATTGTTAGTCTAGCTCAGATGTGAATGATATAAAAAAGAGAAGTTCCAGTGGGTGGGTTGGAGTCAGAAGGATAGGACTTGGTCTAAAGAAGCAAATACAGAAATGTTCCTAGTTCACTGTGCCTCTGGGGCTGCGGCAGTGACACCTGCTGCTGCTCAAGAGCACTTGGCCAGACCTGAGGGGGCCGTGAAACTGCCCACACTCCGCCCTCCAGTCATCTGCCCCAAGTGGAGCTGCAGCTTCTGGAGGGGAGAGGGACATTTCCTTCTTTTTTCACTGTGACGATTTTGTCTTAGCATCTACCCTGACAGCAAGCACTTCGCCCCAGATGCCACGGGAGCTGAAGATTCTCAATAAGTCATTTTGTTATCCCATAAACACATTTTTACTTGATATCACTTCTTATATGCCCCTGATTTCTTGTTGGTTTGGAAATGCGTATCAACAAGCCTATACTGCT
Source organism: Tupaia belangeri chinensis (assembly GCF_000334495.1). Taxonomy (NCBI): domain Eukaryota; kingdom Metazoa; phylum Chordata; class Mammalia; order Scandentia; family Tupaiidae; genus Tupaia; species Tupaia belangeri. The sequence continues at coordinate 390,366 of NW_006159643.1, forward strand.
TGAAGCTATAGTGATCTCTTCTCTTGGTTTGGACAAAGTGACACACAAATTATTATTATTATTAATTTAGAGAGAGATTTTTGCTCTAGCGTGCATGTGCTCTCTGGAGAGACAGAGAGAGTGAGAGAGAGACAGAGAGCAAGAAATCACCCCCCAGGAGGGATGGCCACTGCAATCCTTTCTCCTCCATTCTCCTCTTGCGATCTTGAGCACGCATCCACACACGCCCAGAGTTTGACGCTGTCAGGGCTGGGACTCAAACAATAGTCGATTATGTGGGAGTCCAGTGATATAACCATTATGCCATCTGCTGGTCCCATAAATTATTAATACTCTAGGAATCCAATTCTGACCAAGAGTAAGTGAGCTAGGTATCACGTTTCTTCCTTGAAAGACTGACAATGTGATCTGCTGTGAAAAGTTTTTTTTTTTTTTTTTAGAGGTTTTTGCTATAGGGCACATGCGCTCACCAGAAAGACAGAGACAGAGAGACAGAAAGCAAGAAATCACCTCCCCCTAAGGGAGGATGACCACGCCACAATCCTTTCTCCTCCTTTCTCCTCCCGGGATCTTGCTGGCGTGAGTTTAAGCCACCGGGTTCAGGACTCGAACCGCAGCCAACTACATGGGGGTTTAGCGACATAGCCATTACGCTAACTGCTGGTCCCTCTGCTGTGAAATGTTTGAATCCACATATTTAAGAGCTGAGTAAGGGCTCGAAACAAATGAATGAAGCAAAGACCTTTACTCAATCTGTGGGTCTCAGGGAAGAGAATGATCTGAGGAGAGTCTTGCCTAAAAGAAAAATTACAACATGCTGGTTATTCATGAAAAGTTCTCTAGTACAGTGCTTCAGAATATGGGTCCTGGGTTTCATTTTGTACCTTTCAGGCAGATTTGAGACATGGGGCAACATGACCCCGTCTCCTAGTGTCTAACTGCTGGATGTCTGACTGCTGGGGTCCATGTGATAACAAGTCTGGGCACTCACATTGGACTGTATTGGGATGGCATTCTCTGTCACTGTTCATCTCTCCCGGTGGCAACAGAACACATTCAAGGATGAATTAAAATACTGCCCTGTACCAGAGTGGAAGAGGCTGGGTAAAAGTCACAGAGAAACAGTATAAATATTAACTTGAAATTCCACTTAAAGGGAACTAAATTTCACTGGAATCGAGAACTAGGACATAAAATGTTCCAAAAGCTTCTGAGACAACAGATCGTTGTCTTTCATTTGTGAAAGTCCAAGGGCCGACATCCAGACTCTTCCATTTCAAATGTCATAAGTAGTTTATTGGTAATGTTTGTAAGGGAAAGAAAAGTTTCTCTAACCTGCAGATTTCTATCAATGCACCAGTTCGTTTCAAAATCATCATCATCTTCTCCAAAAGGGTTGATAAGCTGCTCGGCCACCTGTGGTTGAGAACACCGTATAAATCTGTCACGATGCTTGTGCCAGGAAGACTTAGAGCAGAGGTTGAAGACAGTTCCTGTTTTATGTTCTAATTCCTTTTCTTACTTTTACAGTATGGAGCCTGGGGGGAATGGATTGGACTATAGACATGGGTATTTATTAGTAAGTGAGACTTGATTCTCAAACCATAGAAGATGAGCCTTTGTGGGTCTGTTCTCCATGTGGATCTATCTATTCAGTTGGTGACAATGTAAGTCCTATTCTGGAGAAGTCACGAACTGTTGAGCCACATTATACATTTTTCAGGTACAAATTAAACTGATGAATATTGAAGGACCAACCATGTGCAAGGGATTGTGAATAGTACATAGCTGGGACTTGCAAGGAATTTTTAGGGCCCAGATGATAAGACAAAATATAAACATGGGGAAAGTGAAACAGGAAAGAAAGACTTAAATAACCAAGAAAGGGATAAAAGGAGTTTTTGCAATTATTGGACATAATTGCTAAGTGGATGAGTCAGCTAGTAATTCATAAATCTGGAATCTGAGACTTTTAAAGTTTTACCCTAAAGAATTTACTCCTACCCGGTGAGTTAGTTTTACTGCTGGAAAAAGTTTAGGTAGCTTCTTATCACACACCTTCTGCTATTTGGTCAATATTAAATATTCTTACCAGGTTCCTGAATTGGATAGCCTTCTTGAAGAGAGGATTGTATGTCAAATATGCCTTACCTGTCGTTCTCCTTTGTGAGGTGGG
>NW_006159643.1:392698-438239 GCF_000334495.1 Tupaia belangeri chinensis
AAAGAGGAAGATTTTACAATGGGTCCGGGTAGGAAAACAACTTACAAGTGTATAAAATAAAGGCACCTTATGGTTAGTTTCCAAAGTCTAGATTTTCCAGAGTCTAAGACCATTCAGTAGAAGACCTACCTACTTATTTTTTAGGATTTAAGTTAAACTACTTAGAGCAGTTGTTTTCCATCTTGGCTACATGTTGGAATTACCTGTGAAGCTCTTAAATAAAACTCATGCCTGGGTCCCTCCTTGAGAAATTCTGAGTTAACTGGTGTGAGGTTGAGTGCAGTATTAGGTAGAGCTCCCAGATGTTAGTGCATAGCCAGAGTGGAGAACCGCTTATAGAAAGAAGTACATCTCCCTTATTCCAAGGGTCTGCCCTAAGCAGGGCCATGCCCTGAATCGGTAAGTCAGTGATATTCAGATCACAGTCCTTCATTGTGAGTTCTAAGGGAATATCCATCCTTTCTTGTCTGGGGTTTTGCTACAATTAAATAGATCTCTGACTGGGTCCTGGAACTATTTTTGTTACATCCTGATTTTCACTTTTGTGGCATCTTATATTATAGTCTACATTCAGTGAACAAAATGACATGTTCATTTCTAAACTGACAATCTCTAAACTATCTATTACTCTGTTGAAGGTCCCGTTTCCAGCAGATAACTGAGTAGTATACTGCTCAAAAGGTTAAGTAGTCTGGGTCAGCAGGTGGGGTGGTAGTTAAGGCACTGGGCACTCCCACATGGCTGACGATGGTTCAAGTTCTGGCCCTAGCAGCTTGCTTTCTCACTTTCCCTCTTTCTCTCTCTCTTTCTCTATCTCTAGTGAATTAAAAAAATTAATAAATAAAATTAAATACGTAATTCCTTAAAAAAGTTAACAGAGTTATTTTACATTTTGGAAAGATTTATAAATATAAAAATTGAAAAGATTTTAAAATATTAAAATTGTCAAGATAGAAATTGAGACACAATTAGTGGAGGAAAACTTACTTTTATGAGGTTTGTCTATCTCTTAAGGAAGCTAAGATTGTATCTTTTAAAACTTTGTCTTTTAAAAATATTATATAAAGTGGAAAATGTTAATATTTTAGAAAGTGTATTAGAAGGAAGGAACCACTACCTAACCTTTGTAGACTGGTGGAGCGCCCTGTGTGAACATAAGCAAAGGACAAAAAACTCAGCACAATTCAGAGGAAAGGACAAAAAAAGAACAGAATGAGTATTTGGGTCAATTGTGATGATCTTATGTTTATAAAAGTAAAGTCAACTTTTTCCTCTAATGGGCAGCGAGAGCCATTTGTCTCTCCAGCTTTTTCTGGCTCCTAAATGGGTAGAAATAATTAAGAATCACTGTCATCTGGTTAAAAATGTTTTTGCCATTTGTAAAGGGCATGTCTTTGTTCTCAGAAGTTTAATTTGAAATGCCAACATATTTATATTTGGGGGGTTAATATTCAAATCAATGAAAGTAAAAGAGTCTACAGGGAAAATTCCACCACAGCCTGGAGGCCTCAACAGTACGTGTCAGTATGTGACCTTTTGGAAGGCCACACGTTTGAAAATTCCAATTTTTCATATGCCATTAGACTTCAGTTAACTTAATGAAGCCATTTTCTTTGATACTTTTCTATCACATGCTTCTCTTTTGGAAGCTTATCAAAGAGATGGAAGAATTAGGCCTGTGATATTTACACTCGTACATTTGGGGAGGGATGAGAGGCACATGGAGGTGGTGGTGCTGGTGGGGAAACAAATAAAATCCTACCCTCATCACTGGACAAGCTGTTCCCACTGCTCTGACCTGTTTTTGATTTCCTGGCAGACCAAATGTCGTCATTAATCCTGGTGTTTCTGGTTTTGATTCGGATGAATTCTTTTTCTGATCTCAGTTCTGGTTTTGCAAATGGGATGCATTTAAATGTTGTGGGCCAGCTAGTAGGATTTCAGGGAATTATAAGCAACTATTGATGGAGTTGAATGGAACCAGGGATCCTATTACAACATTAATGTTGAATTCTGTTGTCTACAAAACTTCCTGTTGCCTATCTTTCACTCAACCCAGTTGCTAATTGTGGCATACAATATCAATGCAGGTGGTTATTATTTTAATTACATTATTGTAATCCTAAAGGGAGCACAGAAAATTTTAAAAAAGTCAATAGCTATAGAAGAGTGTTCTTCTAATCTCTTGGCACAAATGAGCTGCATCAGATGGCTACAGTATGGCACTGGCGATATTCCTGTCACTAATTCCTAACAGAAAAGTAATATCTCTGAGCTATTATTGTTAAATCTACCTTGATTCACTCATGAATACATTGCAAAAGGCTCAGTGAAGGATCAGTGTGGAGAGTTTGGAACCTGGCAGGTAACAGAGCAGGTTTCAGGTACTGAGACTGTTGGCTACCTTTAGCCATCCTGCATAGAAGAAGAATTGCAGGAGAGTAAAAATTGGAATGTACAGATCTAAGTCATGTCCTGCGTAGCCTTTGGTGGGATCCAAAAACTGGCGTCCAATCAGGCATGCAAAGAAGAAGGTGTAGACAGCAAGAGTGACAACCTGGAATAGAGAGAAAAGGGAGTGAGAGGACAGTGTGGGCTGCCCACAGTGAGCTCGAGTGCCAAGGCGGGTCAGTAGAAATAAGAAATCATAGGCAAAGTATTTGGTACCTGAGTATAAACAAGTGGAATCCCAACCCAGTCATAACCAAATAGGAGACTGCACCAAGAGCGGTATCGATTCATTTCCTAGGCCAGAAACAGATAGAACATGATTTACTAAAATGTTGGGTGTAGTAATATTTACTGGTACTCAGACTGTGGGCATATCTTTCATGAATATGTCTATAAAATGATGGGATTGATTTTGTAAAGCTGGGAAATTGGCTCCCAAGGCTACTTCAAAAGGGAAGTTCAAAAAATGACAAACAATGAACATTATTGAACAATATGCACAATGGATATATACATTTAAACATATTCTTTAATATGAAAATAAGTCACAACTTCATAGAAATATTCCCTATTCTATTAAATCCATAATTTTCAACATAAATATTGACCCAAAGTGGGGAAGAGAAGGCAATGCTTAATAGGGTACTGCCAGACCAGCAGATAGTGTAATGATTTTGTCACCGGACTCCCACATGGTTGACTGCAGTTTGAGTCTCGGACCCAGTGGTTTCAAACTCACTCCAGGCACGTGAGCATGCATGCCCAAAATCCCAAGAGGAGAGTGAAGGAGAAGGGATTGTAGCGTGGCCACCGCCACCGGTGATGATTTCTCATTTTCTGTCTCTCTGTCTCTCCAACGAGTGCACGCGCCATATTGCAAAAATCTCTCTTAAAAATTAAAAACATGAGGGGACTGCAAAATGCTCGTGGAAAAAATGGAAAAAGTATGAGTTCATTTGGTGCAAAGATGTTTTTTAAATCTATGTATAGTCTTTTTCCTAATATGTACTTTTATCAACTTTTTGAAGCTCTCTTGTATTTTTAATAAATAATGTCTAGGCATTTTGGTAAATAATGCAAAAAGCAAATAATTTTTCTATTCTCTTTCAAAGACGCAACTTATTATAGATCTTAGAAAAGACACATAAATACATCCTAAACCTTTCCCTCAGCAAATGAGGAATTTAGGATACTCATATTGACAGAGTCTGTGTTTGGAGCAGGAAGGATTGGGATTCATTGATTCTTTTCCTCTTTTTTTCTCTATTGCACATACATTCTTATCTAGAACTGGGAAGATGAATTCACTTTAATTTGGGAGCTATTTAAAAATCATTTTCACTTCTTTTAGCCTAATCCAGCCAAGAGACTCTGCACAAATATATCTCGCCCTTATATAAATTTGTTTTTCAGATAAATTTAGAGATATTTTGTCTAGTGAAAACATTATGTCATTTACTGGTGCATTTGAAAAGCTGGCTTAACATTGGGGTATTCTAATTTCTGGGAAATGGCTAGGGGGCTTATTTCTCCTCCAAATTTTATCCTAGAGCCTTGGAGCCAGGAATGACAAATATGCCATGTGGGCACCATCTTTTCCAGAGCCCTGGGCAACCCTTCATTTCTCAATCAAGGAACACTGTTCTACAGAGCATATTACAAAGCATACTTCTATTTAAAAGAGAGTTTCCAGGACGAGCAGATGGCATAATGGTTATGTCACTGAACTCCCATGTAGTCAACTGTGATTTGAGTTCTGGACCCAGTGGCTTAAAATTCATGGAGGAGACTGAAGGAGAAGGGATTGTGTCATGGCCATCCCCCTGGGGAGTGATTTCTTGCTTTCTGTGTCTGTCTCTCTGGCGAGTGCTCATGCCCTACAGTAAAAATCTCTCTAAAAAAACAAAAACACAGAGCTCTCAAGCAGTCTCTACCAATCACTCTGAGTTCAACCTGTGTACTTTCTCTGTCCTGAGAGTTAAGGATTTTGATACTAGCCCAATCTTTTTGGCTTATTTGGAGCTAGGACTGAAAAAAGTCAGGCCTTTCCTGGTCTGCCCATTAGATCAAGTCTCTCTTGGTTTCTAGTTGGCATCTTTTTTTTATTTTGGAGAGGTTTTTGCTATAGGGCGCGTGCGCTCACCAGAAAGACAGAGAGAGACAGACAGAAAGCGAGAAATCACCCCCCAGGGGAATGGCCACGCCGCAATCCCTTCTCCTCCATTCTCCTCTCGGGATCTTGGGTACTCACGCACACGTGCCCTGCGTGAGTTTAAGCCACCGGGTAAGGGACCCGAACCGCAGTTGACTACATGGGAGTCCAGCGACACAGCCATTACACTAACTACTGGTCTTATCTACTTGGCATCCTTTAACTGATGGTTCACGGTGTACTTACAGTCATCAGTGATTGCAGATCAACACTGTCTCTGATTCTTCCTTCATTTCGGGCTTTCGTTGCAAGATTTCCAAACCAGATGAATGGAACCCAGTATTTCAGATGAGGAGATTTGAGATGGTCAAATAATTTCCTTTCATCTGCTGTCATAAAACCTTTACACAAGATAAAAATAGCTGTAGTAAATGGGCTTAGTTTAGCACTAATATTACCACAACCTCAGTGTATGTTATGTAAATGTATAATGAGCCGAGCGTATCAAGGAAATGTAAAATAAAGGTTTCTCTCTCAAGTAGTTTACACTTGGATTAGAGATAAGGAATGTGTGTGTGTGTGTGAGCATGTGCAAGTATACACAGACGCACATGTTCACACACACAAATCATGTATCAATTTATGAGGCAATGCATAGTTTTGTGCCCGAATACACGTTAGCAATCTCTGCGTGAGAACGCCAGCAAGAAGTAAGGAGACATTGGATGTAAACTAGAGCATTTGGGAAGTTTATTCTTTAAGTTTTGGCTTTATTCGCCTAAAATTGGTAACCGTAATACTTAGAACTATTAGAATGAAAACAATAAAATATGATAATATATACAAAACACTTAGTGTAATAATTCACATTACTTTTCCTCCTGACCTCTCCTTTCAAAGACCTACTCAGTCATGTCCTCTTCTGTGACACCTTCCTTGGTTCCTTCTTTCTCTTTCTCTTGCCCCTGAAATCTCTACCTTTTCAAACTCCCACTAGGTATTCTTTATTATCTTGTATTATAATAATATTACTTATAAATGTTTTCCCTGCTAAAACTCTCTCTCTTTTTTTTTTTTTTTTTTCTGGAGAGGTTTTCACTATAGGGCGCGTGTGCTTGCCAGAGACAGAAAGCGAGAAATCACCCTTCAGGGGGAATGGTCACGCCGCAATCCCTTCTCCTCCATTCTCCTCTCGGGATCTTGGGCACACACACACACACACACACACACACACACGCACACGCCCGGCGTGAGTTTAAGCTGCTGGGTCCAGGACTTGAACCACAGTTGACTACATGGGAGTCCAGTGACATAGCCATTATGCTAACTGCTGGTCTCTCCAGGCCTATTTTTAAAAAACACATGACATGTCTGCCATTTACTTCTATGTTTCAGTTATATCTTGGAGACTTAAAAATTAATATATAGAAAGTAGTAGCATTTTTTCAATGACTGCTTGCTCTATAATTAATCATTAATTATATACAATATTTTACTCAACTAAATCTCCTTTTATTAATTGCTAGAGGACACATGTGCTCTCCTGAAAGAGAGAGAGTCAGAAAGAGGAGTGAAAGAGAACACCCTGGTGGGGTGTGGTCATGCTGCCACCTTTTCCTTCATGTCTCTTTCCCATCAGGATTTTGAGCATTCATGCACACATGCCCGGCCTGCTTTTCAAGCTTCCAGGCCTGGGATGCAAGCCGCAGTTTGGCCATGTGGAATCCAGCTCCCAATGCACAACACTTAACCTCTGTGCTCTGGGGTCGGCCCCTAGAATCTTTTTGAGTAGGTATTTAAGTTTTAAAATTTTTTTTACTGTTAAAAATAATGCAGCAATAACTTCTTGTACCTACTTCCCTTGACTTTTTTTTTTATATAAGAATTACTTTATTTTATTTATTCATTCATTTATTTTAATTCGACCAGAGAGAGACACGGGGTGGGGGGTGGGGGGCAGGTGGCAGGAAAGCAAGAAAGCAAGCCACTAGGTCTAGGTCTTGAACCATAGTCAGCCATGTGGAAGTGCCCAGTGCCTTAACCACCATGCTACCTGCTGGTCCCCCTTTGACTCTCTAAGTGGCTTTTAAATGCTAATTATGACTAAATTTAAATTGTGCTTTCTGAATTAAAGCTTAAAACTGATTTTTTAAACTGATTTTTATTAGATATTAATTTCAGTTCTTTTTGTCTCAGAAATGTAATCTTTTTTTTTTTTTCTTTTTTTGGGGGAGAGGTTTTTGCTGTAGGAGGTGTGCGCTCATCAGACAGCCAGAGAGATACAGAGAGACAGAAAGCAAGAAATCACCTCCCGGGGGGATGGCCATGCCACAATCCCTTCTCCGCCATTCTCCTCTCGGGACCTTGGGCACACACGCACACGTGCCCGGCATGAGTTTTAAGCCACTGGGTCTGGGATGCGACTACATGGGAGTCCAGTGACATAGCCATTACGCTAACTTCTGGTCCCCTTTTTTTTGTTGTTTTTTAAGAGACATTTTTGTTACAGGGCATGTGTGCTCACCAGAGAGACAGAAAGTGAGAAATCATGCCCAGGGAGATGGCTACATCACACTCCCTTCTCCTCTTGGGAATCTGGGCACGCACGTGCACATGTTGGATATGAGTTGTAAGCTGTCGAGTCCAGGACTCAGATCGCAGCCGACTATGCAGGAGTCCAGTGACATAACCATTACACCATCTGGTCCCAGAAATGCAATAATTTGCTTATGAAATCCTGGTTATACAGAGAGATAAAAATTAACTTCCGTTTTAATGTTACATGTTTTCCATCTTTTAAACACTTGTAATCAGTTTACAAATGTGCTTATCCTATTTAAGGTCATTTTCTTTCCTTATCATGTAGACCAACTTTTATTTAAAAGGTGTTATTATACTAGAAAAGATGTAGCCCAGTTGTGGTAGGACACATTGGTCGACCTTACCGTTGGGCAAGCTGAGGCCACATAGGAAGCCCAGCCCACACTGAAAGCGGGGTGCGGTGGTATGCACCTGCTGCCCCAGCCACTCCAGATGATGAGGCAGAAGGAGCTCAAGATAATGAGACCCTATCTAAAAACAAAAGGTACCCAAGGAGAAGTGCAAAGTGCCACTTTGACAGATTCACAGATTTGGACCAAGCTCTTTGACTTGACATAGGCCAGTGTTTTTAAGAATAATGCCTACAGATCATGGGTCTCTAAGTCACTTATGACACCTATTAAACATAGAGAGTGGGGACTAGCAGATGGCATAATGGTTATGTCGCTGGACTCCCACATAGTCAACTGCGGTTCAAGTCCCGCCTGGTGGATTGAATCTTAGGCCAGGCATGTGTGCGTGTGTGCCTAAAATCCCAAGAGGAGAATGGAGGAAAAGGGGTTGTAGCATGGCCACAAGGAAGATGATTTCTCACTTTCTGTCTCTGTCTCTCTCTGCTCTCCGGCAAGCGCATGTGCCCTATAGCAAAAATCTCTCTTAAAAAAAAAAAAAAGGCAACTGCTAGGCCCCACTCTGACCCTCTAAACAGACTGAATAGGGCAAGAGTTCTCATCCCAAGTCTGCACTGTAGACTCTCATGTGGGTTCTTTTAGAAAATACCAGTGATTAGGCCTTATTTTCAGAGATTCTGATTCAGTTGGTCTAGGGTGAGGTCAGACATCAGCATTTAAAAATCCTCCCTGGACAATGTAACAGAATTATATTCAGGCAGTTGCACATTACCAAGCTCTGCAGAAAATACTGACATACTTGGACATCAATGTTTGAAAATCACTGTCACACTGAATGAAGGTTCTGTTTATCGGTTTTTGGAATATACAGAATACCAACTACAATCAATATTTAGCATCAGAAGACTAGTTTTAGATAATACTCTGGTTATTTATACTAGCTTAGAAAGTTTCTGGGTATGCCTAAAGAATGGTACTCTTTTTGGAGGTAAAAATGAGCCTGGAAATTCTCTTATTTCTCAGTGTATCTCAAAGTTGTTATATGATTCAGGCAATCTGCTTTTTTTGTTAAAAAACACTTGCAGAGCATAAGTCAATCTTTTTAAAAAATAATTATTTTATTTAGTTTCAGTTATTATTATTATTTAATTTGATCAGAGAAATAGAGAGAAAGTGAGAAAGCAAGCCATCAGATCTGAGACTCGAACCATGGTTGGTCATGCGAGAGTCCAGTGCCTTTACCACCACACCATCTGGTAGCCCTGCATAATTCAATCTTATTTTAAGACGTTAATAAACTTGACCTGTCTTGGCTTTATGCTTAAAGACTTGTCGCAGTTGTTCTTCCCTTTAACTAGAAGCCTATTCTCAGATATTCCCTATTGATTGTCTAACAGTTATATTCTTGGGATTTATAGTGTAATTTAAAAAAAAGACACCATTTATATACTGGCTGTAATCTCTGTCATTTGGCCAAAGAATAATATTGTCTCTGGTTATTTTTTATTCAGGAGTATGGATCAAATTGTGCTAGCAAGTCCTTCCTTGGCTTCTAAGCAGAAAGCAAATACGCAGAGTGAAGGTTGATCTAGTGCAAACACTAACGTGAGAATTAGGCCCTTCCCTCCATGTAGGACGTCTGAGTGGAAGGGGGCACGTAGAGTGAGGAAAGCTAGTGATGTAAAACTTTCAGCTTCAATTTATTGAGTACTTTATCAGGTTCTGTGAAAGGTGAATCATGAACCAGGCATTAATATAGCCTCCAAAAGTGTACTGGCAGAGCAATTTTTGTTAGTCTCTGCAGGAAGATACATCTTATCCAAAGATACCTCATCTTTGGAAATCAAGTTACTGGTTGATAGAAAGAAAACCTGAAGATTGTGAGTCAAATCTATTCAAAAGGCATCAAATGCGCTATCCCATCGACATTTTTTCAAACTATGGTTATTACTGGGCCAGCAGGTGGCGTGATGGTTAAAGGCACTGGACTTCCACATGGCCAACTGTGGTTTGAGTCCTGGACTTGGCAGCTTGCTTTCTCATTCTCTCTCTCTGGTCAAGTTGAAAAATAATAATAATAAATAAATAAATGATTCTTAAAAAAATCAGGTAAGTTTTTTTTTTTTTTTTTTTAAAGAATGTGTTTATTATTCTCATCTGTAAGGCTATTTAATTACAGTTTCTGATTTGCTAGTTTGGGAGCACTATCAGTCAGAGCCAGGCCTCCCACTGCCCTGAGCCCTTCAATGTCTGTCTCCCTGCCATACTCCCCCAGGCCCTATCTAAACCCTGGCAGGCAAGACTATTTAATTCTGCCATTGCTTCTACCTAGAATATCACCTGCTTTTTCTTTTCCTTATGGCTGGTTCAGCTCTGATCAGCAACTTTCATATTGTTTATTACAAAGAATGTTCCTTTATATTTCTTTTTTAAAAATTTAACTTTATTTATTTATTCATTTATTTATTTTAATCTTACCAGACAGGGACAGAGTGAGAGAGAGGTGGATGGAGAGTGAGAAAGCAAGCCACCAGGTCCAGGACTCCAACCGCGGTCGGCCATGTGGGAGTCCAGTGCCCTTAACCACTGTGCCACCTGCCGGCCCCGCTCCTTTATATTTCTAACCAGAATAAGATATCTATACTGAGTGATACAAAGATATATTTACATTTACTTGAAACTTGAAATGTGTCTTGGAGTAGGATCTGCTACGTTAGAACAAAATTTCATTGCCCTCAAGTCAAAGGACTGATTAAATCCATTGATAAATAATATTTTGGTCATCATAAATTTTGTCTGCTCTATGGTTGGCCTGCTTTTCCTTGGTCGAAGACAAGGCAGATATCTTTTGCCTTTAGAGCAGAGTAGTCAAGTGAGGCTCTGTTAGCAAAACTAAAAGCTCTGCATCTCAGAACTGGAAGGCAGAATGTGTTTGATGCCAGTTCTTTCAGAAAGAGAAACTGTGCATTCAGCATTTGAGCCTTTCTTAGAGGATGACTTTTCCAGGAAGATTGCAACGTGCCTGGCTTATTTTCATCTTCAAATTTTCTAAATGAGTGGGAAAAAGCCACCAGCTTCAACTGCAGCTGTCCTTTAAATTTATTGGGAAAAGTTTAGAAATCACTGTAACCAGGAAAATCAAGGAGAGGCAAGAGGAGATTGAGAAGATAAAATCGCACCGAGACAGTACTGTGTTGGGCAGTCTTCAGACATCTTTACTGTGATCTCCAGTAAGGAAGTTCTTCACAAAACAATTATTGGCCCTTCTGCATGATGTGCTCTCTCATATTTTCAACTCTGTTCTACTCTATTCTCTAGCCTATTGCGTTCTCCAATCCATTTGATTAAAAATGGTGGTTACAGGGCTAGTGGATGGTATAGTGGTTGGGGCGCTGGACTCCCACATGGCTGACCATGGTTCAAATCCTGGACCCAGAGGCTTGAAACACACTGGGCACGTGTGTGTGCATGCCTAAAATCCCGAGAGGAGAATGGAGGAGAGGGGATTGCGGCATGGCCTTCCCCCCGGCCCCAGGGGTGGGGTGGTGATTTCTCATTTTCTATTTCTCTGTCTTTCTGCAGAGAGCATGCACCCTATAGCAAGAATCTCTCTTTCTAAAAAATAACAGTGGTTACAAGCCGCTAAAATGATTTAAAAACCCAAGAATGAGTTACAACCCACAGTTTGAAAAGCCTAAGATAAGATACGGTGGGGTAAAATCACTTTCATTTTTCTAGTGTAGCAATGCTGCATGGAGACAGAAATGCCTGTATTTTCCTGATATGAGCAAAGCATGTCTATTCAGCCACATCCCTGCCCTCAATTAGTTCTGTTCAGTAATTCACTTCTTACTACACAGTAACATGTAACAAAATGACATGCAAAATCAGTGTTCTTAACTCCTCACCTGCACAGGTGACCCAGATTTTATTTGCACTGGGCAAGTGTGTGAGGCAATTTGCAGATAAAATTGGAGGAATCAAGTGATGTGCTCTAGTGCCATGGTGCCTGAACTGCGCACGTTAGCATCATCTGGGGAGCTTTGAAAACTCCCAGTGCCCAGGTTGGGCCACGTTGATAATGAATTGTACTGTCTGAGGGTGGGAGCCAAATGTCAGTATTTTTAGGAGGTCCCCAGTGATTCCAGCTGCAGCAAACTGTGGGAAAACTAACCCTAGAACTGGTTATTACAGCATTCTTACTCTGGGTCATACAGCTGTAGATGTTTAAAGAGCCCGTTTAAAAAATGGATTCCTGGGGCCAGCAGATTGCATAGTGGTTATGTCGCTGAACTCCCAAATGGCCAACTGTGGTTCAAGTCCTAGACCAGTGGCTTGAAAATTGGTGTATGTGCATGTGTGCCCAAGATCCCGGGAAGAGAATGGAGAAGGGATTGTAGCATGGCCGTTCCACTTAAGGGGTGATTTCTCGCTTTCCTTTTCACTGTCTCTATCTGCGTCTCTTTCCAATCCTAAATTAAAAATCTTAAAAAAAAAAGAAGTGGATTCCTAGGTCCTAGACGTAGAGATTCAGATTCCCTAGCTGCTTGGGAACCTGCAACTTGAAGAGATAATTCAGTGAAGGTGGTCTTGGATCATACTCTGAGAAGCGTTGAATGCATGGCCTTTATTTAACTGCTAAAACAGAACTGTGGGGGAACTTTCAAACACTGATCGACTGAGACGGTCCATTTGTAGCATTTGTTTAAGGAGGGAGAGTTCTGCCACGTGCTTTCTCTCCTGTGTACAGCAAGTGTGCATAGGGGAGTCAAGTTTCACTCTCGGGATGACATTCTGTCTGTTCCAGGCTCATCATGTGAGAGTATAGGGGTGACTGACTCAGCCTCTAAAGGTTCCGCCGGCAGAGAAAAAACCTGGCACAGCCATGAATGCCACTGTCCCCTTGATCATCCCTCCTATACCAGAGCAGTTGGAGATCAAAGTGATCAAGGAGCCCAGAGCCTCAGAATACGTCAAGAAAAACCAAAAGCAGACTATAGGGCAGAAATGTTACCCAGAATTCAATCGGTTTTACTTAGTGAGAGAAGGAGAAAAATCACAGATTAAATGATAACTCTAGGCCAGAAACAGAAATGAAGCTAGTATTCCAGGCAGTATACTAAAGCCAGAAATTTTATTTCAGCAAGTACTTGACAACTGGGGGGCTTTAAGTGTGACCAAAAATGCCAGTGGGGTCTCCTCAGGCTTCTTGTAGTCATAAAAGAAATGTAAGAAACTTTATTTAAGACCCCAGAGTATTAAGAAAAGTAAAAGACACCTTTTCCTTAACATTTGCTATCTTCTGGCCACTCTCGTGAGCCACCAAGCATAGGAGGAAACTATTGCATCGCTGGGAAAGTCGTGATGCACTTGGCATAGAAAAACAGAAAAATACATCACGACTTTCTTGATGACCTAGCGTGCTAGCGAGAAAGGAAACAGTGAGATGTGAAGGTTAGTTATAAATATATTTGTGCTCATCTCTGAGAGTAGTTAATAGAAGAAAAGCCTCGTAGTCATTTTTACTGCCTCTGAGGACAAGGACCGTATCCGTCTTACAGCCGTGTTCCCAGTGCCCGGCACAGAGCCTGGCAGATAACGCACACTCATTAAATCCTTGTTGAATGAGCAAATGTGTGACAGAGAAGCATCAGCATAAGTACTTTTTTTTGAGAAATGTCAGCATGGGTACTATTTTTTTTTTTTTTTTTTTTTTTTAGAGAAGCGTATACAATTTCCTATTACTGAACTTGTGCTTCCAGTGAGGAACTTTTTTTTTTTTGAGAGATTGTTCGCTATAGGGCACGTGTGCTCGCCAGACAGACAGAGACATAGAGACAGAAAACAAGAAATCACCCCCTGGGGAGGATGGTCACGCCGCAATCCCTTCTCCTCCATTCTCCTCTTGGGATCCTGGGCACACACGCACGCGCACACGCACACGCACCCGGCGTGAGTTTTAAGCCACCGGGTCCAGGACACAAACAGCGGTCGACTACATGGGAGTCCAGTGACATAGCCGTTACGCCAACTGCTGGTTCCCCAGTGAGGAACTTTTGAAGAGAGCTATTTTCTCCCGATGCATATGAAACACTAGATGAAACGTTTTGATTCTCTGCCACCATATTGTAAGCCCTCAACTAAGGTCAGCACTTAGATTCCTGGAATCAGCAAAGATCTGGAACTGGGCACCTGACTTGGAATGAACATCTTCCAGGGCAGGTTATTGGAATGACTGGAATTTTCCAGGGCAGGTTTGTAGCCAACAGTAAGAGAGTCTACATTACAATCCTTCTGGTAAATAACTGATGACATACCAATTTAGAGACTTTTCACCATCATAGACATTACTTTTCATTCGATTGTTGTGTTCCTATTTTCATATGAGCAGAAATAAAAACATTTCATTTTTAATCTGAGAAATTTAACCTGTAACATTTGATCATCTGTGTTTCCCTAGGCAGCATACGCTTTGGTCTTTTTATTTCCCAGGATAATGTAACTTGATTGTCCAATTTAAAAGCAAGGAACGTTCTGGGCCTCGTTCATCCAGCTCTAGTATGAGAACTGCCAGGTGCTTTGGAAGGAGGTGCTAGTTTTCATTTTTTGGCCCTCTCACTTTTTCCTTCCTGGCCAGCACTGAATCTACATAGGCAAGAACCCTCCCTGAAGTGAGTGGGAGACAAAGTTGAGGGGAAATTCCCATTGCCTTAGAGCTCAGTTTCTCAGGGTGTGACCCAGAGACTACCTGCCTTCAGCCTCCGGGAGCTTATTAAGGATACTATCCTGGATCCAGTCCAGACCTACTGGGTCAGAATTTCGGGAGGCAGGGGCCACGTAGTGGTGCTGTTGTAAGATGCAAAGCTCTATGAATGAGGCGGACACCTCACAGGAAGGTTCTGGGTTCACATCCTGAGACCTTCCTGAGTGTGCTGGGCATGTGAGCATGCATGACCCAAGCTGGGTCACCGTGACAAGATCTTAGCAAGGATGCACACACTCTCTTTCTGAAGAAAAAAAATTAAATTTCAACATATAGGAAAATAATTTCTGGGAGCGTCATCTTGGGCCTTGCATTTTTAGCAGGATTGATTTGAACAATACCTAATATGCACTGAAGTGTCCCTTTCCTTACTGGTGATCTTAGGAATGGGAGTCAACTGACAGGCCGTGTTTTGTGCCCTCAGCATTGTCCCCTTCCCCTGGGTCCTCCTCCTGGCTTGGGGCTCCCTTACTTACTTACTAGTCCTCTCTACCGTAGGCAGGAGCAGCTGCCCTGGCTCTGGACTCAGAGCATCTGCCAAACATTTTCTGCCATCCCTGAACTTCCTGTTCTTCCCAGAAACTTTGGCACCGACGAAGGACAGTCAGAGAGTGGTAGAGGCATGTGCCCAGTTGGGAGGGCTTGGAAGGGGACCCTGCGTGCAGACACTGAGTCAGCCCTCTCTGCTGGGGAAAGGGGCAGGAAGTTCGGTGAGTCAGCGCTGCTGTCAACACAGGCTGCTGGCTGTGGAGCCCAGGAAGGACGGACCTCAGCAGCGTCTCTCGTCTCTCCGGGATTACAGGAGAGTGGTTCAGGACCTCTGCCCTGCCACTTAGCATACAAACCTTGGATTCCTGTGGGCACAAGCTGTGGCCACTATCTTTTTTTCTGCTTTTTGAAAAAAACCCTTAAGAATGAAAGAGATCAGCAGGGGCCTTTTTACTCAGAGGAGCATGGATCGTTTCTTAGGATGCTTGGCAAGTTTTTAGCCCCTCTCTTAGTTCTCTTCCACCTTCAGCCACGACTCACCAACCACCAAAACATTTAATTCAGGTCAGTGCTTGTTACATCAAGAAGGTCTAACTCAAAGCCCCTAGACAGCCCCCTCTGACAGATGTGGCCCACTTTACAAATCTTGGGCCTTTACCATGTCTGAAACCTTGAAACTACTTTTTCTTCAGAACCTCTTGCCCAGGGTTGAGAAAAAGGGTTTTAAAAATATAACAGGCCACCAAAACAAAACAAAACAAAACAAAACAAAACCAAAAACAGGCCAGGGCTGGCAATGTTGTGCAGTAGTTAAGTGCTTTGCATTGGGAACTGGATCCTGGATGCACCATGGTGGTGCACCATGGTTCGAATCCCAGCCCCAGAGGCCTGAAGGATGCTGCAAGAATGTGTGAGCATGCCCTAGATCCTGATGGGGTGGAGAAATGAGGGAAACGGGTTGCAGTGTGGTCACACTCCATTGGGGCACAATCTCTCTCTTTCTCTAGTGAGCACATGTATCTTGTGGTAATGAAAAATAAATTAAACATAAAAATGACAGGCCATTCCCTCACCTATTCCCCCACCCCCCAGATAACAGGCTAAGTGGTGGCACAGTGCTAAAGCAATTAGACCCATATAGGAAAGTTCCAGAGTTTATGTCTTGTGACCCTATCCCACGCTGAGCACTCTGGGCATGTGTGTGAGTGGGCATGTGAGCATGTGTGTGCTTTTCTTCAGGGCTGGTAATTCTTAATTTCTTGGATTCTTTAGACATGAGGATAAGAGAACATTAAATTGTCTAGTGTTTCCCCCAGGTCATTCTGAAGTAGTATGCTACTTTTACACTTGGAGGAGGGGTGACAACTAATTGCTTTTCAAGTTCCTACTGGTTTTATATCATAATGTACTTGTGTAACCAATCTGTAACCAACTCCTTGTAACCCATTATTTTCTCACATTTCACTCTGTATCCCTGACGACATCACCTATACCCATCTGTCCTAGTCCTACCTTGACTTTCACAAACTCCTATCAAAGTAGATCAGGAAGGCCTGGGTTAGCATAACCATGAGTCTTTAAAGTGACTAAAAGGCTACATTATTGCTGTTGTTCTATTCATTGATGATTTCATTATAATAGTAAAAAAAATCACATGGCACTTTATTTTGTGCCAGGCCCTGCTTTCAAAACTTTACAAGTGTTCACTAATTCAGTTCTCATGAGCCTATGATGCATACAAAGTAGATGCTATTATGAAGGCACTGTAAGCCCACTTTATGGATGAGGAAATTGAGGCACAGAAGGGTTAGGTTCATAAAAGATGGTGTAGTTAGTAAGTGGTGGAGTAAGGATTCAAACCCTCACTCTGTGCTGCGTGTCACTGTCTGTATTGCCTTTCTAAGAAGGCAGAACAAAACAAAAAAGAGCCCACAAAAAAAACTGAAAAAGAAACAAAAAACATTATTCTTAAAAAAAAAAAATCTGTTTTAAAGGACATATCAGAAAAGGATACTGTGACCTAATTTAAGACTGCACTCAATTTGAAGACAGAATTATGTCATGATTCTTACATTGTCTACATGTGCTAAGAACGGTTTCATTTCGTTCTCACCCTTTCGAAGGCTGGTTTAATGACTTCTTTGCTAAGTATTTGCACACCAAAGGAACCATCCTTCAAACATGATTTGTTCTCAGCATTCTACGCCTAGGAGCCCAGATAGAACACCTCAGTCTATGCTGAGGTATAGCAGAGATCACAGATCCATACTAAAATGGCCTTTTATGGCCACCCTTAGCATCTACCTAGATGAGAGTCAACATCACATATGCTTTGGAAAAAGTATTAAGTTAGGAGCTCTGAGTCTGAATTTCAATTCTGGCTTTTCCACCGGTCAGCTGTGTGATTTAGTGCGGGTCATTACCTCTCTGAATCTGCTTTCTGCCGAGTACGATAGCCACAAAAGGAGATAAACTATAAAATGCTGGAAAGCTGTAAGGTAGTATTACAGGCTGTTTTAATGAACGCGATAATTCTATCTAACAGAAGGCAGTGTGACCCTCTGCTGTTTCCCTTCCCCACCTCCCTACCAAACATGAGCTATTCACCTTTGCCTCTTAAGACTATTTCTGGCACACAGTAGGTAATCAATAAATGCTTCCTGAACGCATCAATAGCTATGAGGACTCTTCTAAGGAACTTTAGAGGAAGTCTCATCTTAGCTGAGAAGAGCCGCTGGAAAGAAAGGTCGCTCACAGTACCTGCTTCGACCACGTGGTCCATGGTGGGGAACCGTTTGTACACAGCTGTGCTCACGGAGCGAAAGATGAGCAGGGATGTGAGGTTGACATAGCGCATCAGCGTCCTTCTGAGCAGGCGCCCGTGCTCGTCGCTGCCATGGACACTGCTGGAGATGAGGAACATCAGCCGGTCTGGCCAGGGCAGGTTCACAAACTGGTTCCACCATCGGTTCACTACCAGCGTAACATAAAACCCTGTAGAATAACAGGGCGATTATAAAGCAATTTTTTACAGAAGACGTATCAGTGACACGGATGCTTTTAGCAGAATTTCAGCCTTTTTGGGGGGATAGGGTATAAAAATACGTTGTTATCCATACCTTACTATTTTGCCCTCCAGAAAAAAATGTCATTTGTGCCTGGCAATGCCGGGACACCCAGTAAGTGGGGTATTAGAACTCAAATACTGACTGCAAAAGTGGAAAGTTAGTGAAGAGAAAGCTTCATTGTCCAATAGCAGATTATTACCTCAAACTCGTTTGGTGTTAATTTAGCGAAAGCAGCCCTGAAGGCAAACTTATGGATGATTCTGGTTCAGTTGCAAGCAGTGGCTTTTCAGGCATGCCTCTCAGCTTGGAAACACTCCCATGCAGAGTCATCGGTGTCAGCCTAACGGAGACAGCTGTGTGGCTGCATTCTGCGTGTGACCTATACTTACCAAGCACAAAGGTTACTGGAATTTGTTCAGCATATCTGTCACAGTAAATTGATAATTTTTCAAAGTAACGTTTTTGGGCTCCTGTAAGTAACAATCTGGAGCAAAAATAAAATGCACAGCCCTTTATGATATTATACTTCTGCACCTGCGCTGCAAGTGACATTACGTGCAAACAGTTAAGCAAAAATCATCTGCTTTTGTTCTTTTTAAAGGAGCAATAACGTTTTCCTTTTTACCTACACAGCTGTGTTCCAAAAGCTTTTTTAACTGCTTAATGTTTAAAGTACTAAAGTTTCTAATCTTTAAATGTTGTTGACCGTTAGAGAGTGGACTTCTAAAATCCATTTTAATTTTTAACTTTATATTTTTAACCTTTTATATGATTGATTCATTAGATTGCAGCAGGATATGTCATAAAATAGTCTGTTTCAATTACTCATCGAGAATACTTAAAAGAGAGTGTGAAGTGGATTAAAATGATTAAGTAACTGAATGATAACCATGAATTTGATATGTTGATCTTATTTTCCTGAATATGCTACTTAGCATATTTTGTAATTTATCAGCTTATTGGAAAAGTCATGATGCATTTTTGCATAGAAAAACATAGAAAACCTAATAATGTTGTACTTCAAGGACTAAACTTTTTATTTTGAAGGCCACAATTATTTTAAATACAAAATAAAGCAGATTTAACAATAAGAGGTAAAAGCCTTTATTATTAAATTTAGTCACTGTCTCAATATTTATATTATAGATCTGACCCAATCTACCAAACCTGTTTTCTGGTGTTGGAAACATAAATGTATTTAATAAAGTCACTATTGATATTTACACTGTAGGAAGAGATTCAGAATCAGAACAGATCTATCAAGGTTATAATAGTGATGATCAAAATATGGAAAGAAAAGTTATATAGATACATTTTCGTAAGCCAGTGAGTGCAGCTATTCCAGAGGAGGTAGGAACCTCAGGAAAGATTCATTACAACAAGTGGCAATGGCCGACTTGGACCAGTAGAACTGGGATCAAAGAAGCAGAGGGTTAGTGACGTAAGGGTGAGCAGTCAGACTGTTGGTAAAGAACTATTGGGAGCTGGTGCTGACAAAGAAGGTGTCTGGGGTACATGGTGGGCGTGGCATGGCTGCCCTAGCTTTGGAGGAGGTGTCAGTGGTATGAAGTCAGGAAAACTGACAAGAGAGGCAGAGACTGGTTGCACCGGTCTCCCAGGGTCATGGTGGTGACATGACAGCCAGAATCATTTCTAATGTGCAAACAGCATTGGTCAAAGAAGATTTAAATGTAGCTAGTGTGGACCATAGGATCAGACCAAGCCAGAATTTAATCCCAAGTCTGCCATTTGCAGGTTGGACGTTGAGCATTTTTAGATCTCTCTTAGGCTGTTTTCTCATTTATACAGGGAGATAATACTGCTACATGTATAGAGGCTATAAGTACTAAATAATATCTAATTATTAATGTAGGTGACATAATATGTATATAACCACTGATAAGGCCTTGTACTTAGTTAATAATAAAAACATTTTCTGTTATAAATAATTGGCCAAAAAAAAAAGTATAAGCCATGAGACATAGAAATTTTAATAGCTAAAAAGTACTACAGACATTATTTTGTCAAATCCTTCCAAAGAATAGAAAGGGATAATCATATTAATGACTTAAGGTTCTGCCTTATGACTTTCGTTAAACATAATCATTTGCTTACAATAGTATTAATAAAAACAAACTTCGGGTCATCAATAGACATGAGAAGGAAACTGTTTTTCCACAGGTATGTTTAACTTTCTTGATAAATTCATTCGCTAGTTCTTGGGAAACTTTTTACAAGCTGTTACAGTTGAACTATAAAAAAAGAAAGATGACTTGAACTCATGATTATTGTTATAAATGTAAGCACTCTTCGGTCTTTAGAAAAAATGTATTTGTAAAATTTGGGGGTATATGTATGATATTGTAGCAAAAGTTGAGTCTCCAGGGAGCATTCTGGCTACATTGCAACTATTCTAAAGGCTATTCTATTCTAAGCAGCAGTAGCAGCAATAAACTCACATTAGTAAAAATAAACTAATGAGATAATTATTGTGACACATCACTGTGTCTTCCACCATTTCATATCCTGAAGACTTAGGTGACACATAAATGCACTGTCAAAATATCATCTCATGTAAGACATCTTAAAAATGATTAGAGGCTTTTAATAAGACTTTCCCTCTAAAGCTATTTTGCCAAAATATATACCTACATATGTATACGTCTTTGGAACAGTAGTTTTGATGTGAAGCAAAATAGCTCTTCCTATTTTACTTTTGATAATTATCAGCCAGCTAAATTAATATCCCTCTTCTTCAAATCAGGTCCTTTTGCTGCAAGGAAGAATGTAGGTGAGAGCAAGGATACACACATTCGTTTACTGTATACAGGAGAAAAGTAACAGACCGATGTGCACAAAGATGGACATACAGCCTCAAAAACCTTCAGCTTTCCAATTTTACATTTTAGCTTCCTCCAGAGAAGAAATGTCTGCAGTCAATTTTAATTTAAAAAGCCATGAAAAGCTTCCCTTTTATCATACTGGTAAAATTTTATTAAGAACATGACTTTCT
Organism: Tupaia belangeri chinensis; assembly: GCF_000334495.1. Taxonomy (NCBI): domain Eukaryota; kingdom Metazoa; phylum Chordata; class Mammalia; order Scandentia; family Tupaiidae; genus Tupaia; species Tupaia belangeri. The sequence goes on from NW_006159643.1 coordinate 413,586, forward strand.
GTTAGAAAAGTATTTCTTGAACATACTAGTACTCCAATTTCTTGTCAATCTGATAGGCATAAGTTGTGATGTTATAAAGAGTAAGTGTCTTCTTTTGTGAGCATAATATGTCTTGAACTCATAAGATAAAAAGAAAATAAATTAGCCTTCAGGCCTTTTCTTTAAGTTGAGTTATTGGTAAGGTTGGTGGGTACCGTCCTGGATGATAAGATCTTGTCATTCCAGGCAAAAAGAAGGAAAATTGTCTGATACATACCATTTACACCCATGTGAATTACATATATAGTTGTTATAAGATGTCAAATCACAAATTCAAACTGAATGACATGGTTGAGAGAAGCACAAATAGTTACCCACTGTGGACATCGCCTCCATTCAAAACCATCACATAGCAAAGATCTAAGTGTAAATCTTCCAGTGTATGCCTATCAACATCCTTTTTGCACGACTAATGCCTCATGTGATCAGTTAATGTGAGACTGGAATGAGAGTCAACTGAACGTAACAGAGTCTATTTAATATCCTAAAAACGGTTAGGTGTGGGTTAAAACACCGTCCTGAGGAGAAGAAAACAGAGGTTCATGCAAAGGAGGAGGTTATGTAATGCAAAAGTCAGTGGCAACCAAAGGGTTCAGATTTTTGAGACTGTATTCACATGTGATAGTTGATTCGTGTTGAAGAAGACATGCAAAGGGAAGTACCTGTACACCAAACTTATTGCTGTGTAAAAAACAGCAAACACAATAAATTCCCTGTACAGCAGTTTGTAGATGCTGCCTCTCCACTTGAGGAGTAACCTATGAAATCCAAAAAAAGTCGCATTTGCTACTTTACTGGAGTAAGTGACAGTCATCTTGGGTAGTTTTCTCTAGAAGAGCAAGAAGACAAAACACAAGTAAAAAGCAATGTTTGAGACAGGCACAAATCTGTAGATCAAAAGAAACCCAAGCCTGCAACCAGTCAGCCATATCCCCTTTATCCCTTTCTCAGTTTGTATAATTTGGAATTTGGGAATAACCACCATCTTGATGTTAGATATTTTAGAAGAAAAAGGGAGAATGGGAATCTCTGGGGAGAGTAACATTAGAAATCTTAAAGTTGTCTTAATGGTTAACTATTGTTTTTAGACTATATAACCATTGCTCATTAAGTATTTGAATGAATGCACTATATAAGATATTTTGTAATGTAGCCTGTATTTTCTTAGTCCATGGAAGGGTTTAAGGTACTGACATGCTAACTGGCAGTTTCAAAAGCAATGGCCAAACTTACTGTTCGGATCGCTGTTTGTTAGACTAAGTAGAGAAGGTATTTATTTTGCCTATTTTACTTTCAAACTTCCTATGGGGATATTATGGCTCTGCTCTAAGAAATCAGGAGATCCTGCTGGAAAGAAGTGAGGCCTTCTTGGAAATTCAATTGATGGATTACTTTTGGTGGTTTTAGTTTGATGCGGGTGCCTAGGGGAGCTCTTAGTGCATAGTTAGCGCTCTATACTTTAGGAAGTAGCCAGAAAGTTGAGCCCGGCGACATTAAGATAGGTTTGTTTTTCTGATGAAAAGTCTCTCATAAAATGCTTAGAGGTAGTTCTCTTTTTATTTGGAGTTGAAGAAGACAAGCCATTACTCAGGACTTTTTCTACTTGGGTTGGTTCCATGGATGTAGGTAGGATAAGAATGGGACCTGGGAGTCCAATTTTTCAGTGAGTCCTTCAGAATTCTATCACTTCTCACTGAGACATAAAACATTCAGGTTTTGAGATAGATGGCCCAAAGTTAATCTTTGAAAATTCTGCTAATTATTGGCTAACATAGAGCATTAAGCAGATAAACTAAAATTTCTTTGACATACTGATATTCTTAAAAGGATCTATGAGGAGTCTTAATAGAGCTACTTAGACTAAAATCATGGAGCTTTTAGGTAGAATCAAACATGACCCACAAAAAATTTCTACGATAGATTTCTTACATAAAATAACATATACTGCTCATACTATCATAAGTAAAATCTGTCTTATTAGAGCTGGTAAAAGAATCCAATTCTAATTTACCCATTTTCTCTAAAGAAATGAAACTCTAGAAGTACATTCACAGCATTTCTTTAAAAAAAATCACAAATTTAGTGTTCAATATTACTGATTTTAATTTAAAAGGGGGGAACTTTTGGCATATATACATAGCATTAGAAGACAGTGGAACTCATGCCAAAAAATGGTTTGAGTTTTCTAACTTTACCTTGTCTATTTGTCTACTGTAGATTCTGCCAACATTGGGAAAGGACCATAATAAATTAAACCCATTTCATAATTTGTTCTCATGGGCACCACGGTTTTAAATAACAGTCCTCAAATAACTCTCTTTCATTCAATAGTTCACCCTCCTATTTAAGTTCTGTCAAAAAAACCACAAAAAACCCAAAAATAATAAAATAAAAAAAGCAAAACTCAGACCATATAGAGGAGAGGCCAGAAGTAAAACGCATAGGTTTACTCTGTGCACTAACCTACTTGTTTGGTTTGGAGTATCCAACAGGAAAGAAAATCTTCAGATTTCAGGCTCCCCCTGAAGAGGTGCCTTCAGGTCGATGTGGCACTCTTGTTTCACCCTCTGCTCACACACAGTCAGATTTTCTGTTCTCTGGCCACTGAGAGAAGCCGGAGTGTGACAAGTACAGGGGTTGAATGTTTTTCCACTTGTGGTGGCCTGTTTATGCCAATTTACCCACTGATGACAGTTATAGCTGGCAACAAACAGAAGCAACAGCTGCTGAGGTAGCTTTTTTCTAATCTATAATTATAACTCCACCTGCCGCCTCAAGTACCTCTTGAATGGTGATGAAGGTTGTCGGGCTGTTTTAAGTCTGTTGGTTTCATTTTTATTCCACCCTGGGATCAAGGAAGAGAGGTCTATTTTCCTTGTCTGAAAGGTTCAAGGAAGAGGCACCAAAAGGGAAGTAGGACAGGTTTTTAATTTTATTTCCTATTTTTGGGGGGCTTGATTAAAGAATAAATTCTAGTGAAACCATAAATGAGGGCAGAAAAGAATTTTACAAATGGGATTTTCTCTCATTTGTCAGGTATTGAGAATGTGCTTCCATTAAAAGCAATAAAATACATATGTTTCATTAAAAACACATGTTGAAAGTGTATATGTGTGTGTGTGTGTTAGAAGAGTATAGAGAATTATGACAAGTGATGGCATAGCACAGTGAAAAATAAGAACATACTGACTCATTGCATTTGTCATCCCTTCATGGTCAGCCAGGAAAATTTCTAAATTATTCAGAATATTTCCTGTTAGGTTGATTATGCCTACATAGTTTCCTTCTTAAAGGAGAGAGTTCATTAGTGTTCCTTAAATAATGGAATAAACAATTTTTGGGCCAATTCTTGGAAGCATTCCAATTTACTAAAGGAAGTTATGCACCAGGTAGTGTACCTTAAGCTTAAAGAAAATGACTAAAGGAAAGTGTCTTTGTGGAGAAAGATACAGAAAAATGCAATTTTAAAATTGAGAATACTTATCATTAAAATTTTTTTAAGGTATTCTTTAGTTTATATGAGTTTGGTTTGTTTTACACAGACATGTAGGTATCCTTTTTCTTTTTGACAGGTCTCACTCTGTCAGGATCCTCCTGTATCAGCCTTCTGAGTAGCTGGGACCACAGGAAAGTACCACTGCCCCTGACTCTTCAGACAGTCTCTCAGCGCTGCTTAGGCTGGCTGGGAGCCCACCATCCTTCTGCCTCAGTCTCCTAGTTGGACTATGCCCAACTTTTTAGAGTGGTCTGGACTTGAACTTGGACACAGCATCAACCAGTGTGCACCGCAGCAGGCACCGTAAGTATTTAATTTTGTCCCCACCCCTGTTTGTAGTTTCAGCATGGATTCTTGTTAATAATGGATATTTAATATGCTTATTTGATTATCACCTTGTCACCACTATTATACTTCTGTTTAATACATTTAGGGGAATTTGTGAACATTTACGAAATATATATACAATGCTGTACATCTTGTATTTGGATTGCCATGAAAAGTGGCTGGATAGATCTGATGTTGCATTTATAAAAGTTTGCAAGGCCCTGCTGTGGTGGTAGACAGATGATGTCATTGCTTGGGAAGGCGGAAGCTGCATGGGAGCCCCAAGTTTGGTTCTGGGGTCAACCTGAACACTCTGAGTGCTGCTGTAATAAACAGGAGTGTAGATGCCGCTCTGTCATACTGATTCCATTTCCTGCAAACAGGAACATTTACAGCAAGCGTGGGTGCAGACTAAAATTGCAAGTGGGAGCCGATATGGCCATACAGAAGCAAGTTGTTGAATTAACTATGACTGGCTGATGCTCAGTTTTTCTGTTAACACTCGTTTCTAGCACATTTTCATTTTGCCATGTTCTGAATCTCTGCAGAAAAAAAAAAAAAGACGGTAGTTAGTAACAAAATTTCAAAAAAAAATTCATGGAGTTAAATATAGAGAACAGTCATTAATTGTTCTTTTTTTAAAAGAGAGATTTTTGCTATAGGGCACCATCCGCTCGCCAGAGAGGTAAGAGAGAAACAGAGAGAGAGAAAGTGAGAAATCACACCCCAGGGGGAATGGCCATGCTGCAATCCCTTCTCCATTCTCCTCCTGGGACTTTGGACATACAGGGACATGCGCATGCAATCAGTGGAAATTTTAAGTCACCAGGTAGGCACTGGAACTGCGGTCAACTATGTGGGAGTTCAGTGACGTAACTATTACGCCATCTCCTGGTCCCAGATGTTCTTTTTTTAAATTAAAAATTATTTTTTTTAAAACCACAGCAGAATATCTTGGTTCAATTGGCTTAAGAACTACTTACAGTGATTTTTGTTTGTTTGTTTTTCCACAGGGAAATGTTTATGGGCACAAGTGCATGGTAAGCTTCTTGAGAAGTCATGAACTCATGATCTGTTCTTCCTTGGTCTTCCCATTCTCTGTCATAGTGGCTACAACAGTGGCATAACAAGCAGCTGGTTGGGGCAGGTCCTGAGCAATTCCAGGTGTGCAGAGGTTGCTCACACAAGTCCCTGAATATAGAATGCTCCCCCAAATCAAACTGTAGAGAGTGGGAAACTTCTTCAATTATTTTTTTCTCCTTGAAATTGAAGGAGAAATAATGAATGCCTAGGACTATAAAGATTATTGAGTTTTATTACAGCTGAAGCACTAAAGTCATAAGAGATTGGATATTTGAGGAGCCATCAGTACTTGCCTTTCATAGAGTAATTGCCAACTCAACAAAACAGAAATGCATTAGTTCATATTCTGAAGGTTATCTTTTTCTAATGGAAGGTATGGAAACTTTTCTATTTTAGAGATGAAAGCTTAGAGTCTAGAGAATTATAACTATGTTGCTGACAGTATATCCTGTACTCTATAATCAATGACATCTCTTAAGTGGATGGTACTGTTTAGCTCAAATGCATTCCAGTTTGCTAAAGAAAAAATTGCAACATAATACCAATGAAAAAATTGGTTAAATTTCACAAGAAAAGGCATGCAAATCCAACTACATTGTTTACTCCAAACAGCTATGATATTCTGTTACTTCGTTATGGTCAAGGTAGAGGCAGTTCAAGCCATTACTGTGAGGGTAAAGGGAAGATATGGGAGGGGAGGGGGCTTAACAAAGGTCATGGAAAATTTATTTTATAAAAAGAAAAATGCATGGATCTCAAAATTAAAAATGGCAAAAAAACCCTCATACTTTAATTCCATTTTTCCATGAACTTTTGAGTACCCTTCTATAGATAAATTGGAAAATATTATATATAGCCACACACATATGTGGATGACTCTAAAACACCTTTTGTTATGTGGTAAAGTGCATGTGGAAGTGAAAAACAATTGTTAGTCTGGTTCTTTAAATATGGTGGATTGAGTTTTCTTCAGACACCTTTCTAGTTTCTTTTTTTTAAAAAAGAACTATTTTATTTAACTTTACTTATTTATTTTAATTTGACCAGAGAGGGGGAGGGAGGCAGTGAGATAGAGAGAGAGAGAGAGAGAGAGAGAGAGAAAGCTTCTAAGTCTGGGACTTGAGCTGTGGTCAGCCATGTGGGAGTCCAACACCCTTAACCACCACACCATCTGCTGGCCCCGGCCTTTTTAGTTTCTTAACACATAATATTAATACTGGTTACTGCTGGGGAGAGTAGAAAGTTTGGAGGAATGGATAATGGAGAAACTTCAGTTTTTGATCCATATTATTTTGTATTTTTGAAATAATATCTATATTTTCATATTTAATCATATATAATAAAATTTGATTTGACACTACTTCCAAATGTATCCCTGCTGCCCAGATCTTTCATTCGATTTCCAACTTATAATTGGTGTTCCCACAAACATGTCAAACCCAGTATTCCCCAAACTGAACTCCTGATCCTTCCTTCGAACAAGCTGTACCTACAGCCTTTTCCATCTCAGTTCAGGAACACTCCTTCCAAAAGCAGAAAACATGGGGTCGTCCTCAGCTCCTCTCTTTCTCTCACACACAACAATCCAGTCTTTCAGCAAATCTTGTCGACTCCGTCTTCGGCATATGCTCATCTCTGTCACCTCACTATCCCATCTCTTTTCCCTCCCTCCACTGCTCTTTCCTCAGGTTGCTGTCGGTGTTCTCCTGTCTACATTTGCTCCCTTCGCTCTGTTACAACACAAAGGCGGGCGGTCTTACTACAAGTTAGGTTAGGTAAGTCACGTTGCTTCTTGGTTCAAAAACCTCAAGATCTCTCAGTGGCTCCCTGTTTCTCTCAGAGTAAGAGATTTTTGCTATAGGGTGTGTGCACTGGCCAGAGAGACAGAGCAAGACAGAGAGAAACAGAGAGACAGAAAGTGAGAAATCACCCACCAGGGAGGTTGTCCACACCACAATCCCTTCTCCTCCAGTCACCTCTCAGGATTTTGGGAACGCATGCACATGTGCCTGGCATGAGTTTTAAGGCACCAGGTCTGGGACTCAAACCACAGTCAATTATGTGGGAGTCCAGTGATGTAACCATTACACCAACTGCTGGTCCCAAAAGCTCAAGTTCTTTAATGCCTGCAAGGTCTTATATGACTTGCTTTCATTTCTTATTTCCTATTGCTGTATACTCTCCTCCCATCTCTCTGTCCCCACAGCACTCCTGATCCTGTGCTCTGCTTTTGTTTTTCATCTATGCAACTCATCTCCTTTGAATATATCAAGTAGTTGACACATCTATGGGGCTTATTATCTACCTTTCTCTATTAGAATGGAAATTCTATGAGGGCAGGGAGCTGTCTGTTTTGTTCATTGTAATGAAGACAAAGCACTTCACATAGTGCCTACTTCATTAACCATTATTGAACAAAGAAATTTCAAAAGAGCCCAGAGGCTTCCACTGTTTCTTACCAATGTAAATTTCATGTAGATAATTCCACAACAATTTTGTTAGTTTATTTATATCCGATGCCCAGAAAAATATCTGGCATTTAGTACTTAATAAATATTTGTGAAATGAATAAGTGAACATATATTTTTATTCACTATTTATCCCATTGTTTTCATACAAAAGTTTTAATAGATTAATTTTTAAAAATTCAACTATTTTCCTACAGAGGTATGGACTATGTACACCATTCTGGCAAGCTAAAGACAGATATTATTCAGGACTAAGTACTGACCTTGTATTCTCTCTGTACTATGGAATGCTCTATCTACATCTGTGTCTTCATCTTTCTTTTGAGTTTCTATATTCTTAACTAATTAAATCTGAACTTAGAGTAGTGATGGGAGTAGTCTCTTCTTCTTTCCTCTCTTCCTCCCTCTCTTCTTCCCTCTTTCTTTCCTTTTTTCCTTCCTTCTTTCCTTTATTTTTCTTCCCTCCCTCCCTACTTCCTTCCCTTCCTCTCTCTCTCCTTTCTTTCTTATTTCTTTCTTTCATTTTTGTTTTCTTTCTTTCCTTTTCTGACATCAAGGAGATTCAGATTAGGAGACTGCTGCATTAAGTAGCAATGCAATATTTGAATGTGGATAGAGGCAGAAGTAGTTTGATTTCTTCCACTCCCTGTTGAATATTCTATAGCAATATACTACAGGCATGGGACTGAGCACTCACTTGGTGAATGACAAATGCATTGACTATCCTTTAAGATAATAGGAAATAACAATAGTGAAAGAATTAATACAGTAACTGTTCTTTGATGATGATGAGGTGGTGGTGATGTCATTCTTGTGGCTCAGAAAGGGCCTAGGGTTCTTAATTTAGACTGCCTTCTAAGATAGGGGTAACAATTCTAGTGAGGATTAAATTATGAAGGTTTTGGGACCAGCAGATGAGGGTTTTGTGTCGAGGCTTCCATGTAGTTGACTGTGGTTCAAGTACCAGACCTGGAGGCTTGGCACTCATGCTGGGTGTATGTGTGTCAAAATTCCAAGAGGAAAATGGAGGAGAAGGGATTGTGGCATGGCCATCCCCCCTGGAGAGGGGTGATTTCTCGCTTTCTGTTTCTCTGTCTCTCCAGCAAGCGCACATGCCCCATAGCAAAAATTTCTCTTAAAAAATTATAAAGGTCTTGGGAACCAGCAGTTAGCGTAATGGCTATGTCGCTGGACTCCCATGTAGTCGACCGCGGTTCGTGTCCCGGACCCGGTGGCTTAAAACTCACGCCGGGCGCGTGTGCGTGCGTGCCCAAGATCCCGAGAGGAGAATGGAGGAGAAGGGATTGCGGCGTGACCATCCCCCCTGGGGGGTGATTTCTCGCTTTCTGTCTCTATGTCTCTCTCTGTCTGTCTGGCGAGCGCACGCGCCCTACAGTGAAAATCTCTCCAAAAAAAAAAAAAATAAAAAATAAAAAAAAATAAAAAAAAAAAATTATAAAGGTCTTTTAGGGAAATTTTGATGCCTAAATACCAACAGCAGAGTAGTAGTATTTAAAGGATGTGGGTGTTCAGATCCACTGTAAAGATGTCATCTCAGAGCACATACTAATACATTTTAATATTTCTGTGAGAGAAAAATGGGAGTAAATTGAGATGAAGTATTTCTCTTCTCTTTACCCCTTCTGTATACCCTAACAGTTTTGGGATGACTCACCTTCTCCCTTATCCTATTTTCTCATAGACATATAATTAAATAAAATTAAAACCACAAAGATGAGTTGCATAAGGCATACTTTTGGGACTCAGTCCTACCAGACTAGGTATCCTGGATGAAGACCCATCTGGCCTACCCCTCTCGTTTTGCATGTGAGAAGAACAAGCTTTAAGAGGTGAAAAGATTTATCTAAGGTCACAATAAAAGACAGTGTGGCAGAGCTGAAACCCCCTGGTCTGAAGTAGAAGACCTGAGTTCTAGTTTTGGCTAGGCTACTACATTAGCTTTAGTTTCCATGTCTAGAAATAAATGAGGTGAACTAAAGCAATGGTCTTCAAGTTGGGGTACACATACCCTGGGCATATATATAAGAGTTTTTAGGCAGTATATGGGTATGGATAATTTTAAGTGAATCATTTTCCAGACCCACAACTTCCTTACATTCTTTCTTAAAATTAATCTGCTTTTCTCTCAGAATTATCTTTCTCCCACCTGACAAAAGAAAAGCATACCTCTCATCCATCTTGCCTATTACTACAGTGTATCACCCCAGGGAGCAGAAACTTTTGGGGCACCAAATGGGGGGATATTTTGAAAATGCAAAGCTTCTGAGGCTGGCAGGTGGTATGGTGGTTAAGGCGTTGGACTCCCACATAGCTGACAGTGGTTTAAGTCCCAGACTTGGTGGCTTGCTTTCTCACTTTCCTTCTCTCTCTCTCTGTGTCTCTGGTCAAATTAAAAAAAAAAAGTAATGTATAAAATTAAATGAATAATTCTTTAAAAATAAAAAAGAAAATGCAAAGCTTTCAAGACAGATTCCTGTGATAAAACCCAGAGATCTTCACTTAAGAACTGAATGGGAAAGCATCACTCATGGTGAACGTGCATCTGTACATAGTCTCTGTGAAAAGGATTTGAATCTCACAAGTGAACACTTCACATTTCAAACATTAGATTGAAAGTGGGCCTTTGTCTATTTGCAAGGGAAGAAGATTCTAATCTGATTCAGGTGATGAGCAGCTTGATCTCTTCCAGGAACTGGTTGAGCCACGTACCAGGCTGGATGGCACAACTACGATAACATGCAATTATCGCTACTCTTACACCAACAGTTCTCTTCTTGTACAGAAAAACCAGTTGCCAGTGAGCTAGATGGAGCTAGTTGGAGCCAGGAGCTTCCAAGACCAGTGTAGAGAACATTGTAGAGAACATGTGTAAGCTAGGGCACAGAAATTGCCACTCTGGGCCAGCCTCTTTTCTGACTCATCCGCTCTGTGGTCCACCCGCAGGGCAGTGGTGCTCTCCTTGATACCAACCTTAAGGCTAATTACCTTCGAGTTCCTGTCAGTCACCTTATTATGCTTCTACCTTCCTTATGACTCTCTAAATAACCCTCCAATCATTTAGAGCCAGGGCCATCCAGATGAATAAGACTCAATATCTGCCTTCAGTGTAGGCCAGGAGAGAGTTACATGACCAAATGGTTGCTAGGTAGGTAGAGCCTACGGAACAAGCAGTGTTGGTACCAAGTTGTGAAGCACTGAGCAGTACCTAGGGAGGCACGGAGAGTCAGTGCTGCTGAAGGCTGGGGGAAAGAGCCATCCTCTCTGCAGGGTGTTAACTAACCTCTACTGTTTACGTGGCCCATCCCCACACATTTGAATCTTCCTCTCTTTTCTCTACACAATATTTATGTCATGTCTCAGGAGACCCAAAACTAACCTGGAATCCAGCACTCTTTCAGATGGCTGAAGTAAACAAAATTAGGCACCTTCAGGGTACACAGAAGGCTCAGAATACACACCCAGCAACATAGCCATGCTGCTTGATGCTAACATTCACTCCTGAAGATTTGCGATATAGATTGATGCCGAGCACTCGAATCACTCCAGTAAATGAAGAGCAGAAGAAACTACAGGCCAAGTTTACATATGTAGATGAGTAGATTTGCTTGCTGTCCAGTGGAGTGTATAATTATTCTAACCACAAAGCAACGGGGCTATTTAAGAAGCTTATTTGTATGTGTGTTTTTCCATTTCATATTTTTTGACTCAGACTTAATAGTCTAATGCCCATAGGAAAAAAGCCATTTCATTTGCTTTTACCCCTACTGAAGGGTAGCTTAATTTGAAATAGGTGAATTCTCACCTTCATGCCATTTGGTATGTACCTATATCCGTTCCTGTCATTTTCTCCCATGTCTCTACTTTTCCTCCTCCCAAATTGTCCACTATCTCCTTTTTGTCTTAGCATCTCACATTCATGTTGCCATTGTCTAGTAAGTTCTTCCAGATCTCCACATTTGCAACAATCTTCAGCTTCCACTTGCTTCTCTGAGCCAGGCCCTGGGGTTTTGAGGACCCAGGAGGAGACCATCCCTCATTAAAGGTGCTCCCCTATATCTGGGAGAGAAGAGGAAAAAGATGAGCACCATGTTTCTCCCAATGTCTCTCTCTCTCTTTTTTTTAATCTTAAAGATGTTTGCTATAGGGCATGTGCACTCATCAGAGAGACAGAGACATCCTCAGGGGGAATGGCTTTGCTGCAATCTCCTCTCCTCCATTGTCCTCTAAGGATCTTGGGCATGCATGCACATGCACCCAACGTGAGTTTTAAGCTGCTGGGTCTGAGACTCGAATCACAATTGATTACATGGGAGTCTAGTGAGGTAACCATTATGCCATGTGTTTGACCCTCCAATGTCTTATTTCTTAAAGACAATACTCATAAAAATATTTTAGTTATATTGACTTCACTTAGGACTTTGATGCATGGTGACTCTCAATACTGATATTTTAAAGAATTATTTAATTTTATTTTGTATTATTTTTATTATTTTTAAATTTTGACCAGAGAGAGAGAAAGTGAGAAAGCAAGTCATCAGTTCTGGGACTCAAACTGTGATCAGCCATGTGGGAGTTCAGCACCTTAACCACCATGCCACCCACTGGCCACAAGATTGTTTTATTAAGGAAAAATATTTGGGGTGTGTACACTTTATATTCACAATGAAAGTATATGTTGATACACAAAACATGTTTTAAATACATGTATTAATTATTTGTAAGTATGAGTCACACACATCTGAAACCAAGCATTCCAGCCTATCAAGAATAGAATTAGTGGTATTTAAATGTGAGGAAGGATGACTATACCATCTGTCAGTATCCCCTTCACTCCTCTAGCTTAGATATAGTCTTTTTCAAAGGCTTCTTTGTGATACAAATAAAATCATTAAAAAATCTGTACAAGAAATCTGTAATTACTGCACATTCAATGCTGACTAAAAAGCTTTATTGTTAATGTCTAATGTTACTTACTTTTGCTTCTGATGCAAAGTAGCCAGAGATCCTTTTTTAAAGTTTGAATAGTGTCTTATGTTATATTTTTATAATTAATGTAGCTTAAGTATTCTTACCAGTAAAAAGGGGACCAGAGTAGAGTTTTCCAAGGATCACAGGGTTGTCATGAGGTTAAATAAATTAGTACATGTATTGACAGCAACACCAACTAACGTTACTTGATTGTCTTCCATGTGCCAGGCACTACCTCAAGCCTTTACATGTATTAACTCATTTAATCATCCCTATAACTCTAGGTGGTAAGTATTGTTATTATTACCCCCTTGTTTTTACTGATGAGGAAATGGAGGGCACAGAGCATTTGAATAATGTTCCTGGGTTACACAGGTAGCAAATGGCAAAGCTGAGATTACAGTTCAGCCAGATGGACCTCAGAGTCTGCACTTATATCCGCTATGTTCTATTGCCTCTCAGGGAACATGGTTACTTATTGTAGTCTGTTTCTCTACAGTGATCATTGAATACCACAGACTAGGTAATTTATGAAGAATAAAGGTTTATTTGGGGCAGCTTGGTGGTGTAGTGGTAATGTACTGCTCAAGAGATACTGGATCCATGCGAGATCATGGATATGGTTTCCTGGTAGGCCAGTACACACAGGCCACATGCACCCATGATCCGGTCTGGTATCATGGCGTGAGACTCTGTTGAGGGCGTCTGCACTCTCTTTCTCTCTTCTCTCTCACTCTCATAAAATAAATAAACTAAAAAATAAAAAGACTAAAGGACTGTTCAGCTCATAGTTTTGGAGGCCCAAGTTTGAGGGGCCCCATCTAGTGAGGATCTCCTTGCATGACCATGTACCTGGCATGATTCTCCAGCCTCCAGGTCTGGGACTCAAACTGTGGACGGCCATGTAGGAGTCCAGCGCCTTAACCACCATGCCACCTGCTGGCCTCCAGGGGTATCTTCTAAGACACCCAGTCAATGCCCTGAACTGTTGAGTACAGAACCCTATATTATGCATTGTGCTATGTTTTTTCAATCTGGTAACTGAGATAGCTATAAAGTGACTAATAAGCAGGCAGGGAAAACAGAGCAAATATGCTAGACAAAGGGATGATTCACATCCTAGGCAGAAGGGAGTGGAAAGGTATGAGATTTTGTCCTGCTACTCAGAGTGGTGTGACATTTTTAAACTATGAATTGTTTACTTTGGAATTTTCCCTTTATATTTTCAGACTGCAGTTGACTGTAGGTAACTGAAACTGAAGGAAGCAAAACTATGAATAAGAGGGTATATTGTTCTCATTCCATTACCCATGTAATAATTCTTAATGGATCTTTTAATTTTTATCAAGTTTGAACATGAAGAATTTTCTATGGCACTTTTGGTAACACTTTTTAGCAAAAATTCTGGTATACAAATGCTATGAACAAATAATTAGTGGAATATAAAATATAGTTAGTTGGCCAGAAACAGCTAAATTTCCTTAAGAAAAAAAAATCAAAGCTAATACATATATCATGTTTTCCATATGAAATCATGCAATACTGGTGAGGGTCCTACTTATTATTGATGGGTGAACTGGATAAAAAACCTGTTGGAAAGTCATTTTTTTTTTTTTTATAGAGCTTTTTTTGCTATAGGGCACATGCACTTGTTGGAAAGACAGAAAGAGACAGAAAATGGCAAATCACCCTCAAGGACAGATGGCCATGCAGCAATCCCTTCTCCTCTATTTCCTCTCAGGATTTTGGGCACACATGCACACACACCCGGCATGAGTTTCAAGCCTCTGGGTCTGGGACTCAAACCGTGGTCAAGTAGGTAAGTCTAGTAACATAACCATTATGCTATCTGCTGATCTCTAGAAGGTAATTTTTAATATGTAACAAGAATCTTAAACATCTTCATATAGTTTAAGATAATTTCAGTTCAGAAATAATATGAACTACAGAAAAATCTTTCAGTATAAAGTGTTGATTGTGACATTTTTAAGTAGAAGAAGTTGGAGACCACCTAAAACCCCTGCAAACTGAAGTTAGTTAAATAAAAAAGATGTTCTTTACACCAGAATACTATACAGTTACTTTAAATTATCCTTATGCATAATTTATAATGGCATGAGAAAATATATGTAATATAATTTAAGCAAAAAGCAGGATACATTTTATTTTATTTTATTATTCATTGATCTTTTTTTTAGAAATTTTTGCCTTAGGGTGCATGTGCTTGCTGGGGAGAGAGAGAGAGAGAGAGAGAGAGAGAGAGAGAGAGAGAGAGAGAGAGAGAGGGAGAGAGGGGAAGTGTGAAATCACTCCCCAATGGGGATGGCCACACCACAGTTCCTTCTCCTCCATTCTCCCAGGATCTTGGGCGCACACACACACACGCCCAGCATGAGTTTCAAGCCACCATGTCCAGGACTTGAACTGCAGTTGGCTATGTGGGAGTTCAGCGAAGTGACTGTTATGCCATCTGTTGGCTCTAAGCAGGATACATATTATATACGATGTGGTCACAACTGAGTAGAAAATATAGTTGTATAAATACAACTATACCAGAGTGTTAATAATGGTTATTGGTGAGGTCATGATAATGGGTAATATTTTTCTTGTTTTCTACTTTCCTATATTTCTCGATTTTGTTTTTACAATGAGTATATGTTATTCTATACTTAAAATTTTTTTTTCTGCTATAGAGCATGTGCATTTGCTGGAGACACACACACACACACACAGAGAGAGAGAGAGAGAAAGAGGGAGAGAGAAAGTGAGAAAGCACCTCCTGAGGGGACGACCACAGCACAATCCCTTCTCCATTCTCCTCTCAGGATGTTGGGCATGCGTGCAAATGCTCTTGATGTATTTTTCAAGCTGCTGGGTCTGGGACTTATACTGTGCAGTTGATAGCATGTGGGGTCCACCTTCCTTAACCATGATGCCACCAGCTGGCCTGTTACGTTATACTATTAAAAACAAAGTGGGGCCAGCCTTGTAGCCCAGTGGTTAGGGAAACTGGACTCCACGTGGCCAACTGTGGTTTGAATCTTGGCTCCTACAATTTGAAAAAACACATGTGTGTGCATGCCCCCAAATCTTGATAGGATGGAGAAGGGATTATGGTATGGCCAAACCCTATCAGGGAGTGTTTTCTTCCTGTCCCTCTCTCTCTGTCTCTCTGACTCTCTGGTGAGGGCATGAGCCCTCTGATGAGTAATAATAATTTTTCTAAAAAGTGGTGACCAGCAGGCGACATAGTGGCTAAGGCATTGGACTCACACAGTCAACTGTGGTTTGAGTACCAGACCTAGAGGCTTGAAACTCATGTCAGGTGCGTGTGCCCAAAATCCTGAGAAGAGAATAGAGGAGAAGGGATTTCGATGTGACCATCACCTCTTGGGGGTGATTTCTCACTTTCTCTCTCTCTGTGTCTCTGGTGAGTGCACGTGCCCAGTAGCAAGAACTTTTCTAAAAAAAATAAAAAGAGAGATGGGAAGGTGTATTACAAAAAGATTTTTTTTTTTTTACATTTTATAACAAATTTAGAACTTTTCTTAGCTAGCTAGCTTTCCTATGTATTCGAAATTTCATTTATGTAACATGCAACTTTTCTTTTGTGTGACATAAGATACATTTGTATGTGCTGACATTTTTATCAGTTTTTTTTTTTGTTGTTGTTGTCGTTATTAAGTTTTCATCCCTTATTCAGGGGTGATAAATAGGGTCCTGGTTCACCCACTTGTTTCTAGGTATATTATCCACAGTGTCCCCCCCTCCCCTCTTCCTCTCCAACTTGTTCCGGTGCAGATAATAAGTGAGACATCACCCTAGTGCTATCAGATATGGGGAGGGGAGGGGTGCCATGTGACTGCTGAGTCTGGAGTGGTGTTTGTAGGGCAGTTGGCTCCTGACAGCCTGTACGCATAGAGTAGGGAGGAGCAGCTGCACGTGAAGGGACAGAAAGTGCCCCAGCTGCCAAGGAACACTGGCCCACAGGCTGCGTGGCTCAGTCTAATTGGCCACGTTATCTATCACTTGATCGTGATTCTGACAGCACTGGCTCTGCCTGGAGGTGGAAAAGAAAACTGATCTAGCTGATTTTCCATGCCAAAGACACACCTGCCCCAGGAGTTCTATTCCACTAGGCCACTTGCAGCATGGCACATCCACCATTAGTGTTATCATAATTCGATACCATCAAAATAACTAAAATTCTATCTGGAGAGAACAGAACAACGTACAGGGGAAACAGCACTGTGAAGGCTCTTCACACCGACTCTGCTCTTCTCAGGTGGGTGACCGTGGGCAAACGACTTAACTTGTAGGAGATGCAGTCTCTTTAGCAGAAAAAAAAAAAAAGGCAAAATCTGTTCTGCCTATCTGTTGGGGTTGGAGTGTGAATATATGGTTGCTTTTTGTAAAAACACTCTGTAAATACAAATGCTCTGTCAATGTCAGAGACTATTAGTAGGATGAAACCATTATAATAAAACAACACATTAGCTTGAGCTAATAGCAGCACCCCAGAATGCAGAGAGCACTTCCCGGGGAAGAAGACACAAACTGGGTAAATTCAGATGGGTGGTTACAAGGAAGAGAGCGGGCGCTGAAGCAGGCTGGCTGATTGTCTGAACCATCTGGAGAGCATTTCAGGAAAAGCAGATTAGTGGGCTCCATCCCAAGAGCTTGAGATTCAGTTGACCAGATGCACAGCTCAGAGTAAGTCATTTGAGGAAGAGCAGAGATGGGGAGGATGCTAAACAGGATGCAAAAGAAATCAGAGGGGGCTAGAAAGAGCGTGATGGGGAAGGAAACGACAGAACTCCATTGCTTTGACATGTTTTTTTTTTTTTTTTAGAGCTGGCATTGCTAAAGAAACTGAGGACTAAAATGAATTTCTGATATTTTTGGTGACTGCTCCTGCCAACCCACTCCCCCCTAATTCTAGAAAATGAACTCCATGTAGGTGAGGATTTTTGTCTTTTCCTCACTGTTGAATTCCTACCATTTAGAACATTTCCTGGCTTGTGGTGCCAGGATAATAAGGATTACATAAATGAATTTCTTTTGCCTGTGTCAACTCTTCTTCATTCATGTCTCTAATTTAAAATCAGCCAATTTGTGTTGCCTGCAGTTTGGAAGCTACTTAAGGAGAGTTCGACTAGTTTAGGACCCAGAGCCTTGATCTAGGTCATGAAGTGGTAGCTCTCACTTGTGGTATTTCTGCCACCAAACCCTATTCTTTATTGGGAAATTGTCCAGTTCTGTTGATGAATCTTAACTTCTGATCAATATTCTTCAAGCATTAGGATTACCCTACCAAGAACAGAGTTATTTTTAAAGTTGTGTTTAATTGGCGATATCTAGAAATAATATGGCAACAGGAATCTGAGCTTCCCATTCTCACTGCTGTTTGTGGCTATCCTTTGGCACTATAATATGATAATGACCTAAATAATGTAGTTTGGCCATTTATTTTGTTTGTTAATTTTACCAGTAGCCAGCCTTAAGCTTCTGGATGAGAAGTGATTCAGAATTTTGTGTATACTCCCTTCCCTGCCTTTCCTTAACCTCCCACCAGGCCTGTGATAGTATGTAACTTGCAGATTGAGATGAATGGACCTAATCAGTTCAATTCAGGGACTGTTTGCTGAGCTCCTACTATGAGCAACTCCTACCACATTAGGAGTTGAGGATATGAAAGTAACAATGTAGTTTAGTCTCTGGTGCATGACAACAGAATACATGTATGTATGTATGCATGTATGTATATATTTTATATGTATCTATACAACTATCTTTATTATATGTATAAAGTATATATATGACATGTATTTATATATAATCGATCCTCTATCTACCTATCTACCTGCCATCTATTTCTCTATCATCTATCTATCAATCACCAACTATTAATCAAGGGTCAGCCAGGATGCTCTTGAAGGCAATTAATGGAACATCCAATTTAAAGTGTGAGAACATTTCATTTTCCCACAAGTTAGGAATTTGAGGGGAGTCCTCATGGTTGCTTAAAGTGATGCTATTATGGTTCTGTCTGCTTCTCTGCACTTCCTTTGAGTTGTCCCTGACAAAGGAAAGGGAAACCATTGTAAGGATGGCAAACAAAACTGAGGTCTACAGGAGGAAGAAGTGTGTGTGTGTACGATTGTGTACGAGTGTGTGAATGGAGGGGCTGGTTAACTGTCACAGCCAGATAAAAAATATTTAGGGGTATTTTAAACTGATTTTGCCTGAGAAATGCAATGATTTAATAATGTACTAAAGCCTACAAAGGAGCAAAGCAGGGAAGCATATATTAGGCTTATTAATATGGCAGGATTTGATGTGAATGAGTAACCATTTACTTAAATGTACAAACCATGCAGCACGTTCACTAAAAAATGTACACAGTGCAGGCAGACCACTTCAGCTCTGATATGTATCCTTCTCACATTTCTGCACTTCTACAAACAAAGGCTTAAGGGTGTACACTCTCACCAGCATTTTATATATAGCCTCAATAATCTAGTGTGCTGTATCTCAGCCTGAGTCCTTTAGACAGACAAGGAAACCAGAGGCGACTGTTCAAGTGCAGTCGTGTTACTGGGGAAATGCCAGTGAGGATGAGGAACAAACGGAAGTGGAAGAGGCTAAGCAATGTGTAATTGCACTGGCCACGGTCTCACAATGGGCTTGACAGAGACATAGCAGATGCTTGGCAGGTGTGCACACTCCGCATGCTGGACCTCTCTGGAAAAGCTGCAAGAAGAATCACACTTCAGAGTAATCCATTGTAGAGAGAAAGGGAAGGGGGTTTTTCTGCTTTAATCCCTCCTACCTCTTATTTCACATTGGCCAAGTTTTGCCCAGTATGGAGGTAACTGTCCTGTATTTCCGGCCCTTGGCTGCACTTGACAATTCGTCCCCGCTGCACCTTAGTGTGGCATTTCATCCAAATCTAGAAGTGCAGGAACAAATTGATAAGGCTCAGCATGTGGAGAGTAGGGCCCGTGCAGGCCCCGGATTCTACCCGGAAGTCCAGCCAGCTCAGGGAACTCAGCGATGGCAGTGGTGGCGTGACAGAGGTGAGAGGGATATGGGGGATTGTGTTCAGAACAAAAGATAATAGAGGGTATCTGAAGGTGCACAAAGATTGTATCTAAACACAAATTTTGCAAAAATGGAACATTACACACATTGTCCTGCTCGCTTTTCTGTTAAAAGCATAAGAAAACCAAACAAAAAACACAGCCATTTTTGCATGTCAGTATGTTGATATCAAACTCATCCTTTTTAACGAATGTCTAAAATTCCAGAGAATCAATAGGCCATAATTTATTTCACCATTTCCTTACCGATAGTTTGTCTATAAAATTCCACATTATATTATGAATCCTGTAGGACAAATTTAAAGTGCCAAGAATAATTTCAAGAGAAAGATCTCATTTATAATTATTCCCCACACCTGTCTGGAGCTTTACTGATCTAATCCTTGGGACTATATTAATTATGCTCCATTGCATTTTGGCTGAGTCTGGCAGTTGTGAGTTGATGCCCCTGACTGGGATCTACTGGCTTTTCAAATAGAAGTCTATGACATTGATAAGGCAGGTGACTCTCAGAAGGCTCCCAACTCTGAGAGAAAATTATTTTTCATTTTTGCATATGCCAAAGCCTTTCCATTTGAATTATTTTGTCAATGAATAAGTGTCTTGAATAAAGAAATGAGAATCTATGCATTTCAATTTTGCCCATCCTGGCTTTTCTGAGAGATGAAATTAATTTTTTAGTCAGGCAATGGCTAAAGGGTGAGAACTTGGGGTGACAAGTGACATTGTGCATTTCCTGAAAAGAGGTTTGAAGTCCTTATTGATAAGAAAAGCACTACCACATGAGAAATTTTACATTTTCTACATCAAAAATCACCACAGGTTTCAGGCGCATTTTGGAGCAAAACACTTTCATCTTGTGTTTTTATCTTGTTAATGCTTTGACACCTTGACAGTTTGAACTTAATGATCTCTTTTTATTATTATTCTTTTTTTTCTTTCATTTTCTTTTATATATTCAATCACATTGTTTAGCTTACAAAGTGAATATTTCAATATGTGAACATTTCTCCCTAGTTCAGCTGATAAAACTATAAAATAGCTTCAACAGATAACACCACATTTCTTTGTCCCATTAGTGCTTTGCCTCTGCATTTTTCTTCTAAATGTCCTTCCTCAGGCCCTACTCTTCCACACGCACCATATCTGGTATTTACACCCATTTACTGTGTTTGTATATCCTTCAGTCAATCAGTTTCAGCCATAGAGTGCAGACACTCGGTATATATTAAGTGGGGACATACAGTGTCTCTCCTTCATAGCCTGGCTTGCTTCACTCATCAGTAAATCTTCCATATTCTTCCACTTTCTGTCAAAAGTCGGGGTTATAGGGAGCAAGAGGAACCCTATCTGCTTCTCCTCAATTCTAGGCAGCTCTCCCCAGTCTCTAGCTAAGATCTGAAAATCACTGTGGTATACTCTTCTCTGCACTTTCCCTAAAATGCTTTTCTGGAAACTGCAGATTTTCCTAACTTTAATAAATTCCCTCACTTATTTTAAAAGTCAAATAACCCTTTCAGACAGTAATTGTTTTATAGAATACAAAATAGTCTTCATTCTAGTGCCTTTTTGATTTCTTTCTCACAGAAACCTAATAACCTAATAAGGTAGAACGGCTGTAAAATAAAAATAAAATTCTGCATGAAAATATTTTTAAACTCTTTAACAAATGTATTTTAAAAAGATCAGATTAAATTAAAAAGATGAAATAATTAATGTAAACCTCCAGAAACTTAAAACTTAGAACAAGCCTCATCTGACCACCAAATTTAGAACCAGAACAATATATTTTCATTTTACCTGATATTATTTAATATTTTAAGGCAAACATCATATATTGTTTTATTATTTATCACATTAATTACCTTGATAATTGCAGGTGAAAATAATTGCAGCATCAACCTCTTAGTTATTATATTGTATTTTTAAAAAGTTGACTTATTTTATCTCTTAAGAGAAGGAATAAAACAGGTACTCTCAACAGGGTTTCATCACACTGCAGTCTCCCCATCTGCAGCCTTCCAGCCAGACAGGTTCATGGGTTCAAGTGCACACCTAGTGTGTTTCAGATCCACCCGGCATTGGAGCCCCACCACCTGCATCATTCCAGCTGGGCCTGATTACTACATTCTAATAATGGAATCTATTTCATGATTTTTTTTTTTTTGAGAGGTTTTACTATAGGGCGTGTGTGCTCACCAGAAAGAGAGAGAGGCAGAGAGACAGAAAATGAGAAATCACCCCCCCCAGGGGGGATGGCCACACCGTAATCCCTTCTTCATTCTCCTCTCAGGATCTTGGGCACGCACACACACGCGACTGGCGTGAGTTTAAGCCACTGGGTCTGGGACTCGAACTGCTGTTGACCACATGGGAGTCCAGTGACATAGCCATTACGCCAACTGCTGGTCCTAATTTTTTTTTTTCGCAGTAAAAAAATTTCATAAATATAAACTATACTTACTGGATTCAGTGACTGTCTAAAATCAAGACAGGCCTAGAATGTCCTATTCTTGGAATC
Source organism: Tupaia belangeri chinensis (assembly GCF_000334495.1). NCBI lineage: Eukaryota > Metazoa > Chordata > Mammalia > Scandentia > Tupaiidae > Tupaia > Tupaia belangeri. Next base: position 435,612 of record NW_006159643.1, read on the forward strand.
TACACTTGGGGCCATTTGTTTCTTTAAAACATTTCTCCTTTCTTTATTAATCAAAATTGAATAAAACCATTTATACTCTGATCAGCGTGCATTCATACCATATTAGCACAAAGCTGGAAAACATATTTTAGTTTGCTTGTGCAGTCCTGTCAATGATAGTTTTACAATGCTATGTGAAACTTCCCTCTCTATCATTTACCTAACCTATTATCTATCTCTCATCTTTTTATCTATCTCTCTATCTCTATCTACTTATCTATCAACTGTCTCTCTCTCTCCACACACACACACACACACACACACATATGTGTGTGTGTGTATATATATATATATATTTATTACCAGGGGGTGTGTGAACTTGCCAGAAGGAGACAGAGGGAAGGGAAAGGGGTTAGAGAAAGCCCGCACAATGGGGCATGGTCTTGCCACAATCCTTTGTCCTCCATTTCTCCATCCTGTCAGAATTTTGGGTGCGAAGGTGCACACAACCTGCATGTTTCTCAAGCCCCTGGGGCTGAAATTTGAACTGTGGTCACCCATGTGGGATGTGGATCCCTTAACCACTAGGTTACAGGGATGGTCGACATTTTTTGAAATGCTGAAAATAGGGACTGGCAGGTGGTTTGGTAATTAAGGGCGCTGGACTCCTGCATGGCCAACTGCAGTTCAAGTCCCAGACCTGGTGGCTTGCTTTCTCAGTTTCTCACTTTCCCTGTCTCTCGCTCGCTTGCTCTGTCCTTCTCTGTTCAAATAAAATTAAAAAAAAAAAAAAAAGAAATTCTGAAAATAGTTCATTGACTTTTCTCAGCTGCCCAGGTTGGGAGCTACCTCCTTGGGCTGACATGGATTCTCAGATGGCACTGCTGGTGTGGTCTTGTACCCTCATAATAACAGAGGCTGCTTGATACCTACCTCTTCTCCAAATGGCCTTAAAAGGGCAACTCAATAATTATTATTCAATTTCTGAGTTACTGAAACAAAACAAGAGAGAGTGACAAGAAAGAGGAAGCATTTATTTTTGTGGTACCTTCCTAGCTGAGTCCCTACAGCTGGTTGCACCTCTTGTCTGAAGGTGACAGCTCCTGTCAGGCAGCCCCCCCATACAGTTCTGTTTCCTGGTTCACAGAACTGCTCTCTTTCACCTTTACTTCTTTCTTTCTCTCTCTCTCTCTCTTTCTTTCTTTCTATCTCTTCTTTCTTAATTTTTGCACTCATCAAAAAACAAAACAAAACAAAAACAAAAACATAGAGACAGAAGGAGAGAAAGAAAGCACCCCTAAAGGGCATGGCCATGCCACAACCATTTCTCCATCCTGTTGAGATTTGGGGCATGCACATGCACATTCACCCAGCAATTTTCTTAAGCCACCAGGGATGGGACTTGATCTATATTTTTGGCCATGTAGGATCTAGCTTTCCTAATCACTAGACCATGAGACCAGCTCTTAAATTTTAATATCAGAGTGTGTGTGCATGTCTTAATGATACAATTTTCACAAGCAGTCCTTCTGCTACAGTTTCTTTAATTATCTTTTGTTTCCTAAAGTACACCTTTTGAAAGTTTCCTTAAGAAAGGCTGATAGAGGACCAGCAGATGGCACAATGGTTACTTTGCTGGACTCTCCTGTAGTCAACTGCAGTTTGAGTCCTGGACCCGGCAGCTTAAAACTCTTGCCAGGAACATGTGTGTACATGCCCAAGATTCTGAGAGGAGAATGGAGGAGAAGGGATTGTGGTATGGCCATCCCCTCTGCAGGGGTGATTTCTTGCTTTCTGTCATCAATCTCTTTCTCTTTGTCTCTCTGGTGAGCACGTGTGCTCTATAGCAAAAATCTCTAAAAAAATGCTGATAAAAAGTAATGCTACCTGAGTTTTTGCATATTTAGAACTCTTTGTAGTCTTTATATTTGGAATGAAGTTTGGTTAGACATAAAGCTTGTGTTCCTATTCTTTCAGTATTTTGTTGTTCTTTTCTCTCCTTGGAAGGTACATTGTGTGGAAATCTAGGGCCAGTCTGATACTTCCCTTTTATAAGTGATTCGGTTATTTGCAGCTTTGCCAAAGGATTATTTCTCTCTCTCTTATTTTGTAGTTGGTAGCTATACCAGTTAAAATGTCCCTGCATACACTATATCCTTTCAGTACAGATATGTACTTTTTTCTTTGAGAAGTTTCCATTTTATCTTTTTAAAATATTTATTTAATTTCATTATTTTAAAATTTGCTTTATATTTATTTATAAATGTTATGTGCTCACCAGAAAGAGAGTGAGAGAAGGAAAGTGAGGAAGCAAGTCATCAGGTCTGGGACTTGAACTGCAGTTGGCCATGTGGGAGTCTAGCACCTCAACCACCATGCCACCTCTGGCCCTCAATTACATCTTTAAATATTTCGTTGTTCCATTATTTTGTAGCTTTTCTTTTGGGATACCAATGACACATTTTTAAATAAAATTTCCTTTGCCTATTTTCTATTTCTATTATTTTGTTTCTAAACCTGGTTGCCTCTATTTTCATTAAAAATTTGCTTGCCTTTTTCTCATTTCTTTTTTTTTTTTGAAGAGGTTTTCGCTATAGGGCGCGTACGCTCGCCAGACAGACAGAGAGAGACATAGAGACAGAAAGCTAG
>NW_006159643.1:438681-446221 GCF_000334495.1 Tupaia belangeri chinensis
TGACCCGTGGTTGACTACGTGGGAGTCCAGCGACATAGCCATTACGCTAACTGCTGGTTCCCTTTCTCATTTCTTTTATTGCTCATTTTCCTTCTAACTTTTTATTTCTGTGATTTTTTTTTTTTTACTACTTCTTTTCTGAATTCTTCTATCTTGCATTATATCTTCCTTAAATCCCTGCATTTTTGCTTATGGATTTCTTTTTACAGAGGTGGTTGCTTCATTTCCCCCCCCCCTTTAATTCTTGGAAAGATAATTTTCAAAAATGTTATCTGGCATAGTGACATTTTCCTGGTAAAGTATTTTTCATCTATTAGGTTTTGTTCCCTTTTCCAAAATTTTTGTTATAGTTCTTTTAAATTTTGGTGATAGGCTACTTCCTTCCTTATTTCTGATCATTGAATCAAGTGAGTCTTTCCAATGGTGTAAGGTGGGAAGGAACTATTTTTAATTAAGTATAGACTGACTTCTCTGCTGCCACATCAACAGACTGCTTCCTGCAAATATGGCTAATCTATGTGCGTCTGTGAGCCTCGCTTGCACTATCTTTCTCAATAAAATGGATACAGGAGGCTTTTACTTTATGTGTGGCTTGCCCCAGCTCCCCACCCCCTTATACAAACAAAGGATAATGCTTCTGATGTGTGCCTTGCCTTCAGGGGGTATATGTTTGCTAGCACTGACTGGCTGAGCTCTGTCTCTGTGGGTTTTTTAAAATTTTTTTTCCACTTTCTTCCTAATTTCAATCTCAGCTGCTTTTTGTCAATCCTTATACATGTTTTGGAATCTGGGTAGTGCACTCGTTTCTTAATTTTCAAAATAAAAATTGGGTTTGTGGTTTTTCGGGGGTAAGGGTTGTGTTATGCCCTTTTGACTCTTGAAAATTTTCCAAAGAGAAAATACTAATATACCCAGTCATGTTCACACCAGAAGTCTGCTCTAATTCTTAGAATAGTAATCTCTACAGTCTAGGATAATCAGAAATCTATATGCAAGTGCCCTAAATTCTCTCCAAATGATATTCAAAATTATGATTTTTTTGAATAGCATAAAAGGAGCTCTCCGATATTGTTTAGTTAACTCTGTTAATAAAAATGCATATAGAGTCTACCAAAACAAAGAATGATCATACTTGGCTAGGTTTTACTGAAAAATCTCATAATTACAGTATGCTAAAAATTGCAGGACCCCAAGAGACAGATCAATTAAGAGTTTGTATTGTTCATTTACTCCTTATAAAATACCAGGCTAAGCAATATTCATGTATTTCCCATACTGCTTCCAATTCTTTGTCTCAAGGTCAGATTCTCCAATTATCTAAATCATGTGGACTCTGAGTTGGCACTGCTGGCCTGGAATTGAGGACAGATGCCCATCCCTTGCAGCCAACAGTGTCTACTTGTCTGGAGAGAATTATTTCACACAGGGATGACATCAGAGTACTTTTGGTCCTAAAAAATATTCACCTAAAACAGGAACTTGTTGATTAATTTTGGTTATGTCAATGACAATACAGTTACATATGTGATTAAATGGGTCTTGGGATGTCTGGACAGTATTTAAGCAGTGTGAATTTCTGCTCCAAATTTTGTTATTGATGATATGGTTACTAACAGCCTGGATTTCAGCAGTACCATGAAAGAGAGCTATGCAGACTGACATTAAAGACAATTCTGTGATTCAATCTAGTCAAATTGTAATTAAATTTTGTCTATTTTGATAGTGTAGCTCCCTTTCAGGTCTGTGAAATTAATTTCTTGCAACAAAGTTGCACAGATAGGAGAGATACTTGGTAATTCAAACATATCTTGAGGTTTGCATATTAATTATGATTCACATTCATCAAGATATGTGTCTTCTGATATTCAGATTTATTTCTACCAGAATGTATAGCAACTCCTTAAAAATCTGTAATTCTATTAATCTTAAGGCAGTGCCCTGAGCACAATGACTCACCTCATTTAAGCCTGAGACTTTTAGTTTGTGAAACAAAACCCTTGCTTTCCCTTGAAGTTTCAAGTTCAGTATGTTCAGATGTTTCATCAGAACAGAAAGGAAGCATATCTCTTGGGACCCTGCATATTGAATAGGTTGGGCCTCTGAGAGTCTTTTAATTCCTCCCAAATCCCTGACCTCAAAATTCTTCTTTAAGGAGTTCCCATAACCTTGCCTTCTGACTGCATTAAAATAAACCCAAAGTGCACACACGGCTTGGTCTTTGTCCACACTGGTGATGGTTAAGAGCACATGCATGAAGAGACAACCATGATAACTTCCATTCTTACATCAGGAAAAGAAGCTTTCTTACAAAGCTCAAATCACAAACACACCCAATCAACAATGCAAGGAACACTAGATCACTCCTTTGTCTTGAATTAGTTCTGAAGCCTTTCCCTCCTCTTTCATTGCAGTGACTCTACCTTAGCATACATCCATGATTACACCAAACTTTGCAGATTCCTTACTGGCAGAGATAACTCTTGCAAAATTTCAGTGTTCTAGCTAATTGGGGTCAGTTAGAACACCTACTGGATTCTGCTGCTTTGTACCATTCCATCCCATATGTTTGGCACATGGGACATATATCTTAAGTTAAAAGTAAACATTTTTATATTTTGTAAAGGTGTGTACCACCATAGTTTTCAATGTTTTTATTTTCCAAGCTGGGAGTTTAGTATGTAAAGGAAACAAAAGAGAAACCAGTTATAGTTAAAGAGGGCTCAGAATAAAGAAGCATTCCTTTTGCTCATGAGAGACAAATCCTTAGACTTCTCTGAAGCACCTGCTGAGTCAATTTTTGTGAATAGACCATGGGTACCTGAAAAGGAAAGGTATTCTTATTCTCCCTCATATATAGTTATATAAATTTATAAATGTATAAATATGCATAAAATCTATCTTATTAACTTTATTATTTAGTTATGTTCTATCCTTACCTATTTTATTTTTGACCACTTGATTTGGTCTAAGTGACAGGAGAACTAGTTATTTTTGTCTGTTAATCTGCCTTTGAATTTTCTGTAGTTTTGCCTTATGAATGTAAATGCTATGTTATTTGGTACATTGATATTCACAAGTATGAAGTTTTAATTTTGCATCTCATGCTTTATTGTTATAAAGTGCCTATTTTGGTCTCGGTTAATACTTTCACACTGAATTAAACTTTGTTCAAAATAAAATGTTAATCTTGGCTTTCATTTGCCTGTTATTTTACTTTCTACCTTTTTTTTTAAAAAATTTTTTTCCAGTAGGGTGCATGCTCTAATCTGAGAGAGACAGAGAATGACAGTGAGAGGGAAAGTGAGAAATTAACCTCTGGGGGGATGGCCATGCTGCAATCCCTTCTCCTCTATTCTCTTCTTGGAGTCTTGGGCACACACACACACACTCACACACATACACACACACACACATGCTGGGTGTAATTTTCAAGCCACCACGTCTGAGACTGGAACTGTGGTTGGCCATGTGGAAGTCCAGTGCTGCAATCACCATGCCACCTGCTAACCCCACTTTCTACCTTCAGAACTGCTTTGTTTTCACTGTATCTTATGCACATGGTATGTATTTGGGTTTTACTTGATACTTCAGCTAAGTAAATTAATTGAACATTTTCAAATAATTGGTAAGTTTCATCTTTTTATACTTACTAAAAAGGAAGTTTTATTGTAGTCTACGTATCATTTTTGCAGAGGTGTGTTAGTCTTTCAGTTTGTATTGCCCCTTTAATTTTTTTTTTTTTTTTTCATTACATGGCCTGAATTTTCTTAGTGTATGTGTATTTTTTGAGCTTGGAAATTTTCACTGTTGTACTAATGGTCATCTAAATAACTGAAACTATTTTTAATGTATTATTCAAAGCAGTGAGCAATATTCCCTGTTTTCTCACCTCTCCATCCCCTAATTATATTATTTTTGTTGTGTTTATCTTATTTCTTTTGTTTCAAAACTTTTATTGGCTATTCCATTGTTATATTGTCAGAATTTGTAATATTTATTGTTCTATAATTTTTACATTTTTAGGCTTAATTCTACAGTTAAATAGATTTGATGATCACTGTCAGTTTTACCCCACTATATTTCTAAATTCATCTCTTTAGCAGCTGAAGTTCATCCTCTAGTAATATCCTATAGAAAAGGTCAATACAAGAAACCACATTGCTTATAAATTCAGAGGTGTTTATTATATTTTTATTTGGATAAGTTTCTCTGGTATCAAATCCTTGAGGAAAAAAACTTTAAGTCATATTTTAAAATTTCCCCCTGTGCACAGAGATCTTGATCATTTTGCTCTCAATACCTGAGGTTTTTTTATTAACTTTGAAATACAGTAGCTTTACTAGATTAGGTTTAGGTTTGACCATTCTGTGCCTTTTGTTGAAGGAGTGGTATATTATGCTCTTTTGATCTGCAGAGTTATGCCTTATTTCTGAAAAGACTCTTAAATTTTTTTTTTTTTTTTTTTTTTTTTTAGTTTGACAGAGGGTACACATGCATGACAGAGAGAGACAGAGAGAAAGAGAGAAAAGGAGTGTGAAACCACTCCCCTGTGGGGCATGTTTTTGCTGCAAATGCGTCTTCTCCATTTATCCATCCTGCTGGGATTTCGGGCACACATGCACCTGTGCCTGGAGTGTTTTTCAAGCCACTGAATCTGGGACTTAAACTGTTTGGGATCCAGCTTTCTTAACCATTAGGTCACAGGACTGGCCCTATTTAACTTTTTATAGAAAATAATTATTTAATTAATTTATTTCTTCACTTGTTTTTAATTTGGCTAGAGAGAAAGAGAGAGAGAGAGAGAGAGAGAGAAAGCCTCCAAGACTGGAACTTGAACTGTGGTTGGCCATGTGGAAATCCAGAGCCTTATCCACCAAGCCACCTGCTGGCCCCATCATTTAATTTATTTTTCTGTTTCAATTTCTATATTTTTCACTTAGATAATAAATATATTGGATTTCTTTGATCTCTCTTCCATTTACATAACCTTCTCTTTCTTTTTTAAAAGCTTATTTATGTATTTCTTCTACAAGAGAAAGAAATAGAGAGACAGCATCCCCAACAGGGTCTTGACACTGGAATCCATTCCGTCTCAGCCTCCCCTGGATAACTGGCATATATGTGTCTGGTGTATTTAAGGAGATCTCTGGATACAGAGAAACTTCCTATATGGGTCAACCTTGATTGCGTTTAACCATTGGGTGACTGTTCTGCACCCCTCCTCCTTTTTTTATTCACATTTAACCTCCTTGAGTGGTTTTCCTGCATTTTTATTTTTAAAGGAAAATAGTGGACTGCAATGTGAGCAGTCTCCAATTGCCAATTTCTCTTAGAAGTAGAAGCTAAAGGAACTCATCCACACAACTTCTGTGCCATAAGCAGGGTTAATAAAGTCATTAAGAAAGTTGAGTTATTCATACTATCTACCATTTTTTGCCTATTTACTGTCTGGATGATAGACATCCAGAGTGCCTTTAACTCCCTCCCATCACAAATAATCTTGTACCCTGCATGGGGACCAGCAGATGGTGTAATGGTTATGTTACTGGCCTCCCACAGAGTTGACCATGAATCAAATCCTGGACCTGGAGACTTAAAACTCACACCGAATGTGTGTACGCACATGCCCACGATCCCGAGGAGAACAGAGGAGAAGGGACTGCAGTGTGACCATCACTCCCGATGGTGATTTCTCGCTTTCTATCTCTTCATCTTTCTCTCTCTGGTGAGTACATGCACCCTATAGAAAAATCTCTCTTGAAAAAAGGAGGGGTCCCATGGTCCTGCAGCTTCACCAACTCTTGGCACGTTCCAGCTTACTAATGAGTTTGAACACTTCTGCATATGCTTGTTAATGTTCTGGATTTTCTCTTTCATAAATTAGGTTACTTTGCCAATTTTTCTGTTAGGGTTTTTTTCTTTTTCTTGTTGATTTGAAAAATTACTTTTAATGTTAGAAATGAATCTTGCAGTTTCAGATACTATAATTATCTTCTTCCAAATTTGCCACATCTCCCACGAGCTTTAGTATCTCCTCTATGTCCCGTTTTAAAGCAACAATTGCACCTTTAACCTTTAAAATTTATAACCATATAGACAGGCTCCATGGCTTGGTGGTTGAGGCAGCTGGATTCCACATGGTAAACTGCATGGTTTCAGTCTTGGACCCGATGACTTGAGAAACACACTGGACGTGTGTGTGTGTGCGCATGCCCAAACTCCTAAAAGAAGAAAGAGATAGAGAAGGGACCACAGTGTGACCATCCCCCATGGTGGATACTTTTTCTTCTCCCTTCTCTGTCTTTCTGGGAGTACCTGCACCCTCTAGCAAGAAAAAAAAAATATTTATGACTATGTATTTGGTCAAAAACGTAGCCACCATGCCACCTGCTATCCCCTTGGATGAGAATTTTAACTTGGCATTCTATTTCTATTTCCTTCTTTCTTTAATCTGTAAAGTTACTTCCTCTGAGAGAGAGAGGAGGCCACACATGACAAGGTCTTCACTACTACCCTTCCCATAGCCAGGCAACCAGTCGGATCAAGGGTGTGCCCACACATTTGCCTGGTATGTATAAAGTAGACTCAGCTTGTAAACCCAGAGCCCGCCATGATGGCAGGCAACAGGTAGCAACACCCCTACTGCGTATGCTGCAGTGGTGAGGTTGCAATCCTTCCTTTATTCTTATAGGATCTTTGTATGCTGGGTCCATTTTGATTCATTACCCATCTTTGAAGAAGAGGTTTTACAAAATACACTACTTGTGAAAGGTTAACACCAAGGGGCCTGGGCCATGTTTCAACCTAATAGAAACCCTTCCTATGGCACAAAGGTTGTATGGATGAGTTCCTTTAGCTTCTACTTCTAAGAGAAATTGGCCATTGTGAGACTTCTCACATTGCAGTCCGTCACTTTCCATTTTGCCTCACCAACAGAACGCTTCCTGCATAGATGGTGTGTTTGGGTGATTCCTCTTTTAACTGTACCTTACTTTCTTCTCTTTCATAATAAACCAGGTGGAGGGGAAGCATTTCTGCCAACTCACATATTTGATTCCCTTGTTTCAAATGAAGAGCTGTTGGCTTTGATCCTAAGGTAAGTTCATTATTTTGAAGGGCGAATGTGTGCTTTGTTGATGTTTTCTGTCATCTGTAGCTACTCACATCTTTTATCAAAGTCTTCCTGCCCTTCACTGAATTTCATATAGAGTGTAGTTCAGAGTTTCAGGCAGATTCCTGTTTTCAATGAAAATGGGTTTTGTATTTTTGTTTGTTGTAATATTAGCTACAGGGTAATTTCTGAGAGGCCTAGAGAATGCACTATTTACCATTTTAATAACTGAAAGTTTCTCAAGATAGATATATAAGGTATTATGTTATCCTAACTAGATTGTGTAGTTTGGGGATTTTTTTGCTTTGCCTTCCTTGCATCTTTTAATGTTGTTTCTTAAAGCACAGCATCTTAAGTCTTAAAATAAAAGCAACATTTTTAATATGGTGTATTTAGCATTAATGGTATATTCTTTTTTAATGAAAGGGA
>NW_006159643.1:446242-447504 GCF_000334495.1 Tupaia belangeri chinensis
ACCTTTTTTTAGACTTTTTTTTCTTTTCCCTTTCTCTTTTTAGGGCACGTGTACTCGCTGAAAAGAGAAAGGGAGAAATCACCCATCAGGGGAAGGCCACACTACAATCCCTTCTCTCCCATTCTTGCAGATTTGGGGCATGCAAGCACACGTCAGGCATGAGTTTCATGCTGTGGGTCCTGCACTGGTGGTGGGTTAGGTGGGAGTCCACCCCCTTAACCAGTACACCACCTGCTGGCCCCAATTCTACAAAGTTTAAAGTTTATTAAGTACCTGTTCCTTTGGCGCATGGGGGAGCATTCTAATACAGGATGCTCACAACACTTGGTATATTTTGCAGTTAGGCTGGATTTATTCATTCCACTTAGTTATTATTGGCTCACTTGTCTCCTTCCACTTGATTATTTGGACTGTTTGTAACAATTTCCCCCACTACCCCATCCAGCAGTAGGCAGATAGTCGGAGTTCGGCGAATGTTTGATGAATGACCACTCGGCATAATGACCATTCATGAGGAAGGTCCTATCTAGTGGCAGTGAACATGACATGAGATCGATTTAATAATTACTTGGAAATTAGAATGGATAGGACATGGTACTATATTGGAGATGGGGTATAACAGAGTAAAACAACGACTTTCTAGGTTTCTGGAAGGGTCATGGATTGGGTAATAATAGTAATGTTGATAACAGCTAATATATCTTAGGCACTCCGGGAGCGTAGATCTGTGTTTTCATTCTTTCTTACTTAGAGGACCTGAAGTGGATGGAAGTTTGGTAAAACAATCGACACGAAAGATGAGAGAAAGCCGGTACAGAGGCAGCGTTCTCGAACGCTGGGACAGCTGCTGGAACGACGGGATCCAGGTTCTATCAGAACCCTCATTCCGCCCCTACACGCATGCACTGTGTAAGGTCTATATGGACGCCAAGTCTCAGGTTGCTTCTAGCAGTTCTCAACTCACAGGGAAGGTGCCACTTCCGGACTCCTGGCGAGCCTAACACGATCGAAGTTCACCCGAGGCCTCCTCTCGGGTCAGGGAAACACGGCTCGGCGCCACCTCGCGCCGGTTCCCAGGGAAACCGCCCGCGGAGGCACCTGGGGCCCGAGCCGAGGCACCTGCGAGGAGCCCCTCCTGGCGCCAGGGGGCGCGGGAGCGCGTCGGCCCCTTCGGCCCCGCCCTGCCCCGCCTCAGTCCCGCCCCCAGCCCCGCCCCTTCTCCGCGGGGACCGGCGGGGCTCCGCTCCCCGGCCCCCGCCCCC
>NW_006159643.1:447857-464430 GCF_000334495.1 Tupaia belangeri chinensis
TCCTCTCCGCCGCCCGGGTCCGGGCGCGTTACTCATTAACTGCGCGGTCCCGAGCTCCCGAGGCGCTGAGCCGGGAGCGTGTTACCTGTCGGCAAGCGAGAGTGGCCTGGGGCTGCGGGCCCGGGGTCGCTAGGGGGTCAAAAGAGAGTTCCGGAACAAGTCGGCAGCCTAGGACGCCGAGCGGCACCTGCGATGGTCCGAGGCAGTCGCCGGGGACCAGGGATTCTTTCCTGCCCCAGTCTCGGTAGGCGAGGTGCGAGGCTCCGTGCCGAGGCGTAGAGGTCACCCTCGGGAGGTTTCGGTGAAACCCGATGGGAGAGAGCAGGCGCCCGCAGCCGCGCCTTAGCGACAGCTCCGCTCACCCTGACTTTTGTTTGGGGGAGTTGACACGGGCCGCACTGTACGTGACATTGTAACGACATCGGCCTCCCAGAGCTGGCTGCTCGGCCCGACCGCGGGGGAACGCCAGCCGGATGGCTCCGGGAGTGATGCTGCAGCGTGCACCCCGCAGCTCGTGAAGTGTTGCCAGTTGTTCCGGGATTCACAAACAATCTCTGTAATGGCTAAAGGGTAAGGTTTTGAAAAATAGCGCTGAGTTAAAACCGATTCCTGAGAGGCGGTTCAGTCTTCGGAAATGCTGCTTGTTCCGAGACAACCTGTTATATGCACTCCTCTATTCCCCCAACTCCCTCCTTTCAGGGGCGGAAAAGAGCCTTGTAATCTTCTGCTGTGGAATGATTGCATAATTGGAGGAGAGACCGATAAGAGGATTAAAGCCGAACTGTTCTATTGTAAATCTACTGAAAGACCCAGTTTCTCTTCGTTATCCTCATTCTTATTTTGTTGTTCTTGCAGTTTTTTTTTTTAATGTGGTGAATGACAAATCAAGGAGAAAAGAGTATAGGTTTGTAGATCAGTCACAGTAAATATTTGATACTGTTAAATATTTTACCAGTTTTATGAGGCCGTGTTCTGTTAACATTTGTTATTTATTTACTAGTTCTGTGCATTTTGGTAAGACTTTCTATGTTTGGACAGACATTGTATTCTGAATATAGTTTTATGTGATCTTATCTTAAAGCTCTTGTGGAATTTATGGACTAAACTTAGCAGGGACACAGTTTTACTACAGTAGTGTATTTCTACTATGGGAAGAAAAATCTTTCCTTTTTTTTTTTTTCTTTTTCCATTGTAATAGTATATTAATGCATCCCTTTGTGAACCAAAGTGGTTTAAGGTAACTCTGCCTTGTGAGTTTGGCCAAGAACTCGTCTGTGGTATTGAATACCCCTAATCTTTCTCCAGGATGGATATTGGATGTTCAGCTGCTTTCTGGAGTTTCTTGTTAGTGGGGAGGGGTTAATTAGATCCATTGTACTTTTTGAATTCGTGTAGTTATGCATATGCTTCTTTTAATATTCTTTTCCTTTGATTTTTTTCTTAAACCCTGACTCCCTCCCCACACATAGACATCACAAATAATTTCTCAAATGGAAAGGTCCACAGAAATCTAATTCATCCTGTCACTTTTTAATATGATAGCACAAAAACTTGTAGGTTTCAGTGTTTTTTTTTTTTTAATGTGTTGTAGTGGTTAGTATACATCTCTTCTCTCTTCCTGAGCAGGACTCACCAAACACATTTTTGAACTGGCTAAATGAAAAACTGTTTCACTTTCAGCTCCATCACTTACTGTAAATATGACCTTGAATAAATTGCTTAACCTCTGTGAGCTTATTTTCTCCACTTGTAAATGAAAATAGTATGATATTGGAACGTGAGATTGCCAATATTGTGCTGTTTTGCATATGTTTCAGTAAGAACTTCATAATGGTGGGATGAGGATTTAATGAGAGATTTCTCGTGACATGTAGAGGAGGAGAGAAGGAAGAAATGTTAGCTTGACAGTGTGCCAGGCACTATGCTTTCCGTTTTAGGTATCTTGAGTCTTTAGTCCCTACTACCTTCCTGGAATATAGGTGGTTCATTGAATTTTACAAATCAGGAAACTGAAGTACAGAGCTGCTAAGAGTTACTTAGAGCTAGAGCTAGGTCACGGCTGAGCCAGGATTAAAAACCGTGTTTGCCCAAAGTGGAATCTTAAGATTCTTATTCCTCGCATTCCTGGCCTACACCTTCTGTAAAAGATCTTTGTTAAGTCTAAGGAGGCACACAGATAAAAGTGTTATTATTAGTGTTTTTGGTTAAAAATATTTAGATTTTTAAAAAGAATTATTTAACTTTATTCCTTTTAATTTGACCAGAGAGGGATGGAGTGAGGGTGGAAGGGACAGTGAGAAAGCAAGCTGCCAGGTCTGGGACTCGAACTGCAGTCAGCTATGTGGGAATCTAGTGCCCTTAACTGCCATGCCACCTGCCGACCACTAGATTTTTTTTTTTTAATAATAATAAAACCACCACTGATACTGTCTGTAGGTCAAATATCCCTTTTCCAAAATGCTTGGGACCAGAAGTATTTTGGATTTTTTTTCAGATTTTGGAATATTTGCATATAAATAATGATATATGTTGGGGATGGGACCCAAATCCAAACACAAAATTCATGTTTTATATACATCTATATGCATAACCTGAAAGTAACTTCATGCAGTAGTTTTGAATTGCAGCATTTTGACTATGACCTGTTATGAGGTCAGGTGTGGAATTTTCCACTTGTAGCATCATGTTGGTACTCAGAACATTTTTGATTTTTAAAAGAAGGTTATTTCTTCCATGAAAAAGAGAAGCACAACCCAACAGGATCTTCATACCATGATCCATCCTCACCCTTACTCAGCTTGGATCATGGATATGTGTGTAACTGGCATGTATAGGAAGGACTAGGATGTGAACCTGGAACCTTCCCATGTATGTCAGTCCAGCAACACAGAGTGTTGTTTTACTGTTGTGTCACTGTCTGGCCCAAAGTTTCGGATTCTGGAGCATTTTGGATTAGAGATGTTCAACTATTCTACTATTGAGTCTAGTGCTTATCATGTCCCAAGTCCCTGTCTAAACACTGCTCACTCATTTACCCTCACAAAGCTAGGAGATAGGCCCGCTCCTCACTTTAGATTTGAGAACATTGAGATGTTGAGAGCTTAGGTGACTAAAGGTCACGTAGATGAGATGTTTGGCAGTTTGTCTTTGATGTTGGTGCTCTTAAACACTGCATTCTGTTACTTATGTATGTACAGGTTGCTAGGGTGAAGAATTGTTCTTAACCACCACGATCTACCACTTCACGTGTAGGCTATAATGCTAAAAAACTGTTTTTAATTGAACTTTTATGAGATACATAATATTAGTGTAATATATCATTTTTATTGTATAACCAGAGATTTAAAAAGTCTAATATTTACAGAGCATCTACCCTACCAATCAGGGGGTTAAAGGGAGTATTCATAAGATGTCTGGGAGGCAGGACTATGCAATCATTCCTGTATCTTTTATAATTTCCTCATAATTTACATGACACTGTTACACACAAAATAGGAATTAAAAATTTTCATGAAAAATGAATTTAAAGTGTTTGAAATTTTGGTGTATGAAATTTTGAAATCTATGCAGGGTTTACTCATAATATACATTTTCCAAGAATTGTTTTGGGGACTCTCTTGTGTATACATTTTAATGAGTGCCAAGTAAGATAAAGTGCCAGAATAGCTGGGTTAGTGGGGGAAGTGGGTAATGAAAGACAGCTTTGAGGATATTCTAAAGGAGGACGTGCTTTTAAACTATTGTCCAATACAGTTCTAGTTTAGATACAGTTCAATGAAGGGTAGTAAATTGATTACTGTGGGACTGCTGTGAGGATTGACTGAGAATAATTGTGTATGTATGTATAACTATTTAATAAGCTATCGTTCTCTCTCTCTGTCCATCTACTCCATGGTTAGATCTTCATAATCCCTTGGCAAAGCCTATTGTAGTACCTTCCCCCACCCCCATAATTTTACTGTAGGATGTGTGTTTGCTGGAATAGGGGGGAGTGAAAGCATCCCTCCCAGGAGAGCTCGTCTTGCCTCAATCCCTTGTCCTATTCTCCTCTCAGGATTTTGGATATACATACATACGCACCCAACATGTTTTTCAAGCCACTGGCTCTGGGACCGTGCAATCTGCTGTGTGGGATCCAGCTGCCCTAACTACCACACCACTGACTGGCCCTTTTAACCATTTGTTTTTAATTATTTCTAATAAAGTCCTCACTGCCTTGGGAGTTATTTTGGTAATGTCCACATTACCACTACACTTTCTAAAATGTAGCTATGACAATATTTTCAAGATAAGCTCCAAGCAGCACTTTTCATGTTAAATGAGGCTTTTATTTTTTTTTTAAAGTCAGTTGGCATATTTAATTCTTTTAGAATTATTTAATTTTATTTATCATTATTATTTCTTTTTAATTTGCTACAGGATAGATGTGCTCCTGGGAGGGAGGGGAAAGAGAGAGAGAAAGTGAGAAAACAAGCCACCAGGTCCAGGACTTGATCTGTCGTCAACCACGTGGGAGTCCAGCACCCAACCACCACACCAAGTGAGGCTTTGAATAGTCATTCACTTGTCTGCCTACCCCAGCCTGATTATCTGTCACTGTTTCCTTTGTTAGTTTCCTTAGTGCCAGATCCTATTCTCTGTCCTATTTTATTTTCCTGCCTTTCCTGTCTATTGGACTTCTGTTCAGCATTTAAAATCTAACTTGTATATAACTTCTCCTTGAAACACTCTTTTCCCCTCCTCCCCTCCCTGCCGCCCTCAGGGTAAATCATTCAGTGGCTCGTAATAGGCAGTGTGCCATCTTTTCAGTCCATTTGTACCTGTATTCTTAGAACTTAGTACCAGGATTTACCCTGAGGAATTGAAGCTGACAATCATCCTTCCATTCCAGCAAGAAGAAATATAATTTACCATATATATGTGTAAAATAAGTGTATATAATAAAAACACATACTAAATATTGATAAAAGCTTTTAAAGAAAGTAAACTGATGGAATTCATGACCTCATTGTGTACTATTGAAGTTGCAATCTAATTTTTAATGTCAGAACTGTTTCTTCCATAATTCATGCTAAATTAAGAAGTCATTGGGGAATTTGGAAAGCATCTGGACCTTCCTCCCTGCCCTCCATCCCCCAAGAGACTGTGAATCAGTTGAAAGAGGAAAATAATATTTACATAATCCTTAAATCATTCTTTTAACGTGTCTTGATGTATTTAATTTTTATTCTTTCAATAGATATAAAAGAAGTTTCATGTATATGATTTGATATGTAGATGTTTGCTTTATTGAAGAAAAACATTCAGAACAATAAGCTTTTAATTTCTGAGAGTAAACCAAGTAAAGTAACTTTTACCCCCTTTTGGATAGTATTTGTGTTCATATAGTACAATGAGAATATTTAGCAAATTTTAGTCAGAAAATGCCTTAGAGATGATTATAATAATCTTAATTGGTAAGTGCCGAGTTCTTCATGTGTATTGTCTGACTCAGTTCTTACTGACAACCATTACCTCCATTCTTTCAGATGAGAAATCGAGATTTGATCTTTATGGTTTCCTTATTAGCAATTGACCAAGCTAGGATTTGAGCCTGACTCATGGTTTCTGGTGAGGTAACGAATACTGGTTAAGTCTCCTCATTGGGGGGTCAAATTCTGGCCTCTCTTCTACTCAGTCATTATCAACCAGGATTATTGAATTCAATTTCATCACAAAGTAAGTGGAGATATTTGGACCCAGAGAAGTTAAGTGACCTGCCCATGTTCATAGGTTTAGCTTAGAGCTTGATGAAAACTAGAACCTTAGCTTTCTTCTCTAGATACTGGGGTTCTGCTTCGTCATATGTAATGTGCTGTCTTAGAAGTGATTTACTTCTCATGCATAGTGCCTCAAGTAATTTTAGTGAATGTGTAGGTGTCAGATAACTTAATTTGTAGATATATTAAATTGCCAGGGAAGAAAATGAAAAACACAGCTTAACGTATTTTTTCCCATAGTAGTAAATTCTCTTTCCCACTTGTTGAGATAAGTCAAATGAAAGAAATAATGCTTTTTGTGGGACCATTTTACTCTTTTGGACTACTGATACAAATTGAGTTCCCAGATTTAACTTCTGTATCTCCATTTTATGCATGTCCTTCAGATGTTTAGTTGAAAATATTTACGAGTAATTTAGTCTGTTTCTTGAGTTGTCCCAGGATATTTCTTGTTTTCAATTAGAACATTTATTTTAATCAGAAAAAATAATAAAAAAAAAAATTTGTCAAAGGATGCATGCATTCACTGGAGAGAGAAGGAAAGTGAGAAAGCACCCCCTCCCAATGGGGAAGGGTCACATAGTAATCCCTCCTCCATTTCTCCCTCCTTTTGGGGTTTTGGGGGCATGCATGCATGTGCACATGCCCGTCATGGTTTGTAAGTCACTGAGTCTAGGACTTGAACTGTGCAGTTAACCATGTGGGATCCAGCTCCCTTACCCGCTACCCCACTGGGTAGCCCCAGAAAAAGTAGTTTTTTAAAGTTTATTTCTTAAAAAAAGAGAGAGAGAAAGCACATGAATAAGTGCTCAATACACCCTCTACACTTGATGCCTCGGTCCACCCTCAGCCTTCAGCCAGCTCTGTTCATTGGTGTGCATGTACCCAGCATGTGCAGAGAGCTCTCTGAACTTGAACCAGGAACCTTTTTATGTGAGATTGCCTCACAGAACATTGTGTTTTACCACTATGCCACTATCTGGCCCCTAGAAGAAATAATTTTTATAAGAAGTTATTTGAATTTTTATAGGCATTTATCAAGTAAGTTCACAAATAGGAAATTCTGAGTACTACTATCTGATACATGGTTAGCTTTTGGTAAAGATCGACTCTTATTTTTGCTGTGATAACTTCCAGAAAGAAAAGATAACATGAAGTGTATATTAAGATCAGAAGCAAATTGTTTTTGATCCATTTTCCCTTATGATTAGAAATCAGCTGTTGGTGCTGAGTAAAAGGCCAGTGAAGTTGTGTTGGAAATGTCACTCATAAGAATTAAATTGGTCATCTGTTTAACGTATTGGTGGTGTTTTGACAAGTTTAGTTTATGAATTGGGATAATCTTCAGTTGAAATTATTATTATTTTTTTGATCATGTACTGCTTACTGTGAAGAGTACTACTACTAAAAATAGTTTATATTCATATAAAGACTTTGAATATGAAATAAATTTAAAACTTCCATATATTTTAAAGAGCAAAAGATTTTCAGACCGGTAAGATTGACAGCTCATTACCAGCTAAGTTACATTTTATGGAAATTGCACAGGCTTGAAAAAGGGACTAAACTTAATCTTAAAATACACTCCTTTTCAGAAGTGACTTGAATTTAAACAATGTATCTCCCAGACTGGAAACATTGCAGATAGTGAGCTGAGAGGCGCTATCCTAAGTACAAATCCTTCTCTCTTTTTTTACCCAGAAAAGTAGAAAAAACCAAGGTACAGATAGACCCAATAATTTGACAGACGCAGGATTCAAAACTGTGTCTCTTTGAGGCTTGTCTTTCCTATTCATAGCCTGTGCTCCAGTTTATGGAGTATTTGTATTTTCCATACTGCTTTATTTCACACCTTTAGACATGCCTGGGTAGCCGTTCCAAGGATTTTTGTCTTTCTCCTCATTTCCTACCTGTTGTCCTTGTCTTGTTTTTGTCTTTTTCCCTGGGAGTCTTGCCTCCGATTTATTTATTTATCTATGCATGCCCACCTGCCCGCCCTTTCAGCATGGTTTCAGTACCCCTCGCATCTTCTGTGGCATTTATCACGCTGTTGCCTCAACATGTCCGTCTCTCCAATCTTGAGGCTATTTGAGGGCAAAGTACATTTTCATTGTCCTTCTGTGGCTGGAATACTGTGTGTATGTGCATGTGTGTCTATGGACATATAGATAGGAAAAATAAAGTTGATGTTGCAGGGATCATGGATTTTAATTTACCACTGAGAAATACCTTTACTAGAAAGGCCTAACCATGGGATGGAAGGTATTGGGTTGTTGGAAAAATCATGACTCATTTTTACATAGAAAAAAAATACATCGTCACTTGTCTGACGACCCAATAATTCTAGCAGTAATAATATATCGTGGTGATGAAGAGCATGGGCTCTGAAGTCCGATAGACTGTGTTTAATTATGGCTGCCCTAAACTACAGTGTCCTCAACTAAAAGTGTATTGCAAGTACACCAATACTTAGTAAATTGGCCATATCATTATGTGTCGTCATCATGGGGGCAGAAGCCACCTTACCCTCCTGTGCTGTTAGGGCTGGTAGTTGAACGGTTTGGCTCTTTTTACCTCCCCCTTCCTTTGGGTTATTTTGAAGCAAATCCAAGTAATCTTCTTATTTCATCTATAAATACTTCTGAGTGTATCTTTAAAAGGTAAGGATTTTGTCTTATATACCTCTAACACTAGTATTTACTCCCCAACACCACTGTAATTGCTAAAACATCATTTGTTTTCACGGTTGGCTTTTTCAAATAATCCAAACAAGGTTCACACATCATATTTAGTGATTTTACCCTTCTTCCCTCCTTTTTACAGTTTATTTATTGAAGAAACCACAAGAGTTTCTCAAAGCCTAGATTTTGCTGTTTTTGTCTGTTATTTAACATGCTCTCTTCTCCTATTTACTATAAACTGATAAAGATCTAGAGGCTTGATTGGTTTGGGATCATGTTTTCAGGGGGGCAAGAATGCTGTAAGTGGTGGCTATGCTCATTTCTTACCACACTCTACACAAATGTCTGATGGTCTCCCTTTTTGTGAGAAAATGTGACCAGTGACACCACATTGTCATTTGATTCATTAACTTCTAAAGTTCCTCATACAGCTATAGTTTTAATAGCTCTTGATCATTATTGTCTAGACCTATTATTTGATTAGGATTGCAAAGATGTATTTATTGAAATTTTTTTTTTTTTTAAAAACTCTTTGTCATGAACTGTTTAGTTCCCTGGCATAGAGCAGTCAGGATAAATATTTCTTTCTCTTTATTTACCAGTTTTGAAAATACTAAATTGCTTCCTTCACACCCATCAAAGAGACCCAGCAGTAAAGTCTTTTTTTTTTTAATCTTTGTCTTGTTTTTAGTATCATTATGAGCTCATGAATTTAAAAATATTTGAGTTTCAGTCCTTTGCAGATACTCTCCTTCTTGATGTTCAGATTGTCCCATTTGAAGTGGGAGTCCTTTTGATGTCACCCCTGTAGTCTTTGATAATTTTCCTGCTTCCTGGCATAACAAGATGTTCCAGGATCTGCCGCAGGCCTGACCAGCCATTTCTACAAAGAGCTCTTCTTTTTTGTAAGAAATGGTATTATTCTGAGTACTGGTACTCATTGCTACTGAGTTAGTGTTATTCTACCTGTTCATTAGATAAAGTTAGGAATGTTTTTTCTAATAGAAAAGTTGTTGTATTTTTCCCCTGGTATTTCTTACTCAATTTGGAACTCCTGGGTTTTCTAAAAAATGTTTCATTATTCTAAGTTTATTTCTTTTAAGAGAGGAGGATGAGAGACACCTTGATAGGTCTCATGCTGTAGTCCCCTCCCTCCAGCCTTCACAGGCAGCCGGATTGCGGGTGTGTGCACCCCGGTTTACAGGCTGACTGGGAAGCTGTACCTGTGATTTTTCCATAAAGATCCAGCATTACTTGAGTAGTGTGTTACCACTGACCTGGCCTATAGCATTCCAGGATTTTCACTTTGATTTCATCTTTGTATATTTTTCTCATTTGCTAAAAGTCTTGATTTGGAATAACATTAACATAACTTCTTTCATTTTATTTTATATATTTCAGACTCACATATCAACATCAGTACTAACATAATTATTGAAAGTAGTTTCCTTTTTTGCACTTCCCTTTTGTTCTTTGAATCCATTCTGTTAGAAACTTACATTTATATTTCTGTGTGTTAGAATCATGTGAGAAGTACTGACTCATCTAAAGTCACATAGCCAGCATGAGACAGAACAGTTAGTTGAACTCAGTTTTATCTCATTCTAAATGTACGTGTGTGTGTGCGTGTATCTATATCTTCATTGCCTTCCTACTTACTCTAACCAAGGTTATGTCTGATAGCAATGGTTAATATAGAAAGCAATTTTTTTTTTTTACTCCTTCCTCATACTTAATAGCATTAGCTATCACTTTCAAGTCTCTTCCAGATCAGACTGTTGGCCTTTTATAGTATGTATACTATGGGGTCACTAAATAAAAGTTATACGACTGTAGTTTTCTTTCTCTACTGTTGCTTTTATTGTAAGCTTGTACTTTATAACACTGTGAACTATGAAACACATTTTATCATTTTTACGTATTGGTTTTAAATGTCACTATGTAAAAATAATTACCTACTTCTCATGTTAACATAGGTTCTCTTATGATGAAGCTTTTGCTATGGCTAATGACCCCTTGGAAGGCTTCCATGAAGTAAACCTTGCTTCACCCACATCTCCGGACCTTCTTAGTGTGTATGAAGCTGGAACACAAGAGCAGACTACCTCACCAAGTGTCATCTACCGGCCTCATCCTTCAGCTTTATGCTCTGCCCACATCCAGGCTAATGCCTTAGATGTTTCTGACCTTCCTACACAACCTGTGTATTCATCCCCCAGGCATTTAAACTGTGCAGAAATATCTGGTATCAGGTAAGAGATGATCAAAATACTTGTTTTGAATGATCATTTTTAAAAAGTAGACAGGGCCAGCCCAGTAGCCTAGTAGTTAAGGGAGTGGGATCCCACGTAGCCAGTTGTGGTTTGAATCCCAGCCCCAGCTGAAAAACACACCAGGAACACGTGTGTGCATCCCCAACATCCTGATGGGATGGAGAAGGGATTGTGGCTTGACCATGCCCAACTGAGAGCCACTTTCTCTCTCTTTCTCTCTCTCTTCTCTCAGTCTCTCCCTGGTTAGAGTACACCCCCTCTGACAAAAAAATAAAAACAAAAAAAGGGTAGTTTGGTGCCAGCAGGTGGCAGGGAGGTTAAGGCAGCTGGATTCCTATGTGGCTGATCATGGTTCGGGTCCCAGACCCAGCAACTTGAAAATCACACCAGGTGCATATGCATGCATGCATACCCAAAATCCTGAGAGGAAAATGAAGGAGAAGGGATTGTGGCATTGCCATCCTCCCTGGGGAGAAGGGGGAGGGGGTGATTTTTCACTTTCCTTCTTTCTGTCTCTTTCTGACTAGCTCACATGCCCTATGGCAAAAACCTAAAAAAAAAAAAAAAAAAAAGGAAAAAGTTTGCTTCGATTACCTTACTTTAAGTTTTACTGTTTTAGAAAGTTTGAGTAATTTGTTTTCCCATATAGGGTAATACATGTTAATGTTCTAGAGCAGGACTTGGCAAACTTTGGTTTCTTTGTTTTTTGGGAGGATCTCATTATATCATGATTTTCCTGGCTCAGCCTCCCCAGTAGCTGGGGTTGTAGGTGCACACCACTGTGCCTGTTTTTTCTTAGGTGCTCACACTGAACCTGGGCTTCCATGTAGACTCAGCCTGCCACACACCTCCCCTTCTTTTTTTTTGGTTTATTAAGAGAGAGATTTTTGCTATAGAACGCATGCATTCACCAGAGACATAAAGACAGAGACAGAAAGTGAGACATCACCCCCCCCAGGGGGATGGCAATGTTGCAATCCCTTCTCCTCCATTTTCCTCTCAGGATTTTGGGCATGCACACACATGTGCCTGTTGTGAGTTTAAGCCACTGGGTCAGGGACTCAAACTGTGGTTGACTATGTGGAAGTTCAGCCACGTAACCGTTACTCCTTCTGCTGGTCCCCATCTACCCACTTTTTATGTAGAGGTCTGGATAGTAAATATTTTAGGTTTTGCAGGACATGCAGCCTGTCTCAGCTGTTCAGCTCTGCCTTTAGAGTATGAAGGCAGCCATAGTATGTAAATGAATGAATGTGGCTGTGTTCCAAACACTTTTCTGTATGGACACATAATTTTGAATTTTATGTAGTTTTCACATGCTGCAGAATACTATTCGTTTGATTTTAGCTGTTTGAAAAGTAAGAACTATTCTTGGCTTAGAAAAACAGGACTCTGGCTTGATTTAGCCTGCCGGCAGTAGTTTGTTAATCCCTGCTTTTGAGTAGCACTATGCAGTAAAACTTTTTGTGACAATGAAAAGGTTCTGTTTTTGTGCTAAGAGACATGATAGCCATTTGTCACGTGTGGCTGTTGATTACTAAAAATGAGGCTGGTTTGACTGCAGACAGGCTATTGACTAGAGGCTACCAATTTGTAGAGCTGTGTTTATGCCAGTTCTGTTTGAACATAGGCTGATGTTTGCTGAAAAATGTTTCTGTCTTTTGCAGCATTCATGTTACAGACTCAGCACCTTCTTCTACCTCTGGAGTCACAGCTGGGCTAACTAAATTAACTACCAAAAAGGACAACTGTAATGCAGAGAGGGAGTTTTTGCAGGTGCTACTGTTAACAGAGGCTTGTGATGGCAGTGATGATATTTTTGGGTTGAGTACCGATAGTCTGTCCCGATTACGAAGCCCATCTGTTTTGGAAGTCAGAGAAAAGGGCTATGAAAGATTAAAAGAAGAACTTGCAAAAGCCCAGAGGGTAAGAAAGAGTTCTTTTATTCTTCCATATATTGTTTTATAAATTTCTTCATGAGGTAAGGTAACTCAGAAATGAAATTATTATAGTGCTATACTTACCCTTCACATATGCCCAGCCTCAGCTATGGCTGGCCAGCATTTGGGAATCTGTGAAACTGGCTGGGTAGTAAAGATGCTCATCTAAAAGTACTAAGTGGAAGTCTTAAACTCTTGTGTTCTCTACATTGCCTGCTCACTCTCTTGCATGAGCGTGAATTTTTCCCTCCTTACATCTGGTTTACTTGATGGTCATTCGCTTAAAATCATTAGTCTAAGTCATTTTTGTTTGATGAATTGTTTTAGTAGTGACATTTGTCATTCAACTGGGATTGAATATTTTCTGTATCTTAGAGAATTTTTTTGACAAATTGTTCTGTTTCTCATTTGTTCTTTACAATTTCTGCTACTTTCAAATTTGTGGCCATATCTTATTCTTTTTCTTAGATTAATTAAATTCCAGGGGGATATTTATAGTCCAAAATGCATAGATTTAGAAAACACAGCAAGTCTCTAATGAACAATCTGAGCTTACACTTTAAGAACTTATAAAAGAAAAGCAAAATAAAATCATAGCAAGTAACAAGAAGGAAATAATAAAGATAAGAGCAGAAATCATTGAAACTGACAACAGAAAAATGAATAAAACAATGAATAAAACAAAGTGGTTCTTTAAAAACATCGATAAAATTGGCCAACCTCTGGCAAGACAAAGAGAAAAAGACACAGATTATCAATAGCAGAAGTGAAATGGGTGAACTACAGACCCCACAGACATCAAAAGTACAATAAGGGAATAATATGAATAACTACATAGAGAAATTTGACAACCCTGGTGAATACTAGTTCACATTTATAAAATTGAGAAGATAGGGCAAATATTCTATAGGTATCATTTCCAGCATACCATGACTTATTGAAAACATATTCTCACCCTCTCCTTACCATACTTGTTTCTCAGTAGCATAACATTCATTTTATCTCCTAGTGTCTAACATAATACAGTACAATACCTGGCATATATGTCTTTTATTTCTTTTTTCTTTTTTAAATTTCCCAGAGGGTATGTACACCCTCCGGAGAGAGGTGGAAAGCTAGAAGGCACCCGCCCCTGCTTGGGGCATGGTCATGCTGGAATCCCTGTTCTCTTCCATCTGTCCCTCCTGTTGAGATTTTGAACATGCATATACATGTGCTGGGCTTGTTGCTCAAGCTGCCAGGTTTAGGATTCAAACCGTGAGGTTGTCCATGTGATACCCAGCTGCCTTAACCACTGTGCCACAGGCTGGTCCACATTTATGTCTTTATAAGTGCTTCAGTAAATAGCTAATGGATAAACAAGCATGTAGATACATTAATGTCTTTTATAAAATATATTTTATCAGGAAGAAAAATTAATAGCCTTTGAAATCTTTTCCTAAGGGGAAAGGGTATGTTGAGATATGATTGCATCTTGTTTCTACCATCTGGCTCAGATTCCTGGTATCTTAATACCTAGTAGTTTAGTGAAATCACAGATTATGTGGAAGTAAGCTTTCGAGCACATATACCCATGTTTGGGAACATATTATAGTTACTCATTGATTTGAACAGATTGCTAATCTCTTAGTTCAATGAGATTTTCTTGTTAAATTTTTTTCTTCCTTTTAAAATTATTTATTTATTTAATTATTTTTTTGCTATAAGACACGTGTGCACACCAGAGAGAGATAGAGGGAAAGTGAGAAATCACACCCTGGGGGCATGGCCATGCCACAGTCCCTTCTCTTTCAATTTCCTCTTCAGATTTTGGGTGCATGTGCACATATGCCTTCCATGGTTTTTTTGTTTGTTTGTTTAGAGAGATTTTTGCTATAGGGCACGTGCGCTCGCCAGAGAGACAGAGACAGAGGCCGAAAGTGAGAAATTAGCCCCCAGGAGGGATGGGCATGCATCAATCCCTTCTCTTATCTCTCCTCAGAATTTTGGGCACACACACACACGCGCTCAGCATGAATTTAAGCTGCCGGGTCTGGGACTTGAACCATGATTGACTCTGTTGGAGTCCAGTGATGTAGCCATTACACCATCTAGTGGTCCCAAGAATCTTTGTCTCTTTACGTAAGGCTACCCATGAAGCTATTTTTTTTTTTTTTGGATAGATTTTTGCTATAGGGCACGTGTACTTGTTGGAGAGACAGAGAGACAGAGAGACAGAAAGCAAGAAATCACCCCTCAGGCAGGATGACCATGCTGCAGTCCCTTCTTGTCCATTCTCCTCTTGGGATTTTGGGCACACATGGACATGCGCTAGCATGAGTTTCAAGCAGCCTAGTCTGGGACTTGAACTGCAGTCTGCCATGTGGGAGTCCAGCACCTTAAGCACTATGCCACCTGCTGGTCCCCATAATTATTTTTAAACAAAAAGCTTAGAGATGAAAAAATAACATGAAAAGAAATTATTCTAGTAAAAATTAAAATGGTTTCCTAAGTTACATATGAATAAAAAGCACTAATATTGAAATATTTCCCAGCTACCTTGTGAAAGAGCTAAGACTTAAATTTTAATATACTATGATTACTCAGGCTTCTAAAACATCACTTTAAGGTCAGCACCCTAGCCTAGTTAAACTGTGAAGAGGGAGCAGGATCACACATGATCAGCTGTGGTTTGAATCCCAGCCTGGGTGTGGACAGTTTGAAAACCATGCTGGGTGCATGAGCCTGATTCCCAAAGTCCTGACGGGACGGAGAAATGGAGAAGGGATTGTGACATAACCATGTCTCATTGGGGATATTTTTTTCTCTCTCTCAGTATACACATGCCCTTTAGCAATTAAAAGAAAAAAAAATCAACTTCATGTGGCTTTGTCCATCTATTTCAAAACAAAATTAATTGAAATATATGTTTAAATAAATATTAATTTGATTTATTATTACTATTTCTTATTTTAAAATATGACCAGAGAGAGACAGACAAAGGAAAATGAGAAAACAAGCTACCAGGTCTAAGACTCGAACTACAGTTTGCCATGTGGGAGTCCAGTGTCTCAACCACCACACCACCTGCTGGCCCCAAGTTTGGAATATCTTTTAAAAATGATTTCATTCTCTTTTTAAGTCCCAAGCTAGTTGTTCTTATTGTAACCAGCAGATGGCATAATGGTTATGTCTCTGGACTCCCACGTCGTCGACTACAAGTTTGAGTCTCAGATCCAGTGGCTTGAAACTCATGTTATGCTCATTTGCATGTATGCCCAAGATCCCAAAAGGAGAATGGAGAAAGGACTGCAGCATGGCCATCCCCCTTGGAGGGTGATTTCTCACTTTCTCTCTGGCAAGTACAGGTGCCCTATAGCAAAAATCTCTCTAAAAGAAAGAGTTGGTCTTTTTGTTGTTGCTGGCTTGTCCACACTTTTTGAAACCCAGTAAGGGCTGTGTGGACTGAAGTTGGTTGGCAGGTGTCAGAGATATCCAAGATTCACATTCCCCTTCTCTGACAATCAGGGGAGAACAGGACAGTTAGAAACTTACTCTCGACTTGGGTAGAACTCAAATTTAACCCAACTCCACCACTTACACTAAGACCGAAGGCTAGAACTAACCTCTGTAGGCCTCAGTTTCGCCACCTGTTAGATGAGCACTATCATGCCTGCTGTGAGGGGTCACTGGGAGGACTCAGTTTGTGGAAAGTGCTCAGTGCAGTGCCTTCCATACGGAAGCACCAGGAAGTGAAGAGCCACAGCTGTGGGCCTCCTGACAGGTCTGAGAGAGGACACTGCCTTCAACCACCCAATCACATAGGTACCATACACTGTGCCCCAAAAGGAGGCATCGGAGGAGATTCAGCACGCAGGAGCCCCTGCATCCTCGGTACGCTCCTGCACCAATGTTACCGACAGCAAGGGGGGGGGGGGGGC
>NW_006159643.1:468548-504546 GCF_000334495.1 Tupaia belangeri chinensis
AACAAAAAAAAAAAAAAAAAAAAAAGGAAAAAGTTTGCTTCGATTACCTTACTTTAAGTTTTACTGTTTTAGAAAGTTTGAGTAATTTGTTTTCCCATATAGGGTAATACATGTTAATGTTCTAGAGCAGGACTTGGCAAACTTTGGTTTCTTTGTTTTTTGGGAGGATCTCATTATATCATGATTTTCCTGGCTCAGCCTCCCCAGTAGCTGGGGTTGTAGGTGCACACCACTGTGCCTGTTTTTTCTTAGGTGCTCACACTGAACCTGGGCTTCCATGTAGACTCAGCCTGCCACACACCTCCCCTTCTTTTTTTTTGGTTTATTAAGAGAGAGATTTTTGCTATAGAACGCATGCATTCACCAGAGACATAAAGACAGAGACAGAAAGTGAGACATCACCCCCCCCAGGGGGATGGCAATGTTGCAATCCCTTCTCCTCCATTTTCCTCTCAGGATTTTGGGCATGCACACACATGTGCCTGTTGTGAGTTTAAGCCACTGGGTCAGGGACTCAAACTGTGGTTGACTATGTGGAAGTTCAGCCACGTAACCGTTACTCCTTCTGCTGGTCCCCATCTACCCACTTTTTATGTAGAGGTCTGGATAGTAAATATTTTAGGTTTTGCAGGACATGCAGCCTGTCTCAGCTGTTCAGCTCTGCCTTTAGAGTATGAAGGCAGCCATAGTATGTAAATGAATGAATGTGGCTGTGTTCCAAACACTTTTCTGTATGGACACATAATTTTGAATTTTATGTAGTTTTAACATGCTGCAGAATACTATTCGTTTGATTTTAGCTGTTTGAAAAGTAAGAACTATTCTTGGCTTAGAAAAACAGGACTCTGGCTTGATTTAGCCTGCCGGCAGTAGTTTGTTAATCCCTGCTTTTGAGTAGCACTATGCAGTAAAACTTTTTGTGACAATGAAAAGGTTCTGTTTTTGTGCTAAGAGACATGATAGCCATTTGTCACGTGTGGCTGTTGATTACTAAAAATGAGGCTGGTTTGACTGCAGACAGGCTATTGACTAGAGGCTACCAATTTGTAGAGCTGTGTTTATGCCAGTTCTGTTTGAACATAGGCTGATGTTTGCTGAAAAATGTTTCTGTCTTTTGCCATTTTAATGGTTGTCTACATAGAGACTTTCTCAGGAAGGGAACTTTTTCACAGGACACCAATGGCTTAGAAAGCATAAATCTTGAGAACTGCATCATTTGACTTGTTTTTATGGAGAAAATTGTCAAGATTGAACTCTGTCTCAGAGCCTTTTTGCTTGTGATGGCAGTGATGATATTTTTGGGTTGAGTACCGATAGTCTGTCCCGATTACGAAGCCCATCTGTTTTGGAAGTCAGAGAAAAGGGCTATGAAAGATTAAAAGAAGAACTTGCAAAAGCCCAGAGGGTAAGAAAGAGTTCTTTTATTCTTCCATATATTGTTTTATAAATTTCTTCATGAGGTAAGGTAACTCAGAAATGAAATTATTATAGTGCTATACTTACCCTTCACATATGCCCAGCCTCAGCTATGGCTGGCCAGCATTTGGGAATCTGTGAAACTGGCTGGGTAGTAAAGATGCTCATCTAAAAGTACTAAGTGGAAGTCTTAAACTCTTGTGTTCTCTACATTGCCTGCTCACTCTCTTGCATGAGCGTGAATTTTTCCCTCCTTACATCTGGTTTACTTGATGGTCATTCGCTTAAAATCATTAGTCTAAGTCATTTTTGTTTGATGAATTGTTTTAGTAGTGACATTTGTCATTCAACTGGGATTGAATATTTTCTGTATCTTAGAGAATTTTTTTGACAAATTGTTCTGTTTCTCATTTGTTCTTTACAATTTCTGCTACTTTCAAATTTGTGGCCATATCTTATTCTTTTTCTTAGATTAATTAAATTCCAGGGGGATATTTATAGTCCAAAATGCATAGATTTAGAAAACACAGCAAGTCTCTAATGAACAATCTGAGCTTACACTTTAAGAACTTATAAAAGAAAAGCAAAATAAAATCATAGCAAGTAACAAGAAGGAAATAATAAAGATAAGAGCAGAAATCATTGAAACTGACAACAGAAAAATGAATAAAACAATGAATAAAACAAAGTGGTTCTTTAAAAACATCGATAAAATTGGCCAACCTCTGGCAAGACAAAGAGAAAAAGACACAGATTATCAATAGCAGAAGTGAAATGGGTGAACTACAGACCCCACAGACATCAAAAGTACAATAAGGGAATAATATGAATAACTACATAGAGAAATTTGACAACCCTGGTGAATACTAGTTCACATTTATAAAATTGAGAAGATAGGGCAAATATTCTATAGGTATCATTTCCAGCATACCATGACTTATTGAAAACATATTCTCACCCTCTCCTTACCATACTTGTTTCTCAGTAGCATAACATTCATTTTATCTCCTAGTGTCTAACATAATACAGTACAATACCTGGCATATATGTCTTTTATTTCTTTTTTCTTTTTTAAATTTCCCAGAGGGTATGTACACCCTCCGGAGAGAGGTGGAAAGCTAGAAGGCACCCGCCCCTGCTTGGGGCATGGTCATGCTGGAATCCCTGTTCTCTTCCATCTGTCCCTCCTGTTGAGATTTTGAACATGCATATACATGTGCTGGGCTTGTTGCTCAAGCTGCCAGGTTTAGGATTCAAACCGTGAGGTTGTCCATGTGATACCCAGCTGCCTTAACCACTGTGCCACAGGCTGGTCCACATTTATGTCTTTATAAGTGCTTCAGTAAATAGCTAATGGATAAACAAGCATGTAGATACATTAATGTCTTTTATAAAATATATTTTATCAGGAAGAAAAATTAATAGCCTTTGAAATCTTTTCCTAAGGGGAAAGGGTATGTTGAGATATGATTGCATCTTGTTTCTACCATCTGGCTCAGATTCCTGGTATCTTAATACCTAGTAGTTTAGTGAAATCACAGATTATGTGGAAGTAAGCTTTCGAGCACATATACCCATGTTTGGGAACATATTATAGTTACTCATTGATTTGAACAGATTGCTAATCTCTTAGTTCAATGAGATTTTCTTGTTAAATTTTTTTCTTCCTTTTAAAATTATTTATTTATTTAATTATTTTTTTGCTATAAGACACGTGTGCACACCAGAGAGAGATAGAGGGAAAGTGAGAAATCACACCCTGGGGGCATGGCCATGCCACAGTCCCTTCTCTTTCAATTTCCTCTTCAGATTTTGGGTGCATGTGCACATATGCCTTCCATGGTTTTTTTGTTTGTTTGTTTAGAGAGATTTTTGCTATAGGGCACGTGCGCTCGCCAGAGAGACAGAGACAGAGGCCGAAAGTGAGAAATTAGCCCCCAGGAGGGATGGGCATGCATCAATCCCTTCTCTTATCTCTCCTCAGAATTTTGGGCACACACACACACGCGCTCAGCATGAATTTAAGCTGCCGGGTCTGGGACTTGAACCATGATTGACTCTGTTGGAGTCCAGTGATGTAGCCATTACACCATCTAGTGGTCCCAAGAATCTTTGTCTCTTTACGTAAGGCTACCCATGAAGCTATTTTTTTTTTTTTTGGATAGATTTTTGCTATAGGGCACCTGTGTTTGCCAGAAAGGCAGAGAGAGACAGAGAGATAGAAAGTGAGAAATCACTCCCCAGTGGGGATGGCCATGCCGCAGTCCCTTCTCCTCCATTCTCCTCTCGGGATCTTGGGCACACATGCACACGCACCTGGCGTGAGTTTAAGCCACCGGGTCCAGGACTTGAACCGCAGCTAGCTACATGGGAGTTCAGTGACATAGCCATTATGCTAACTGCTGGTTCCCCATGAAGCTGTTTTTGATGCTGCCATTTCTTCATGTAGATCTAGATTTTCTACTTGTTTTATTTTCCTTCTTCTTGAAAGACTCCTTTAACGTTTTGTTTTGCATGTTTGCTGATGATAAATTCTTCTAGCTTCTGTATATCTTTCTGTTTTCAGTTTTTGAAAGATAAATTTACTGGATAAAGAATTTTAGGTTGATTTCTTTTTTTCTCTTTTGGCACTATAAAGGTGTTATTCCACTGTCTTCTGGAATGTATTGCTTCCTCACAGGAACTCTGATGTTATCCTTACTTTTGTACTGACTTTAAGAAATTTGATTATGATTGTCCTGATGTAGTTTTCCTCAGGTTTCTTGTGTTTGAGATTTGTTGAGCTGAGTATGTAGGTTCATAAAAGTTCATTAGTGCTCGTAAAGTTGGGAAAGTTTGGCCATTCAAAATTTCAGTTTTATATTCCTCTCCTTTCTTTTCTCCTTCTGTTCTTCTATTACATGTATATTATTAGACTTCTTAAAATTGTTCCATAGATCACTGGCATTCTGATTATTTATTTTTAAGTGAAAAAGCATCCCCATGGGGGATAGTCACACTGCAACTTCTCCTCCATCTTCCACTTGAGATTTTGGGCAGGCACACATGCACATGCACCCAGTGTGTTTTTCAGGCTGTTGAGTCCAAGACTCAAACCACACAATCAACCATGTGGGATCCAGCCCCTTAACCACCTTAACACTAACTGGCCCCTTAATTTATTTTTTTAATCTTTTTTTTTTTTTTTTTTTTTTTTTTTAGGAGATTTTTGCTATAAAGCGTGAGTGTTCGCCAGAGAAACCAAGAGAGACAGAGACAGAAAGAGAGAAATCACCCCTCTGGGAGATGCCCACATCATGATCCCTTTTTCTCCATTCTTCTCTTGGGATTTTGGGCATGCATGCATATGTGCATGTGTGACTTTTAAGCTGCTGGATCTAGGACTCCAGCCACGGTTGCCTATGTGGGAGTCCAGCAACATAACCTTTATGCTATCTGTTGGTTAGTCTTTTTAATCTCTGTGTCAGGTTGTGGACATGATATGCGTTATTGTTTTGTCTTCAGTATTACTGTTTCTTCTGCAATATCTCATGCAGTTTATTTTTAAACTTTGGACACTATGGTTTTCATCTCTGATAGTTTGGATCTTTTTTTTTTAAATATTTTGCTTGCTCTGTTTTCACTCAAGTCTTACCACTAGCTTTTTGAACATGTGGAATACAGTTTAATGTTTTAATCCTTTCCAATAAATATTCCATCTATTCAGATAACAAGCTAGGGCAAATGTCAGCACATTTGATTTATTTTATATTTCAGGACGATCACTGTCTTTTGCTACCTGTTGTCCAGGGGCTTGACAATTTGTTCATGTATTTTTTCCCCAGTTATGGTAAACCCTATCCCTGTTTATCTTAATTAAAAGTGAAAGTTTGTTTTTTTGTACTATTTTTCTGCCTCAACCCATCTAAGTAACCCCACAAAAAGGTTTACAGTTACACATACATGCTTTAATTATTATAAATTTAATGAACATAAGAATTGTACATGTTTTTGCTCATGATTATATCTTCTGCATATAGTAGATTCTGAATACATGTTAGTGAAATGAATATAAACATGTATATACAATGATACTGGTGTATGAAGAAAGACACATAATATGTTAGGGTAATGCTAACTGCTCATATTTAACCCTTAAATCTTAGTAATTTAATAGAAATTCCTTTTTTTTTTAAGAGGTTTTTGTAATAGGGCACGTGCACTTGGCAGAAAGACAGAGAGAGAGATGGAAGACAGAAAGTGAGAAATCACCCCCTCGCGGGGATGGCCACACTGCAGTCCCTTCTCCTCCATTCTCCTTTTGGGACCTTGGGCATGCGCACACAGCCAGGCATTAGTTTAAGCCACGGTCTAGGACTTGAACCATGGTCGACTACATGGGAGTTCAGCAACATAGTCATTATTCCATCTGCTGGTCCCAACTGAAGTTCATTTTTATTCATTGATACTCTGGAGCAGAAGTTTGTAGTTGATAAACAGTTCTTTTCTATGAAATAATTCAGGTATCTGTGTTTCCTCTATCTTGGACTTTGTGTTGTATCTTAGAATTTTACTGTTGTCTGTATCTGACCAATGAGACAGAAGAAAAAGAAAGCTCGGAGAAGGCGCAGCTCTTTTAACAAGTCTTGGCCTGGAAGTATAACACATCACTTTTGCTGTCACTTTTATTCCACTGATGTGAACCGTTTCATACGTATGCGTGCGGCTGGCTGGGAATTGTAATCCCTGGCTGGGCAGCCACTCCCCAGCAATAGGTCTGTACTCTGTCATGGATTTTTCGGTACAGAATGCCAGAGGTTACGATGTCATCCTTTAGCTATTTGGCCACAGGTTGTTGCTGAAGAACAGCTTTTGGGGATGGTCTCAGGTGGAAATTGAACTTTTGTACATCCTTATTAAAATGTGGATGCTTGCATGTCACCCTAGACATGCCAAAACAAAACTGTAGGGTCTTGGGAATGTGCATTTTTAACAAACTTCCTTTGCTGACTTTTACATTCACTAAAAGGTGAAATCTACTGGTATAAGGGTCACGTTCAGCCTTCTTCTATAAAAGAATATTGAATGACTTGGAAAGTAAAACCTGTTAGGATAACTTGTAGCCAAAGACAATAAAAAACACAGACCTATACCAAATCTGTGTTCAGCGTGGCTCTACTAACTGTAGCCGAGGACTGACTTATAAACATTTACTATAGTTTTGTATTAAATCTTTCTTTTTTTTTTTTTTTTTTTTTTTTTTTTGTTTTTTTTCTTTTTTGTCTGGGAGAAAAAAACTCTCCCCCCTCCTTTTTTTTTTTTTTTTTTTTTTTTTTTAGGTTTATTGCCTTGCTTGCTAGAGAGAAACAGAGAGAGGGAAGTGAGAAATCACCCCCCGAGGGATGGCCATGCCAAAATCCCTTCTCCTCCATTTTTTTCTTGGGAGTTTGGACACACACACACACATAGGTGCCTGGCATGATTTTCAAGCTCCTGGGTCCAGGACTTGAACGTGGTCAGCCATTTTGGAGTCCAGCATCTTAACCACCATGCCATCTGCTGGCCCCAGCAAATATTTCTTAAGGAACCAGGTACAGCATTATACTAGGCCATGTAGGGGACAAAAATAACTTAGATACGACCCTGTAGCTAAGGAATTTTCTGGGTGGAGAGACAAGACATATATACAAGGGGACTTTAAAATCTTATGGTAAAATGGAATTAAACTTTATTTTGGTGCAAAATAATTTTTCTTTTTAATTTGAAATTTACATAGTTTTTTCTTTTTTTGGAGAGGTTTTTGCTATAGGGCGCGTACACTCGCCAGACAGACAGAGAGAGACAGAGAGACAGAAAGCAAGAAATCACCCCCCAGGGGGGATGGCCACACTGCAATCCCTTCTCCTCCATTCTCCTCTCGGGATCTTGGGCACGCACGCACACGCGCCTGGCGTGAGTTTAAGCCACTGGTCCAGGACTTGAACTGCGGTTGACTACGTGAGAGTCCAGCGACATAGCCATTACGCTAACTGCTGGTCCCCATAGTTTTTTTCTTTTTCTTTTTTAAAAATAATTATTTATTTAATTTTATTTAGTCATTAATTTATTTTAATTTGACCAGAGAGATACACAGAGAGAAAGAGAGGGAAAGTGAGAAAGCAAGCCACCAGGTTTGGTATTCGAACCGTAGTCGGCCATGTGGGAGTGTCCAGCACCTTAACCACCACGACACCCGCTGGTCCCCAACCCCATAATTTTTTTCTTAATACACATTTTCCATGAACTTTTTTAAGACCCTGCCCCTTCATATACATGGTATTGATTCATTGATTCTGAGTTGCACATTTTTTTTTTCATGAACATTTCTGAAACCAGCACGTCTTCAAATTGTGTCAGCTGGCAATGATCGTGATGGTTATCTGCCTGCTTGTGCATGAACTTGTTCATAGCTGTTCATGTTATTAATTTATTTAATCATGTGAATTGAGTGCTCTATTTGTCGATCTTGATTACTAAGTTAAATGTCTATGAAAGGATATCACATGTGACATTGAAAAAAAGACACAAAGAAGTACAATAATGTATGATAAAAATCTATCAGTTTAGAAGAGTTCTTTCTCCCTATAAGTATAAAGTGAAAATTCCAATTGGAGAAAGAACATATATAATAATTTTATTAGTTTTTTTCCTGATGTTTAGAATGTTATTAAAAATGATAAATTCTTAAGTTTGATGAAGTACACTTGAGTATAGAGTCTGATACTGTGCTGTAAATATCTTTTAAGTTTTTTTCCTCTAATGTTAGCACTGTAAATCCATATCTCTTGCCTAAAAAATTAAGTGATTTTTGATTTATCTCTTTGATCTTTTTTTAAACTTCACTGTATTGTCCAACTTGTCATTTTGAATTGCAAATCTAATTGTTACTGTTTTGATTAAAATCCTGTGGTGATTTCTCATTGCCTTTGAGATAATTTACCCTTTCCTTTAAGTTCCAGTGTTTTTGTCTGACAGTCAGAGTTTTTCAGGACTGACTGTAAACCTAATTTGGGGGCATCCATCCATCCTCCCTATCTTGAACTGCTTTAAGACATACTACTTTCTTTACATTTAGCAAACTCCTGCTTTTTCTTCTGATTGTCCCACCTCTCACAACCAATAAAATGACCCTGTGATGCTCTTTAAACATTTGCTACTCACATTAGATAGAGGTCATGAAACTCATGGACTCGATCTCATTCCTTTTGTCTATCTCAAGTACCGAGATGAATGCCTGATGCACCCTTAACACAAAGTTTATGTTTGTCGACAGTGTATTTTTCAATAAGCGTATTATATAATACAAGGTACTGATGTTGAAAAATACCAGTGAAGTTCTAAAAAAATTACTGATGTGACTTCATATGGGTAGGTCAGTTTGGATCTAGAACCCTAAAGAAGTATAGAGACTTATGGAAAGGATATATACATGGATGGGATCAGATTGGAAAATGACCGAAGAATGAATTACAGTATTTTAACTCTGATTTTAGCATACGGATCAAGGGAGAAAACTCTGAAAAGGGAAGTTGTGCAAGTGTTGTGGAGGACCTTGAGTATTAGAGTAATGTTTTTATCACTTTGGTAGATGGTAGAGAGCTATTCAAGAATTTTGCTTTCATGAGTGACATATACATTATTCTAATGGATTGGAAGCTTCTCCAGGGGACAGTATCTTATTTGAAATGTTTTATGTGCTGAGAGAATACCATACTGCCTTCTTGTTAGGAAATATTGAATGAATTGACTTGGCTTTCATTTAAAATTATGAAATTTTGGATTTGAAAGGACCCAAGATTAAATTTATGCATTTACAGGGACCAGCAGTTAGCATAATGGCTATGTCACTGAACTCCCATGTAGTCGACTATGGTTCAAGTCCCGGACTTGGTGGCTTAAACTCAGGCCGGGCGCGTGTGCGTGCGTGCCTAAGATCCCGAGAGGAGAATGGAGAAGGGATTGTGGTGTGGCCATCCCCCCTGGGGGGTGATTTCTCACTTTCTGTCTCTCTGTCTCTCTGGTGGGTGCATGCGCCCTATAGCAAAAAACTCTCAAAAAAAAAATATATATATATAGGACTAAAACAAATTGGAAGAAAGACCTACTATTTTCTTGCATAGAAAGGCATCATAAAGATGCCAGTACTCCCTAACTTAATTTATAAATCTGTAAATGCATAATTATTTTTGAGAGGTTTTTGCTCTAGGGTGCATGCACTCGCCAGAGAGAGAGAGAGACAGAGAGACAGAAAGTGAGAAATCACCCCCCAGGAGGGATGGCCACACCACAGTCCCTTCTCCTCCATTCTCCTCTCGGGATCTTGGGCATGCACACGTGTGCCCGGTGTGAGTTTAAGCCATTGGGTCCGGGACTCTAACCGCGGTCGACTACATGGGAGTCCAGCAACGTAGCCATTACATCATCTGCTGGTCCCCCTATTTTTGTATTTTTGCAGAGTATTTTAGAGTTTTTATTGTGCATTGCGGTCTTTAACATTGTAAAGTTTCCTTATTCTACTTTAATGGTTTTGCCCTGTATTCTGCCTTGTCTTTTATCAAGACTAAGGTCCCTGTTTTTAAATGAACATTTATTTATTTCTGCACATCTATTTATTTATTTATTTTTGGAGAGGTTTTTGCTGTAGGGCGCGTGCACTCACCAGAAAGACAGAGAGAAACAGAGAGACAGAAAGTGAGCAATTACCCCCTGGGGAGATGGTCATGCCACAATCCCTTCTCCTCCATTCTTCTCTTGGAATCTTGGGCACACACGCACATGCATCTGGCATGAGTTTAAGCCACCAGGTCTGGGACTTGAACCACGGTCGACTACATGGGAGTCCAGCGACATAGCCATTACACCAACTGCTGATCCCCATCCTTTTATTTTTAAAGTCTGAATCACTTTGATTTAGATCTCTTGTATAGAGCATAGAAATAGATTTTTGCTCTTTTAGCCAGTCTGAAAATAATTTTCTTTTAATAGGTGAGTTATGCCTGTTTATATTTATTGATAAACATGCTGTGTTTTGTTGTTTCTGTCACATATTTTTCAGATATTTACTTTGTATGGATACAAACCTTTTCACTATATGTTTTCTTAGTGCCCTCTGTATGTTTTTTTTTTCCTTTTGATATTTTGGAAGATTTGGTTTTTATTCTAATTGTTACTTTGATCGAAGATATTTATATATCTTAGCCCTTCTTTAGATACTGCCTTTGTTCCCTACCATATATGGTAAAATTATCTAGTAACTATTTTTTCTTTATCATTTTGGTTATTCATAGGAGCTGGACCCATGACCTGGTGGTTAAGAGAGCCAAATCTTACATGGTCTATAGTGTGGTTAAGATTCTGGCCCTTGTGGCTTGAAAAATGTGGGTATATGTGTGTTTGTGCCCCATATCCCGAGAGGATGGAGAAATGAGAAGGGCTTGTAGCTTGGCCATGCCCCATGGAGGGTGCTTTCTTCCTCTCCCTTTCTCTCTGTCTCTTGGAGAGTGCACACATTCTCTGACAAAGTGAAAAAAAGTATTATAAAGCCTATCTCTACAGTCTTAAATATATTTAGGTTTATACTAATTAATTTGTGAGTCTGAAGTTGGATCCCTTTACTCCCAGCTAATACTTAAGAAGTTAGTGAACTGGGAACCAG
The DNA here is from genome assembly GCF_000334495.1 of Tupaia belangeri chinensis. Classification (NCBI taxonomy): domain Eukaryota; kingdom Metazoa; phylum Chordata; class Mammalia; order Scandentia; family Tupaiidae; genus Tupaia; species Tupaia belangeri. The sequence continues at coordinate 479,638 of NW_006159643.1, forward strand.
CAGTTAGCGTAATGGCTATGTCACTGGACTCCCGGGTCGACCGTGTTTCGCGTCCTGGACCCAGTGGCTTAAAACTCACGCCGGGCGCGTGTGCGTGCGTGCCCAAGATCCCGAGAGGAGAATGGAGGAGAAGGGATTGCGGCGGGCCATCCCCCCTGGGGAGTGATTTCTCGCTTCCTGTCTCTATGTCTGTCTCTGTCTGTCTGGCGAGTGCACGCGCCCTATAGCGAAAACCTCTCCAAAAAAAAAAAAAAAAAGAGGTTAGTGAACTTAGGTAGTTGTGTCTGTTTTTGTGTGTTATTTTTACATTTGCAAAATTTATTCTATACTGTTTTGCCAACTTTATCCCCATTTTAAAAAAACACAGTATTTTAGGTTCATGACAAAATTAAGAGGAAAGTACATAGTTTCCATATTCCTCCTGTTCTCACACAAGCACAACATCCCCTACTCTTAACATCCTCCACCAGAGTGGTACCTCTGTTACAGTTGACAAACCCTACAGACACATCTTTATTTCCCAAGGTCCACAGTTCATATTAGGATTCACACTCGGTGGTATACATTCTGTGGGTTTTGACAAACGTGTAATGACATATATCCACCCTGCAGTAGCATATAGAATACTTCACTGCCCTCAAGATCCCCTGTTTTCTGCCTATTTATTCCTAGCATCCCCTTAAATCTTGGCAGTCACTGATCTTTTAATCATTTCTATAGTTTTATCTTTTCCAGGGTGTCATACATTTGGAACATAGAATATGTAGCCTTTCTGACTGGCATTTAAGTTCCTTCTTTGTCTTTTCATGGCTTGATAGCATTTTCTTTTGCATTGAATGTTAAGCCATTGTCTTGGTATACTGTATGTATTTGTTTTCTCACCTCTTAGAGAAACATCTTGGTTGCTTCCAAATTTCAGCATTTAAGAATTAAGCTGCTATAAATGTCTGCATTCAGGTATTTTTATGGACATAGGTTTTCAACTCCTGGGTAAATACTAAGGAATGTAATTGCCTAATTAAATGGTAAGATAGGTTTTACAAGGAACTATGTAACTGGCTTCCAAAGTGGCTGCACCATTTTGCATTCCCATCAGCAAGGAGTGTGTGTTCCCATTGCTTCATGTACCTGTCAGCATTTGGTGTTATCGGTGTTTTCAGTTTTGGCCATTCTTTTTTTTTTTTTTTTTTAAGACAGTGTCACACCATGTTGCAGTCTTCTGCCTCAGTCTTCCAGTTGGGAGTGTAGACACACATCACCACACCTAACTCTTTTCTGGCCAGGGTCTTGCTACATGGCCTAGGCCAGCCTTGAGCTCACAGTCCTCCTGCCTTTGCCTCTCCAAGTTACTGCGATTACAGATGCCCACCTTGGACGCAACCTTTAGGTTGGAACAGGAATCAAACTCTGGCTTCCCATATGGTTCCATCCTGTGGAGTACAGCATCTTAGCAGCATGTACCACCCTGGCTGGGCCTGGGTTTTGGCCTAATAGGTGTGTAGTACTATCTCATCTCTGATTCCCTAAAAAGATATGATGTTGACCATCTTTTTTTTTTTTTTTTTTTTCATATGCTTATGATCTGTATTTCTTCTTTAGTGAAGTACCTGTTCTGGTCTTTGGCTCATTTTAAAACTTATTCTTTTCTTACTGTTGAGAGTTTTAAGAGTTCTTTGTATATTTTGGATAACAGTCTTTTATCAGATATGTCTTTTGCAGATATATTGTTTCAGTCTGTGACTTGTCTTCTCCGTCTCTTGTTGGTAGCATCTTTTAGTCATATCTTTTTTTTTTTTTTTCTGAGAAGTTTCTGCTATAGGGTGCGTGCGCTTGCCAGAAAGACAGAGACAGAGAGACGGAAAACAATAAATCACCCCCCACGGGGGGAAGGCGGTGATGGCCATGCTGCAATCCCTTCTCCTCCATTCTCCTCTCGGGATCTTGGGCATGCATGCACACGCTCCTGAGTTTAAGCCACTGGGTCCAGGACTCAAACTGTGGTTGATTACATGGGAGTCCAGCGACATTGCCATTACTCCAACTGCTGGTCCCTTTTAGTCATATTTCTACAGTTAGATGTATTTCTTTCTCATCCCATCTTTAATATTAAAACTTCTCCAGTTTTGGGGCCGGCAGGTGGCGTGGTGGTTAAGGGTGCTGGACTCCCATATGGCTGACTATGGTTTGAGTCCTGGACCTGGCAGCTTCTTTCTCACTTTCCCTCTCTTACTCTGTCCCTATCTAGTAATATTTAAATAAATAAATAAAGTTAAATAAAATAACTATTTAAAAAAATCTTCAGCTTTTCTTGGTTATCTGAAACTTACGTTTTTTTTCTGTCACTCAGGTAGGCTCATGAGAGAGAAATTTCCTAAGATCTTTACAGGTTTATAATTCTTGGTGGTCTTATATGTGAATACTTTTTCTGGATATGAATTACTCAGCTCACATTGTTTACCCTTGAGTTTCTTAAAAATGTTACTTCATTGTTTTCTAGCATAAAATATTGCTGTTAAAGTAATACCAGTCTGAGTTTCTTTCTCTTTTAGGTGGCTTGGCTTTGTGTTTAACTTTTCTTTCTTTTTAGCTTTATTTATTTTAATTTGACCAGAGAGGGAGGTAGGGAGGGAAGTGGAGGGAAGAAAGGGGGTGGGGGGAGAGAGAGAGAGAGAGAGAGAGAGAGAGAAAGAAAGACAGACAGAAAGAGAAAGTAAGTGAGTGAGTGAGTAAGCAAGCCGCTAGGTTCAGGGACTTGAATTGTGGTCAGCCACGTGGGAGTCCAGCGCCCTTAATCACTATGCCACCTGCTGATCCCTGTGTTTAACTTTTCTATTATAACTTTACTTATTTGCTTTTGTTTCTCATGTTTAAATAAATTGTATTTCCCTGGAAAGGGAAAGGGTTCCTGTGAAAGAGGAGGATAAGCCAAAGTGGTTTTCTCAATTTATGTATGAAGAGTTTTCTCCTTTATCTTACTGGTGTATTTGTTTAGCTACTTCTGTTTCTCAGAGGTAAGCCTGTTTAAAGTTTTCTCCTTTAGTGCTCTGTTTCTGAGAGTTGTATAGGCTTAGCATTCCATGGTATTTCTTTTCTTTTTTATTGAACTTTCTGTGTTCTGTTTGCTGTTTACCCTTTCCTCCCTCTCCCTCCTTTCTATATCTGATACTTCTCTCTCCTTACCTCCATTGTTTTTGTCCTGCAGTTTGTTTTCAGATTCCAAGAGTTTTCCTCTTAGGGTGAGACTCTGTCCTTCTGTAGAAGGCTTTTTTTTTTTTAATATTTCTGAGATGCTTGTGAGTTTAGAGCTTTATAGCACTATTTGCTGCCTGCAGAACCGAATATACAGGTTTTTGGCACCTTCCTGCAGCCTGGGGCCTGTGGAAATTTCCCCATGTCCTCCATTTGTTATCCGGTTTATTCTCCCAATTTTCTCTAAGGGTTGGTGTTCTCTTTTCGAAGTATTTATGAATAGATTTTCGGGTTCTGAGGCTTGTTAAGGTACCTCTGTTGCTGTGCCCTACTCCCGGCTGCTGATCTTGCATTGTGCACAGTTTAGTAACGTTCTCCTGCAGTCTTTTTTTTTTTTTTTAATTTTTTTCCCTGGGGTCAGCAGATGGCATAATGGTTACATCGCTGGACTTCTGTGTAGTTGACCATGGTTTGAGTCCCGGATCCAGCACCTTAAAAAACTCATGCCAGGTGCGTGTGCATGCCTGCCCAAAATCCCGAGAGGAGAATGGAGAAGGGATTGTGGTGTGGCCATCCTTCCTGGGTAGTCATTTCTTTTTGTTTCTCTGTCTCTATCTCTCTCTGGTGAGCACACGTGCCCTATAGCAAAAATCTCTCAAAAAAACCCCACAAACCATTATTATTATTTTTCCATCAATGTGTTCAGAGAAAAGTTAAAAGAAAAAAAGAATGAAGTAATTTTATATTTCACTTGTGAGCTATAGTCATATTTAATAAAGTTATTTTATGAATGAAACATGACAGTTTATTATATTGGTGTTATTTGTCATTTTAAATTTAGACTTGCCCGATTATCTGACACACATGTGGGGTAAACATTTTCAATGTGAATGTTATAGACAATATTAACATGTTGTAATTTTTTTAGTAGAAATTACATAGTCTGCTGAATCTAACTTCAAATTGTGGAAATCTAAAATAAAATTATCAATTTCTCATAGGAACTGAAGTTAAAAGATGAAGAATGTGAGAGACTTTCAAAAGTACGAGATCAGCTTGGACAGGAATTGGAAGAACTCACAGCTAGTCTATTTGAGGTTGGTCTGTTTACATCTTGGCCAACAGCGACATCTTGATTTTTTTTATATATTGTTAGAATTGTTTTTTAGAGGAATCTTGACAAGATATGCTTAGCTTCATTCATATTTTTAAGTCCTTTAAGCAAAAAATAAAAAAGAGGGCCAGCTGGTGGCTTGGTGGTTAAGGCCGCTGGATCCTACATGGCTGATGGCGCAGTTTGAATCCTGGATCTGGTGGCTTGGAAAACACGCTGGGCTTATGTGCATGCATTCCCAGAGGAGAATGGAAGAGAAGGGATTTCAGTGTGGCCATCCCCCGGGGAGTTATTTCTCTCTCTTTCTCTCTTTCTGACAAGTTCATGCACTCTATAGCAAATTAAAAAAATATATAGAAATAAAGATTCTAGTATAGAGAAATATAGAGTCTACTTCAAATGGTGTGGAATAAAATAACACACTCCATGGACTACCCAAGTTTGTTGTTTAAATGTATATATGGAAACAAAGGAGGTACATTGTGATACTTACAAGCTACTTTATAGTAACTTTCTATGACTTCACAAGAAAGATACCAAGCCATTGAGGTCATCTGATACGGGCGGTTTGAGAAATGTTAGAAAGCATACTTCATCTTCCACCTGCCACCAGGAGAAAAAGTTTTATGCAGCTCAAGCTGTATTCGTGCCAATGACATTGTAGGACATTTAGCATCCTTGGTGCATTAAAGTTCTCCAGAAGAACAGAACTGGTGGGATCTGATTCTGAAACTACACAGAGAAAGAGAAATAGAGACAGAGGCACTCATTGTTGTAAAGAATTAGCTCATGCCTTTATGGGAACTGGCAGGTCGCCAGATCAACATAGAAGCGCGAGACCCAGGAGAGACAGTGGTGTAATTCCAGTCTGCGTTTAAAGGCTTAAGGACCAAGAAGAACTGATGGATGACAAAACAAACACAAATCCCCAATTATGTGCTGTCTACAAGAGTATCACTTTAGATTTAAGGATAAACATAGTGAAAGGGTGGAGAAAGAGTTCCATGCCAATCATAACCAAAAGAGTATATTGCTATATAGGTGTCCCTGGGTAGCCACTGTGGATTGGTTCCAGGATACCAAAATCCACAGATGCTCAAGTCCCTTATATAGAAGGGCATAATTCTGTGGATATAAAACCTATGGCAGTCAGCCCTGTGTATCTGATGTCTTAACTTGTTCAGTGTTGCTATAGCAGAATACCTGAGGCTGGCAGCTTAAAAAGAGGTTTATTTGGCTTATGATTCTGAAGGCTGGGAAGTTCAAGAAGCAGGTGCCAGTATCTGCCTGACTTTTGGTGAGGGCTTCATGCTACATCAGAAAAGGTGGTGAAACAGAAAGGGAAGTGAGAATGTGAAAGGGACTAAAAATAATAAGGGACCTTGCCTTATAACAGCTTATTTTTGTGGTAACTCATTTCTGTAAGACCTAACTTACTCTCTTCAGGATGACTTTAATCTATCCATGAGAACAGACACTCCTGACCCATATGGCTTTCATTAGGCCCCAGCTCTTAAAGGTTCCACTTCTCAGCATTGCCACATTGGGATCCAGCCTCAGTGTGAGTTTTGGTGGGGGAAAAACCACATTCAGACTATAGCATGCAGTTTGCATTGAGGATTGAGCTAACCACAGATTGAATTAGATCTGCCCTTGGTTGAATCTGTGGATGTAGAACCCTCATATATGGAGGGCCAACCTGAATGAAGGAAAGTAGATTTTGAGTAAAAGTTATCATAAGAGAGAAAGGTCCCTTTATAATGGCAAAAGGGTCAATTCATTAGGAGGATATAATCATTATATATATACTCAACATTAAAGTACTTAAATACATGAAGCTATTGTTGACAGATCTGAGGGGAGAAATAGCAATACAGTAATAGTAGGGGACTTCAGTACTCCACTCTATAATGGAAAATTATTCAGACAGGAAATCAGTAAAGAAATGATAGAAATGAAAAACACTGTAGACAAAATGGACCTAACAGACAAAACTTTCCATTCAACTTTCCATTGCTAAAACAAGATCCATCAATGTAAAATAATACATTGTTCTCGAATATACATGAAACATTCTCTAGGAAATTTCACATTAGGTTAGAAAACAAGTCAGCAAATTTAAGAAGATCAAAATCATTCCAAGAATTATTTTCTAGCCACAGTGGAATCAAACCAGAAATCAGTAATAGTAAGATAAAGAAAATAGCAAAATTCACAAATACATTGAAACTAGATAGCAACACATTTTTAGGTTTTTGCCATAGGGTACAGGCATTTCCCAGAGAGAGACAGTGAGAAGGAAAGTGAGAAATTACTCCCTGAGAGAATGTCCATGCTGCAATCCCTTGTCCATTCTCCTCTTGGGATTTTGGGCATGTATACACATCCACCCTATGTGATTTTCAAGTTGCCGAAGTCTGAACCAGGGTCAGCCATATGGAAGTCTAGTGCCTTAACTACCATGCCACCTGCTGGCCCCTAACAACACATTTTAAAATAACTATTGTTTAAAATTTAAATTTAAAGAAAAAGGAAAAAAAAACTAAGCCCACAGCAAAAGGAAAGAAAGAATTATGGATTATGGACAATTATATATTAGTGAGCTGGGTAATCAGAAGAAATGAATGAATTCCTAGAAACATACAATTTAACAAAACTGAATTAAGAAATAAAACATCTGAACAGACCAATAATTTAAGGAAATTGAATCACTTACCAGAAATATCCCTACAAAGAAAAGCCCAAGACCAGATGGCTTCACAGGTGAATTCTGACAAACGTTAAAAGAAAATTAATACCAACTCCTTAACCTCTAAAAAATATGAGCGGGGGAACCAGCAGTTAGTGTAATGACTATGTCACTGGACTCCCATGTAGTCGACCGCGGTTCACGTCCTGTCCCCGGTGGCTTAAAACTCATGCCGGGCGTGTGTGTGTGTGTGTGTGTGTGCCCAAGATCCCGAGAGGAGAGTGGAGGAGAAGGGATTGCAGCATGGCCATCTCCCCAGGGGGTGATTTCTCACTTTCTTTCTCTCTGTCTCTCTCTGTCTGTCTGGCGAGCGCACGCGCCCTATAGCAAAAACCTCTCAAAAAAAAAAAATATGAGCGGGAATACTTCCAAACTCATTCTGTGAGGCTAGCATCACTCTGATACCAAAATCAACAGAGACACCACACTCAAGAAAGAACTATAGGCCAATATCCCTGATAAAACAGATGCAAAACTCCTCGACAAAATATAAGCAAAACAAATTTAACTGCACTTTAAAGGGATTATACATCATGATCAATAAAGTTTATCTTTAGGATGCAAAAATGGTTCCATATAGACAAATCAGCTAATGTAAAATGCCAAAAAAATAGAATAAAAGAGGGCCAGCCCCATAGCCTTGTGGTTATGGGAGCCGGATCCACATGGCTCACCACGGTCCCAGTCCTGGCCTGGCAGCTTGAAAAATAGACTGGGTGTGCATGTACAGAATCCTGATGGGGTGGAGAGACGGAGGGAGGGGATTGCAGTGTGATCATGCCCCACTGTGGGGGCCACTTTTCTCCTCTGTCTCTTGTCTCTCTTCTGCATCTTCCCCAGTGAGTGTATACATCCTTTGGCAATTAAAAAAGAAAAAAAAAGAATAAAAGATACAAACCACATGATCATCTTAATAGATGCAGAAAAAGAACCTTATGTAAGTCAGTATTAACTAATGATAAAATTCTCAATAAAATATGTATATAAGAAACCACCGACATGACCTGGATTAAAAAATTATAAACCTCACAAAATCTAATTGCTAAGGCCTTTGAGCCACTCTTTCTTTGTCCACTCAGGCCTGCTTCTACCTCTTAGGAGTATAATTTTGCTTTTCCTTAATAAAATACCTTTTTCTTTCACCAAAACAAAAAAACTCCCAAATTCCACAATACAATAAAGACTATTTTAAAAACTTGTAACTGACATTGTAGCCAAGGAGGAAAAACTGAAAGCTTTTCTTCTAAGATCTGGCATAATACAAGGATCTCTATTCTTCACCACTTCCATTAAGTATAGTACTGGAAGTTAGCCAGAGCACTGGCTAGAAAAAAAAAAGGTAACCAAATTGGAAAAGTTGAAGTAAGGTGATCTCTGCAGCTCACAAGGTCATGTGTATAGAAAATCTTAAAGACTTGACAGCAACAGAAAATGAATGAATTTAGTAATGTTGCAGGATACAAAAACCAGTGACCCAGTGCTATTTCTACACACGGTAAGGTATCTGAAAAGGAAACTAGGACAATCTTCTATCATACAAAGTGTAAAAAAAAATGCTTAGAAGTAAAGAGGTGAGAAACTTGTATACCGAAAATTATAGTATGTTCATGAAGGAACTTAAAGAAGACCGAGCTGTATGGAAAGATAGCCCATGTTCATGGGTTGGGAGAATATTGTTAAAATGTCCATACCACCCAAAGTGATAGGGATTCAGTGCAATCTCTATCAAAATTCTAATTGGTGCTCTTTACAGAAATAGGAAGAACAATTCTAAAATTCATATGGAACCACAAAGACTTGAATGGCTTCAGTTGCCAAAGCAATCCTGAACAAAAGGGATAAAGCTGGACGTATTACTTTTTTTAAATTTCAAAACATATTGCAAAGCTGTGTGAAAGAGGAGGGTCTGAGGAAGGACATTTGGAAGAAAAATAGAGAGGCAAAGCATTAATGGGACAGAGAAATGTATTATCTGTTGAAGATATTTTATAGTTTTATCAACTGGACTAGGGAGAAATGTTCACCTGTTGAAATATTCACTTTGTAAGCTAAATAATGTGATTGAGTGTATAAAAGAAAATGAAATTAAAAGATGTAAATCAATTTTAAAAAAGCTATTGGGTCATTGGGACAGTCAGGATGCATTTTTGCATGGGAAGAACAGAAAAATATGTCATGACTTTCCTGACAACCTAATACAATAGTCAGTACGGTACTGGTACAGAAACAGGTACACAGCCGGTGGAACAGAACAGAGAGATCTGCACTCCCGTACTCACTGATATATATATTTTTTCTCAATAGTCAAGATAGGGAAACAACCTAAAGGTCCACCAGCTGATTGCCATTTGCAGCAACGTGAACAAACCTGGAGAATATTCTGCTGAGTGAAATAAGCCAAACACAGAAAAACAAATACTGCACGATTTCATTCATGTGCAGAATCTAAAGTCATCGAGCTCATAAAACAGAGGACAGAGGGGTAGAATTTTTTTATTTCACTATTTTCTGTTTTTCAAAATTCTATGCATTATTATTTAAGGTACTGTTTCTGTTTCAGTCTAGCTTCCCCCTTTGAGGTTCCAGTTATGTGCAATTTATCTAGTGTCACAGTATCTTTTTTTTTTTTTTTTTTAATTTGCTATAGGGCACATGCGATTACTGGGGAGGGAGGGAGGAGGAGAGAGAATGAGAAGGCACTCCCATATGAGGGATGGTCACACTGCAATTCCTCCTCCATTCCCTTGAGATCTTAGGCCTGCTCCTAGGTGCTCCTGGCATGTTTCCAAGCCGCTGGGTCTGGGACCTGAACTGTACAGTCAACTGTGTGGGATTCAGCTGCCTTAACCACCATGCTGCTAACTGACTGACTTTCCTTCATCATATCACAGTCCTTACATGAGCATTGATCGGAATGGTTGAAATCAGCTTCTCTGCCTCGGTGCTAATAGGTACTAAAAGAAGGTACCTGATCTAATAGTTAACCTGCCTGATGTCAGCTGTTTCAGTTCTTAGCGTTACTTTTTTTTTTTTTTTTAAGAAGTTTTTGCTCTCCTCCATTCTCCTCTCGGGATCTTGGGCACACACACACACTCACTGGGCGTGAGTTTTAAGCCACCAGGTCCAGGACTCGAACCATGGTCGAGTACATGGGAGTCCAGCAACATAGCCATTATGCTAACTGCTGGTCCCAGCATTACTTATTTTTTACCTAACTGTTGGTATTATGCCTTTGCTTCAGCTATAGACACTTGAGCCAAGATTTTTTAGAAACAAATGCTAAATACATTGTTTCCAAAATTTGAGATGTTAACTTTTCCAGGAAGCTCATAAAATGGTGAGAGAAGCAAATGTCAAGCAGGCTACAGCAGAAAAGCAGTTAAAAGAAGCACAAGGAAAAGTAAGTTTTAGCTACTTTTAGTAGTATAAAATTTAAAGAAATTAGTGATAACTGTTTTAAAGATACCTTAATACCTATTGCATTTTGTTCAGATTATATAGGTAGTGCTTGTTTTAGATTTGGAAACTATAGAAAAATGCACAGAAGAAAATAGCTACTATGTAAATACAGTTTATAATGAACACTTGTCATTTTATATTATAAGCAAATATTTAAAGGCTTGTGAATCACACATTTTGTTGAAAGAATTAAAAATCACGGTTAATGGTTGGTATTTTCTTAATTCACTGAGAAACATCATCTAAATGTTACTAGATTTTACCATTTTAGAAGTGAACTATAGTCGTAAGTTACTATGTTTTGAAAGTTTCGAAAATTCATGTTAGATATCTTGGTAATTAAAAAACTTCATGTGAAATTATGAATCATAGCTGTAGCTAAACATATGGAAACATTAGAAAACTTGGTTTTGCTTTCCTTTTATTACTCCACAGGGAAAAAAAAAATTAAACTTGTTTTCCATTTTTGAAAGTATTTCAATCAGGTTGCTTACATTGCGCTAGGTCATAAAACATGTTTGGTGTATATGGCTATGTTGATTTCTTTTCAAGATTGATGTACTTCAAGCTGAGGTAGCTGCACTGAAGACACTGGTGTTGTCCAGTTCTCCAACATCGCCTACTCAGGAGCCTCTGCCAGGTGGAAAGACACCTTTTAAAAAGGGGCATACAAGAAATAAAAGCACAAGCAGTGCTATGAGTGGCAGTCATCAGGACCTCAGTGTGATACAGCCCATTGTAAAAGACTGCAAAGAGGTAACTCGTCCAGGACTGTCCCCTCTGACTCTGTTGATACTTACTAGTTTCATCACTGACGTGTCAGTTACGATTTTTGTCAGCAAAATTTTTAGTACAAAATGTGCAATATTAAGATGGGGGAGGCTTTATCTAGAGCTGGCTGCTTTCAGGGATTCTTCACTTCCATTGTCTACCTGGCTGACCTTGGAGTACCTGCTGAAAACTTGGTAAGTTTCTTAAATCTCACTATTTCGTTTAGGGAGCAAGTATCATGTGTTGTATAAAGGAGAGTGGGTGGCTTTAATGAGCTGGCTAATCAAAACCTATTGCTAGAGTGCTCTAAGAAAATATGAAATGTGTGAAAGTAAGGTTATTTCTTGATTCATATGTTGCTTTTATTTAAATTCTGCAAGAAGCAGAATTTTGTATCGGTAAGAAGTCCTAGAGTTTACTCAGATAATTAAGCAACAAAAAATAGAAATAATGGTAATGTTATTTTAATAGGTATATTGTAAAGATAACTGTGAAAATATGTAAATATTTCCAGCTAGAGTAAAAATTATTAAAACATATTTTACATTTAATCATTGCATACTATGAGAAAGCATTTCCAAGGGGATTGACCAATAATTTATGGCACACTACTCTGTTTACATTGTTGAATTCGAGTCTGTCATTACTCTTGAAGAAGGTGTGTGTGCTTATTCAGTTAAATTTTTGCACAGAAGCCAAGAGTTTATTAAGTTGTGTAACCAAAGTTGTTAGCTATTTCAATTGCATTTTGTTTAGTTGTTAATAAAAAAGATGATGGGAGAGAAGTTCAATACTTGGTCAAACCTTTTTTTTTGGAGAGATTTTTGATACAGGGCATGTGCACTCGCTGGAGAGACAGAGACAGAAATTAAGAAATCACTCCAGGGGGAATGGCCATGCCCCAATCTCTTCTCCTCCAGTCACCTCTTGGGATTTTGGGCATGCATGTACATACACCTAGCATGATTTTAAGCCTCTGGGTCCGGGACTTGAACTGTGGTTGGCACTGTGAGCATCCAGTGACGGAACTATTATGCCACCCATTATGCTGGTCCCATTTGGTCAAATCTTAATGTAGCCAAATCTAAAATTCACATGGTTTTTGTTAAATATTTTTAAACCTTTTTTTTTAGAATTATTTAATTTTATCATCATCATTTTTAAATTTGCTACAGGGCATGTGTGAGAGAGCGAGCGAGCAAGAAAGCAAGCCACTAGGTCTGACTTAAACCACGGTCAGCCATGTGGGAGTCCAGTGCTTCAACCATCACATCACCTGCTGGCCCCTTAAAAACTTCTTTAGTCACAACATTAATTTAAGTAGCATTTTTTTTTTTTGAGAGGTTTTTGCCATAGGGTGTGAAAGAAGGCGAGAAACCACCCCCCCCGGGGGGGGGGATGGCCACGCCACAATCCCTTCTCCTCCATTCTCTTCTCGGCGGGATCTTGGGCATGCATGCACACACAACCACTGTGAGTTTTAAGCCACCGGGTCTAGGACTTGAACCTCAGTCGACTATGTGGGAGTCCAGCGACATAGCCGTTACACTAACTGCTGGTCCCAATTTAAGTAGCATTTTTGATTGCTTGCTTCAACTTGTGTTTTACTGTGGTTTCTCATATACATTGTTGTGTACTCCCCCCTCCCCCACTGTTTATACTAACAAGATTTAAATTTTTTTTTCATGGAAATTTTAAAGGTTCATATTTAGTTTTTGAAATGTTTGAAAATATGAATAGGCAGGGCAAGCAGTTGGCGTAATGGCTATGTCGTTTGGACTCCCATGTAGTCAACCGTGGTTCAAGTCCTGGACCCGGTGGCTTAAACTCATGCTGAGCGTGTGTGTGTGTGCGTGCGTGCCCAAGGTCCCTAGAGGAGAGTGGAGGAGAAGGGATTGTGGCGTGGCCATCCCCCCTGGGGAGTGATTTCTTGTTTTCTGTCTTTCTCTCTTGTGAGCGCACATGCCCTAGAGCCAAAAAATCCTCAAAAAAAAGTATATATATATGAATAAGCAGCATATAACTTCAAAATAACAATTTAGTTTCCAGGTATACTTTATATTCTGATGTTTTGTGAAAAACTTGTTCAAAAAAATCTTATTAGACTAAGGAAACATGTAAATTTGACCTAAGTCTTAGAAAAAGATTTAACAATCTAAAAGGAAAGAAACCATATCATTGTTTCTATAGAAAACCTGATGGAATACTCAGTTATGACATTAGCAGCATATCTTCTGTAAACATTTGAAACACATGTGTGCATGCAGACACACACATGCACATTGCAAGGCTTTGGGATCAAATCATTTAGATTTGAATTAACTGCTTTCTTGCACTGTAACCTTAGATAAGTTATTTTATCTAAGCCCTAGCATCCTTATCTATGAAGCGGGGCTCATAATATCTATATTGCACAGCTGTGAGGATTAAATGTTTATAAAGTGCTTACCATGGCTCCTGGCACAGAGTCAGCTCCTATTAAGTGGTTTGAATTACTGCCTTTAAACTAGAATCTTTGTTTAGAATACTCTCTTACCAGCTTTGCAGTTTATGTTTGGACTCCCATGTAGTCAACCGTGGTTCAAGTCCTGGACCCGGTGGCTTAAACTCATGCTGAGCGTGTGTGTGTGTGCGTGCGTGCCCAAGGTCCCTAGAGGAGAGTGGAGGAGAAGGGATTGTGGCGTGGCCATCCCCCCTGGGGAGTGATTTCTTGTTTTCTGTCTTTCTCTCTTGTGAGCGCACATGCCCTAGAGCCAAAAAATCCTCAAAAAAAAGTATATATATATGAATAAGCAGCATATAACTTCAAAATAACAATTTAGTTTCCAGGTATACTTTATATTCTGATGTTTTGTGAAAAACTTGTTCAAAAAAATCTTATTAGACTAAGGAAACATGTAAATTTGACCTAAGTCTTAGAAAAAGATTTAACAATCTAAAAGGAAAGAAACCATATCATTGTTTCTATAGAAAACCTGATGGAATACTCAGTTATGACATTAGCAGCATATCTTCTGTAAACATTTGAAACACATGTGTGCATGCAGACACACACATGCACATTGCAAGGCTTTGGGATCAAATCATTTAGATTTGAATTAACTGCTTTCTTGCACTGTAACCTTAGATAAGTTATTTTATCTAAGCCCTAGCATCCTTATCTATGAAGCGGGGCTCATAATATCTATATTGCACAGCTGTGAGGATTAAATGTTTATAAAGTGCTTACCATGGCTCCTGGCACAGAGTCAGCTCCTATTAAGTGGTTTGAATTACTGCCTTTAAACTAGAATCTTTGTTTAGAATACTCTCTTACCAGCTTTGCAGTTTATGTCCATTTTATCAATAAACTTTACAGAGGAAATGAATTTGAAAATGTAAATACTGCTTATCTGCTAATGTTCTTTATCCTTTGCCTCTAGCTTTGATTCAAAGAATTTGTGAATTGAGGTGAAAAATAATCACATTCACATCACCATTTTACACCTTAAAAGAAAGTCTGTAGGAAGGCTTGAGTATACCCAGCCTTTGTTACTTTTACGTAGACTACCTGCACATCTGATTAAGCTATACTAGAAGTTTGCAGATCTGTGGTCAGTGGGTCATTTATAGTATATCCAGTGCCTCTGTAGGAAGTTAGAGCTGTGGAGGGATGCTGGAGACTGCTGCTTGGATGGCGGGCATAGGTGCGGCTTTGTATTCCAGCAGAGGGTGTGGAGCTGGGCTGAGGGATTCTGAAGATTTGTCGGGAAGACCACTAGGGAAAATTTATTATGTGGAGGAGGAAAAGAGTGACATTATTATTATATGATGATTATTGACAATTCACATGGTAGTTACTAGATATTGATATACCCAAATTATCTCAATAAATATCTAAATGTTTTATGATAGATGATTTAGGATACTGTAGGTTGCTCCTTTTAATTGTTGCTTATACAGGAAATATTTTAGCAATTCTTTTGGGAATGCCTTCAGGTATTAGCCAAACTGGTGTCATTTTTTTTACCTCAAATTAAGTTTTACAGTTTAGTCAGTATCAGTTTATTCAGACACACTAACACACACACACACACACACACACACACACATAAAGTATTTATTATTTATATTAATAACTATATATCTTTACAGTGTACACCATGGCTTTTACCTAGCACAAATGCAGTGCATATCAGTCAAGACAAAGACATTACCATATACATTATCATGAGCAAGTAACTTTTCACTTTGTGTGTCAATTAAATGGATTTTTTCCCTGTTCTCCTCTCTCCCCCATTACCCACCTCCTATTACCTCTATCCTTACTATCTCTAGTATCTACAGTTGCCCTCCCTGCTATTGTACTTTCCAGTCTTTCAGTCTCTACTATAGAGCATGACCTTTGGTATATATCGAGTGGAGATATACAAAATCTGTCTTTCATTGTCTGGCTTGCTTTGCTTAGCATTAAGTCTTTCATATTCATCCACTTTATATCAAATGTCAGGGCCTCATTTGTGTTTTATGGCTGAGTAGTATTCCATAGAGTACATATGCCACATTTTTTCAATTCACTCATCTGATTTTAGACATTTGGATTGATTCCGTGTCTTAGCAATCATAAGTGATGCTGCAGTAAACCTGGATGTGCAAGTGTTTTTCCAACTGAGGGTTTTCTTTTCCTTTGAGTAAATACTTAAGAGTGGAATTACTGGGTTGTATAGTAGTTCTATTTATAGGTTTCTGAGGAACCTCTATATTCTCCACAGTGGCTATACTCATTTACATTCCTACCAACAATGTAGGAGAGTTCCCTATTCACCACAGCCTCACCAGCACTTATCATTCTTTATTTTTTCAATTTTAGCTATTCTGACTGGGGTTAAATGGTTTCTCATTATGGTTTTGATTTGCATTTCTCTTATGATAAGGATGTTGAACATGTTTTCCTATGCCTTTTGTCCATTCATATGTCTCCCTTGGAAAGTTGTCTGTTCAGATCATTTTCCCATCTTTTAACTGGATTAATTATTTTTTTTTTTGCAGGTAAGCTGCTTGAGTTCCCTGTATATTCTGGTTATCAGTCCATTAACTGAGGTGTAGTTTGCAAATATATTTTCCCACTCTGAAGGTTGTCTCCTCACTCTAGTTATTGTTTCTTTTATGGTGCAGAAGCTTTTTAGCCTAGTATAGTCCCACTTGTCTATTTTTGGGACTATTGCCTTGCTTCGGGGGGGGTCTTCTTTAAGAAGTCTTTGCCTACTCCAGGGTTTCTAAGGATTTTCCCTCAGTAGTTTTATAGCTTGAGGTTCTATGTTTAGATTCTTAATTCATTTTGAGTTGATTTTTGTTGGTGGTGAGAGAGAAGGATCTAGTTTCATTCTTTTGCAGGTGGATATCCAGTTTTCCCAGCACCATTTGCTGAAGAGATTTTCTTTTTCCCACTGGCTTATCTTGTACCTTTCATCAAGGATGAGTTGGCTTATGTTTTTAGGTTTCAGACCCCAACATTTAATTAACTAAGCTCCAAGTCAGTTTCAGAAAGGACTTGTTATTATTTATATTAATAACTATATATCTTTACAGTGTACACCATGGCTTTTACCTAGCACAAATGCAGTGCATATCAGTCAAGACAAAGACATTACCATATACATTATCATGAGCAAGTAACTTTTCACTTTGTGTGTCAATTAAATGGATTTTTTCCCTGTTCTCCTCTCTCCCCCATTACCCACCTCCTATTACCTCTATCCTTACTATCTCTAGTATCTACAGTTGCCCTCCCTGCTATTGTACTTTCCAGTCTTTCAGTCTCTACTATAGAGCATGACCTTTGGTATATATCGAGTGGAGATATACAAAATCTGTCTTTCATTGTCTGGCTTGCTTTGCTTAGCATTAAGTCTTTCATATTCATCCACTTTATATCAAATGTCAGGGCCTCATTTGTGTTTTATGGCTGAGTAGTATTCCATAGAGTACATATGCCACATTTTTTCAATTCACTCATCTGATTTTAGACATTTGGATTGATTCCGTGTCTTAGCAATCATAAGTGATGCTGCAGTAAACCTGGATGTGCAAGTGTTTTTCCAACTGAGGGTTTTCTTTTCCTTTGAGTAAATACTTAAGAGTGGAATTACTGGGTTGTATAGTAGTTCTATTTATAGGTTTCTGAGGAACCTCTATATTCTCCACAGTGGCTATACTCATTTACATTCCTACCAACAATGTAGGAGAGTTCCCTATTCACCACAGCCTCACCAGCACTTATCATTCTTTATTTTTTCAATTTTAGCTATTCTGACTGGGGTTAAATGGTTTCTCATTATGGTTTTGATTTGCATTTCTCTTATGATAAGGATGTTGAACATGTTTTCCTATGCCTTTTGTCCATTCATATGTCTCCCTTGGAAAGTTGTCTGTTCAGATCATTTTCCCATCTTTTAACTGGATTAATTATTTTTTTTTTTGCAGGTAAGCTGCTTGAGTTCCCTGTATATTCTGGTTATCAGTCCATTAACTGAGGTGTAGTTTGCAAATATATTTTCCCACTCTGAAGGTTGTCTCCTCACTCTAGTTATTGTTTCTTTTATGGTGCAGAAGCTTTTTAGCCTAGTATAGTCCCACTTGTCTATTTTTGGGACTATTGCCTTGCTTCGGGGGGGGTCTTCTTTAAGAAGTCTTTGCCTACTCCAGGGTTTCTAAGGATTTTCCCTCAGTAGTTTTATAGCTTGAGGTTCTATGTTTAGATTCTTAATTCATTTTGAGTTGATTTTTGTTGGTGGTGAGAGAGAAGGATCTAGTTTCATTCTTTTGCAGGTGGATATCCAGTTTTCCCAGCACCATTTGCTGAAGAGATTTTCTTTTTCCCACTGGCTTATCTTGTACCTTTCATCAAGGATGAGTTGGCTTATGTTTTTAGGTTTCAGACCCCAACATTTAATTAACTAAGCTCCAAGTCAGTTTCAGAAAGGACTTGTCATCATTTTTAATTTTCAGAACAGTGTGTCTTAGGGGCACTTCTACACTTTTTTGAAGAGCAGGGGAATGACAGTAATGGTAGCATATTTGGACACCATAGTGGATACATTGAAAAACAACCACTTGGGGCCAGCAGATGGCATGGTGGTTAAGGCGCTGGACTCACACATGACTGACTATGGTTCAGGTCCCAGACCCAGCAGCTTGAAAAATATCACGTTGAATGCATGTGCATGCATGCCCAAACTGCCAGGAAGAGAATGGAAGAGAAGGGACTACATTGTGGCCATACTCCACTTGGGGGGGAGTGATTTCTTACTTATCCCCTCACTGTCTTTGTCTTTCTGAGGCGAGCACATGCACCCTATGACAAAAACCTTTAAAAAAAAAAGGCAGCCACTCATATGGGAGTCACATTTTAAAAAGAAAAAAAAAATACTACCATGTAGTATAGCTAATCCAAAATGGTTTAATTCATTATTCTAAATGAATATTTCCTTTTTCAATAATATTTAAATTAGACTTTTGTTTTAGAGTGGTTTATGTTTGTACTTTATAAAAAGCTTCTTTCATGTTTTCTTTTGTTTGTTAGGCTGATTTATCTCTGTATAATGAATTCAGATCTTGGAAGGATGAGCCCACAATGGACAGAACGTGCCCTTTCTTAGATAAAATCTATCAGGAAGATATCTTTCCATGTTTAACATTCTCAAAAAGTGAGGTAATTTTTATTTTATTTTAATAGGAATGCATTAGAAGTTTTTCTGCATTTTTTACTAAATCATATTACATCTTTTAATCTCTCTTAAGTTATTATAAATTGCCATGTTTTACCATTTTCTCCATTCCATATTACGGGCATAATCATTTTACGTCATTCAGTTACAGACCATCTTTCCTTATTTGAACAAGAAGATCATTAACACTGATAGGTGTTTTGTGTCAAGAGTGGAGTATTAAATATATATGGGGGTAGAGCTTATTTTTTAATTCGCAGCCCAAGTTTCAGTGTAAAGAAATTCTCTATACTCTGATAAAGGCGTGTGTTTGGTTTGTCTGTGTATGAGTTTTTAAATAATCATGTTTAGTTTCTTCATCTTTAGGACAGGAAAAAAGTGTTTTCTTTGTGTCATGGTAGTGTTAAGAGGATGAATAAGTTAAGTAGATAACAAACACTTTTTGAAAATAAGGCACTGGGACCAGCAGGCAGTATGATGTTTAAGGTTCTGGACTTACATATGGCCAACCATGGTTTGAGTCCTGGACCCAGTGGCTTGAAAATCACAGATGCATGTGCGTGCATGCCCAGAATCCTGAGGAGAATGGAAGAGAAGGAATTACGACAAGGCCATCCCCCTGTGGGGGGAGTTGATTTCTCACTTTCCCTGTCTCTCCAGTGAGCATACATACCCTGTGACGAAAAAACAAAAAAACAAAAAAAGGGGGACCAGCAGAAGGCATAGTAGTTATATTGCTAGACTCCCACATAGGGAACTGCGGTTCAAGTCTCAGACCTGGCAGCTTAAAACTCACACAGGGCACATGTGTGTGCACTTGCTTGTGTGTGTGCCCAAGATCTGAAGAGAAGAGTGTAGGAAAGGGATTGCAATGTGGCCATCCTCTCTGGGGGGTGATTTCTTGCTTTCTGTCTTTTTGTCTCTTATCTCCCTGGCAAATGTATGCACCCTGTAGCAAAAATCTCTCTTAAAAAAAGAAAAAGAAAATATAAAGCACTTTACAAAAATGTCATAATTTTGTTCTTTACATATGAAACTTTGGTGTATAATATCCTTTCAATTAATATTTAAGAAATATAATCTAAAGAGTCTTACATAAAGACTTTTAAGAATTATAACATTATTGGGACCAGCAGTTGGCATAATGGCTACATCCCTGGACTCCCATGTAGTTGCTGCAGTTTGAGTCCTGGACCCGGTGGCTTAAACTCACACCAGGTGCGTGTGTGTGCGTGCCCAAGATCCCGAGAGGAGAATGGAGGAGAAGGGATTGTGGTGTGGCCATCCCCCCTGGGGGGTCATTTCTTGCTTTCTATCTCTCTGTCTGTCTCTGTCTTTCTGGGAAGCGCAAGTACCCTATAGCAAAAACTTCTCTAAAAAAAAAAAAGAATTATAACATTACTTTTAAGAAGAAATTAAGATGAACAGTGTAATACTTTTGATATGAATATGCCATTACCTGGTCTCACGTAGGTCATTTAGTATCAACAATCTTGCCAGACTGAGAAAGTTTGCATGTTTGATCTATCATTTATCAGTTGATACCATCTTCATCTGGGCATTTGGTATTTGATAATTCAGTTAATTCTTTTGTAGGCTCTTGTGCACGTAAGTTCAGAAAATATATGGCTATAATTAGTATTTATTCTTGTGTTATAAATGACCAATATTAAAAGATATTGCATACATTCAGCAGAATAAAGCATTTGGATATTCATTTTCAAGTGGCATTAACAGTGGGTGTAAACTGGGTAAGAAATGGACAGAAACTGGAATTAATGCCTTTAATATTCATCCAGATAATGAAAAAATTATTTCATTATAATGAGTTGCCTTTCATAACAATGTTTGAATTATAAAATAAATCAAACCGAGATTATGGGATTTCTCTCTCTTTTTTTTTTTTTATTGACAAAGCTAGTAGAACTCAGGAAGAATTATTTATAAAATCAGTTTACTGTAGAATTTAGTTTTCATATTTTTCTGCCAGCATGGCATCTAATACTTTTTATTTTTTTAAAGTTGGCTTCAGCTGTTCTGGAGGCTGTGGAAAACAATACTCTAAGCATTGAACCAGTGGGATTACAACCAATTCGATTTGTGAAAGCTTCTGCAGTTGAATGTGGAGGACCAAAGTAGGTTTTCACATCCATGACTTGTGGAAGATACTGTGTTAAAATTTTATGTGTTGCAGTTACTTAGTTTGGTGATCAGAAGACTTGGGATTGGGACCAGCAGTTGGTGTAATGGCCGTGTCTCTGGACTCCATGTAGTTGACTGCATTCAAGTTCTGGACCCAGTGACTCTTACACTCACGCCAGGCGTGTGTGCATGTGTACCCAAGATCCCGAAAGGAGAATGAAGGAGGAGGGATTGCAGCATGGTCATCCCTGCTGGGGGGTGATTTCTTGCTTTCTGTCTCTCTGGCAAGTGCACATGCTCTATAGCAAAAAAACCTCTAAAAAAACCAAAAAAGACAGTATTGAATTCTGGCTTAAAAATATATCGGATGTGAACAGTTCACTAATGGCTTTTGAAATGAAATCATTTTAGAAGCACTTTTATTATTGTAGAAGTTGATATAACCATTTTAGCAGGGTCTTTTCAGAATTAGAATAGTAGATAAACAGGTAAATACCTGTTTCCAGAGGAATATTGCATAAATTGACTTTTATCAGTTTGGTTGTACTTTTTCCATTTGTGTAAATTATGCTTTTGGAACTTCAAAGACTTCTCATATTTGCACCTTAAATTTCTTGATGGTACTAGCTTTCCCAAACTAGTAACTGGTGATTTTAAATATTTTTACAAAGACCATGCTTCCAGTCCTAGACCTGGTAGCTTACACTCATGCCGGGCGAGTGTGTGTGCATGCCCAAGATCCCAAGAGGAGAATGGAGGAGAAGGGATTGCAGTGTGGCCAACTCCTCTGGGGGTGATTTCTCACTTTCTGTCTCTCTCTCTTTCTGGCAAGCACATGCACCCTATAGCAAAAACCTCTGGAAAAAAAAAAAGAAATATTGTTACAAAGGAATTTGCTCATAAAGGAGCAATGAGGCATAATGTGTTTGAAAAGATAAGAATTGATTTGTGATTTGAATGAACACCTCTAAAATTGTCATGTTTCAAATACATATTTTCCACATGTTTCTTAATTTGGAGGCCCATTTGGGTCATTTCTTAGAAGTATAGCTGAAATTCTGTGTTGTTCACTTAATACACTTTTCTAATGTAATTTTACACTGTCATGTAAGATGTCATTGACCATTTTATTTCACCTAGAGCTGTGCTAATTTTGTGTTGACAGGGAGTGGTATTTGTGTTCAGCCAAGCTCCAAGCTTAGGAGGGTGACAGCTGGGCTACTGCAAGTCTAGCCTTATGGAAAAGCTGGCTTCATCTCAAGGAGCAATAGGGTGACAGGGGCTCATCCCTTATTCAACAGTTGCTGAAGGTCTGTTGTGTGTCAGGCACATGGTTGGTGCCAAGCACAGTTCTTACCCTCAAGGGGCATACAGTTTAATCCTAGCCAAAGCCCTCACACAAAATTTAGATTTTATAATATACAACTAGAAAGGATGGTGTGAAATGTAGTGTGGTCTTCATATTATTGTTAAGATGTAGTATGTTTGTAAGGTGGCTTATTCCTTTGTACTTATCCCTAGTACCCACTTTAAGTGCACACACACCATCCAAACAAATAAAAAACACCTTAGCTGGAAGCTGTTAGCAGCAAGCCATCAGTAACATGTTTTGTGACTTGAGGAGACCCTCATTAAGTTTTTTCCACCTGAGAAGTTGAAGTCCTGATGGGAAACTAAGAGTTGCCCTGCAGCTGATTATTCATTGTAAACTTGCTCCAGGATGGGACATACATTGAGAACATCTCGGTTCTAGTTCTAGAGCCATGGATGACGTTCTGGCCTAAAGCTTGTGCTAGGATCAGTCCCACGAGGGCAGGGACTTTGTCCTTTCACCACCATAGCCCACTGTGTAGGACGGTAGTACCTGGCACACAGCAGGCTCTCCAATATTGTTGCCTTACTGACTGAACAACTTATATGTAAGATAGAGGAAAAATGCTATTAAAAAAAAAACAACTAAAACTTAGCATTCTTTTACAGAAAATGTGCTCTCACTGGCCAGAGTAAGTCCTGTAAACACAGAATTAAATTAGGGGACTCAAGCAACTATTACTACATTTCTCCTTTTTGCAGATATAGGGTAAGTGACTTAACTGAATTTTAACAAAGCTTGCTTTGATAAGAGACATTTGATTATTCATGACTTTTTCTTTTTCCCTTTTGGCCTAGATCACTTCTGTATGTAACTTTTTTACATACATTCGATATATTCAGCAGGGACTCGTGAAACAGCAGGACGGTGAGTGTTCTTAATTCATTATAAATATTTACATAAAAGTTCAGCAAAATGTATAGGACTCAGTGATATTCAGGTACACTGTATGTTGATACTTTGTATTAAATCTCTTTTATATATAGTTCTAATAAAATGTGTGGAGAATGTGGGAACAAATGTGTCTTTTTGAGACCAGCACACAGGCTAGTGACTGAGGGATCTGGATCTCACATGGCTGACAACAGTTTGAATCCTGGCCCTGGCAGACTGAAAAAAGCATACTGGGTTTGTGTGTGTGTGTGTGTATGCCCAAAATTTCAACAGTATGGAGGAAATAAGATTTCAGCATGATGACACCCCACTGGGGTGCTTTCTCCTTTACCCTCCCTCTATCTGTCTCTAGTGAGCATACACACCCTCTAGCAATTAAAAAAAGTATCTTTTAAAAATATTGTATTTAGCCTTTAAAATTTTTAAATGTTACTTTTAATTTTATTAATTATCATTATTCTACAATTTTGACTAGACAGAGCTAGACAGAGAGAAAGGGAGAGTGAGAAAACTGCCTGCTGGGTCCGGGATTTGAACCATGGTCAGCCATGTCGGAGTCCAGTGCCTCAACCACCATGCCACCTGCCAGCCCCTGTACTTAACCTTTTTACTTGCTTCATTTTACTCTTAATTTTAAATTTTGGGTCTGGGACTTGAATTGCTGTTGGTCATGTGGGAATCCAGGACTCTAAGCACCATGCCACCTGTTGGTCCTGCAAGCCCTTATTATAATTGATTGAAACCATGAAGGATTTAACATAAATTTCTCCTATATTTTCTGCTTTCACATGTGAATTAATAAAGCAGTCATGACGATAATTCTGAATGAATAAAGATTACTGTACTTGAACACAGCAGAAATGTAGAGATATAGCCAGGAGAGCCAACTCCTGAAAATGTGTTAATGTTTTTTTTTTTTATTTTTTATCATCATATCTTCTTCATATTACATTGGATTACATATAACTTTACAGTGTATTACATTGTTTCTTCAAAAGGGAATGCCATGCACGTCAGTCAGTACAGAGACATTAATCTCCCCACTTCAACATTCCATATCTTTTCTGTTTTCCCCAATCATTATCTTTATTATTCTAATGATTTTTATAAAACAGTCAATTGCTATTTCTCGTTTTGCTTGTAAAAATACTTTGCCCGTCATGAAACACTTCTCAGACCAATCCAGTGGAGAATTCTATACATGTCATCATCAACAGTTAATAAGCCCTATCTGTTTCTCACTAACGTCCTGTCTCTCTATTGCTCACTTGCTATCTTTCTCTATCCTCTTCTCTTCACTTACCCCATTCCACACTGTCCTATTCTCATTAAGTACCTTCACTTCAAGAATGGTAGAGTAGTTCCTGTTCTTCCCTGAGGCAATGCAGGGCAGGTAACCATCATCTTCTCAAGTTGCAAGTTCTCAGACCTTGTTTTCCGCTTCAGCTTGCTGGTCCAAAGGCCACACGCCGGCCCTGGAGAGGCAGCTGAACGCCGGGGCATGAGCCCCGAG
>NW_006159643.1:506136-510026 GCF_000334495.1 Tupaia belangeri chinensis
GAGAGAGAGAGAGAGGGAGAGAGGGAGGGAGGGAGGGAGGGAGGGAGGAAGCGGGGAAGAGGGAGGGAGAGAGAAAAAGTGAGAAGTAAGCTGCCAGGTCCAGACTTGAACTGTGGTCAGACATGTGGGATTCTACAATCTTAACCACCATGTCACCTGCTGGCCCCTGGGGAAGAGGGAGGGAGAGAGAAAAAGTGAGAAGTAAGCTGCCAGGTCCAGACTTGAACTGTGGTCAGACATGTGGGATTCTACAATCTTAACCACCATGTCACCTGCTGGCCCCTGTGCCCCTGGTGGTATCTCTTGAAACATTTGATTGTTTTAATCAGAAATAAAGGTTGCAAGAAAGTCATGATGCATTTTTGCATAGAAAACAGAAAAATACATCATGACTTTCTTGACAACCTAAGAGCAGATACTAGGCTGGGAAGTCTATGCCAGTTATTAAAGTTGTGACAAATTTCCCTGTTTATATATTTTTAGGTGCTGAAAATAAATATTGTGTTTAGAAACTAGTAGAGGCCTACTGTTCTTTAGTGATGTGAACCAGTGAATCTTACTTCTGCGGAATGAATGATGATAAAAACTTAGATTAGCCTTTCTCAAGCTTTAGTACGTTGAAAAAAATCTTATTTAGAGTATCATATAATTGGATTTTTTTTTTTGAGAGATTTTCATTGTAGGGCGCGTGTGCTCGCCAGACAGACAGAGAGAGAGAGACATAGAGACAGAAAGCGAGAAATCACCCCCCATGGGGGATGGTCACGCCGCAATCCCTTCTCCTCCATTCTCCTCTCGGGATCTTGGGCACGCACGCACACGCGCCCAGCGTGAGTTTTAAGCCACTGGGTCCGGGACACGAACTGCGGTTGACTATGTGGGAGTCCAGTGACATAGCCATTACGCTAACTGCTGGTTCCCCATATAATTGGATTTTAATACCTACTAGGGATGAAACCTGTCTCTAATTAATGTTGAGTTTCAACATTAATAATCATTACTTTCATAGTGTAAAAGTAATCTTTAAGCTGTATAATACTTTTTATGGCTAATAAGATTGAAATCTTTTTGAAGATCTGTTAAGTTGGAGAATAGATGATTTATGTTAAGTTAAATTGTGAAGCATATTTTTTCCTTGTTAAAATAAAAAGCTTGTAGGAAAGACGAAAGGATAGTTTGCTTTACGAAAGCCAGAAGAAAGTGTCATGAGTGATGGTGATAAAAATGGCGTCTTCTCTGGTTTCTGTCATTCCTCCACTTGACAGTATTTGTTATCCATTATATACTATGTCAATAAAGTATAGCAAACAAGTGTTTCTGATTATTAAATCTGTATTATCTGTGTCTTGTACTGGAAGGGATTTAGTGTAGTTAAATATAACGCACAGTTTCTGGAACCTGTCTTGTTCATTGTAAGATGTTTAACAGCATCTCTGGCCTTTACTCACTAGATGCCAGCAGTGTCCCCCAGAAATGACAATGAAAAATGTATCCAGACATTGCCAAATGTATCCTGAGGGCAAAGTCTCCCCCAGATGTGAACTACTGATCTAAATCAGTCTACTCTCTTGTATATCAAATGAAGCCCTCTTACTATCTGAGAAATGGAGCCAACTTTTCCTCATTTAGAGTGAGGGCTTAAATGAATAGATAATTGAGATTTATGGATTATCTTCAACAGTTATTTTTATTTTAAATTTGTGCCACACAGAAAACTTTTCTCTGTTGGTATTCCCAAAGAATGTTACTGAGTTTTCTGGATTGATGCTTGTTTTGCTTCTTTCCCTGTTCACCCTCTGTTAGTGTTAATGTAGAGTAAAATGGCCAAAATATAGCAAAGAGTGTTAAGTTAGGTAGTAACACTTGAAAACTTGAGCATTGCTTTTACTTATGAAGGCAAAAGCATTGCCAGTTACTCAGGATGCTGAAATGTCTGCCTTTTTCTTGGGATAAAGTGATGGTCTTTGATATAGCTAACAAACAGTTCAGACAGAACTAGTGATTATTGCTTATTTATTGATAAAACTGGGATGTATATGAGTACGTGGGAAAATTTGTGTTAATTATCGAATGTCTAGCTTTTGGGTATATCATTAGGAAGTGTCCAAATCTCATTTCAGTTTATCTTAAATTTTTAGTAAAACATTAAAAATAATTAAGGTGCTATTTTATGATCCATGTCTGTCTCTTCTCTTTGTGTAGTTGATCAGATGTTTTGGGAAGTTATGCAGTTGAGAAAAGAGATGTCATTGGCAAAGCTGGGATATTTCAAAGAGGAACTTTGATGCTCTGCGTGGGACCATACACAAACCTCCCAGAATAACTCAAAAATGGCTGAATATATTTATGGTTACTCCATATTAATTTCCAAGGAGTAGGCCTAAGACTTTCTTCCTTTTGCAAATTACACTGAGAAGTATCATTATTTCTTTTAAACCGACCTATGCTGTGTTTTGCTTATTCTTTAGTTGAACACACTACGAAAAAGAATTACAGGTATACTAGTGATTTACAGTTGCAAAATAAGCCACTAAATAAATAAATGTTAGATTGAAGGTGTGTCTGTTTTTTCTTCTAGCTCTGACATGGCATTTAGGGTCAAGAGAATGTATTAAATAGGACAAGGGATCTTCAAAAGGTTCATGGAAAATGAGTATTATGAAAAAGTTATGTGTAGACTTCAAATTTTAATTCTATGTTTTCATGAACTTTTTAAGATCCCCTCTTAGTTTTCAAACTGTGTGGCAGGCTGTGAAAGGCCAGGAAGAGGGTTGAATGGACAGAACTCATCTTCCGTGCCACACCCTCCACTGAAATAGCTCTATTTTTTTCTGTTTTATATATTGGGTTGCAGAAAAAGATTTTACTTGAAGAAAGGCATCTAAAAAGCTTGAAAGTTGCTATTTAATTATTCTGCTCTCTGTAATTTATAGGATCATTTTATTGTGATTTCTTAAATGATAGCTGGGGGAGGGGGGCAGTCACATTTTATCCCAGAGGTGCATTCTTGAGCATCTTGATGTAACTTATTCATATTTTTAAAAATAATTTTATTTATCCTTCTTACTAGTTTTTAATTTGCTGCCGGACATACTTTGAACCAGAGAGAGAGAAAGAGAAAGTGAGAAACAAGCTGCCAGGTCTGGGACTTGAAGCGTGGAGTTCAGTGTCTTAACCACCATACCACCTGCTGGCTCCAGTGTATTCATACTTTTATATATGTTGAGCACAATAGTGACATTGGAGAGCTATAAAAGTAAATTAGAGTTTGATGTGTGCTCAAGAAAGTTCAAGGGGTGTGGGTTGAAACAATGGTACATGCAAAGTATGCACTAATCATAGAACTACTTGATCTGTAAGTTCCAAATTGTAAAACAAACTTGTGGAGAAACTGTTTATTAAAATTGCTGGGACTCAGTTGGCAGAATGTGTTTTTTTGAGAAGGGGGGATGTGGATTAAAAATAAACATAAAAATAAACACACAAAGTCATACAAATATAGAAAAGCAAGGATTGAGTTGGCCCAACTTCTCTGATGGAGATAGCTGTGACCTCAAACTGATTTCAGGTTTAGTCTTTTTTTTTTTTCTGTTTTAGAGGTTTTTGCTTTAGGGTATGTGTGATCGCCAGAAAGACAGAGACAGAGAGACAGAAAGCGAGAAAAGTGAGAAATCACGCACCCCCTCCCCCCAGGGGGGATGGCCACACCACAATCCCTTCTCCTTCATTCTCCTCTCGGGAGGCACACACGCAAATGCGCCTGGCATGAGTTTAAGCCACTAGGTCCAGTACTCGAACCATGGTCGACTATGTGGTAGTCCAGCAGCATAACCATTACCCTAACTGCTGGTCCCTCAGGTTTATTATTTTAAAGGGCAGAAACTAGGGAA
>NW_006159643.1:510039-517161 GCF_000334495.1 Tupaia belangeri chinensis
TGGAATGGAATGTAAAGCCAGTTGTCAAATATTAATCAGCTGAAGAGTAAACAAAACTGGCACCATGTAATTTTTCTGATCTTTTGGGGTGAATTTCGATAAACAGGTGGCTTTCTTTAACCCAATACTGCTCTGCAGTTTTGATAGCAACAGGCAGCTAGTGTATCTGCATGCAAATTGCTTTATCACCACACAAATGACAGCTCATGGAACTGTGTTTCTGCATGTATCTAAATGTCACCATGTTTACTCAGATTGGCCACTCTCCACAAAAGTTATTTATAAAATTTAATTTTTTTCTCTTGTTGGTAAATTAATACATCTTAATTACCATATGTTGATTATGGAATTTTAACAACTTAATTAGTTTTGTAGATTAGGTTTCAGTTTTTTAAAATATCAGTGCTGTGCTGAGTATCCTACATGTACCTCTCTGTGCATTGTGGGTTATTTCCTTCATGTAGGTGCCTAGAAGTAAAACTGTTGGTTCAAGGTATATGTTAGTTTTAAATATTTAGTCTGCATTACTAGATCACCTCCAGAAAAGTCAAACCAGTTTATGCTCACAGAAGCAGGGGAAGAGAACTGATTTTTTGGAAATCACATGTTTTTTCAATCAAGTTCAGAAGTTTGGTCAACCTTACCAGTAGCAAACTCAGTCACTAGACTGGATGAGTGTCCACAGACAGATGGACATTTGAGCACGATATAGTAGAAGCATTATTACCATGCCCAGCTCAAGAATCTTTGATTAAACATGTAAAAGAATCTTGAACCTAAAAATTTATATCCTGATAAGTATTTACTACAATGTGAGAACATAATAAAAATATTCTCATTCAGGGCTTCAGAAGATTTTCCACACAAAGACACAAATTAAAAAAAAAAAACAAAAAAAACCCAAAAACCCATTTTTGGAAAAAGTACTTAAATCCAAGAGAAACTGATGTAAGAGATTTGGAAAGAAAAGTGATCACATACTTAGGGGAAATTGTTGATGGTATAAAAAGAATAAAAAATGAAGATGAAAGAATAGAAAGTATATCTATAATGATTTGGAACTAAAATTCTTAACAATAGCAACACAATGGGTGTGGGTAGAGACCAGAGAGTACGAGGACCTATATTTAGGTTCTTCTTTTCTTAGAGGAGAGGTAAAGATCTCAGTCAAAAGTAAGACAAGGAAAAGAATGACCAAGCAGAAAAACAGCATGATGTGGAAATAAAAAGGTAAGATGGCATAAGATGGGATAAACTTGCAAGTTTTATCATGTGAAAAGATAATCAAATTGGACTAAAAGATATTCACACAAAGCGTATGACCTGGAAAGGTCAAAAATAAAAATGAAAAAAGATCAGGAACATAACCAAAGAAAACTGGCCTGGTTATCTTGTTATAAGACAAAATAGACATTAAGACAAAAAGCCACCTTATTAGGAATAGAGATGGGTACAACTATGTTAAAAGTTAGATTGACCATAATAGTGAAAGTAACATATACATTTTAAGACTCTAAAGGCTGAATGATATTAAAATAATATTAAAACTTAAAGAAGCAGAGAAAGTTATGCTGCAAAGGAAATTTTATAGCTTTTTTTTAAAAAAAAAAATTACTTCAGCTTTATTTATCTTATTTGACCAGAGAGGGACAGAGCGAGAGAGAGGAAAGTGAGAAAGCAAACCACTAGGTCCGGGACTTGAAGCGTGGTCGGCCATGTGGGAGCTCAGCACTCCCAACCACCATGCTACCTGCCAGCCCCAATTTTATAGCTTATTTATATTTTAAAAATGAACTTAAGTGTCCAACTAAAGATGGCACAGAAGAGGGCCTGCCTCATGGCACAGTATTAAGTGCCATACACAGGGAGCTTGACCTCATATGGTTGTTTGAGTCCTGGACTGGCAGCCTAAAGAACATGTCAAGTGCATGTATTGCACGCCCCCAAATCTAGATGGGATGGACCCTCCCTGTTGGGGTGGATTCTCTCTCTGTCTGTCTTTGTCTCTCTTGGAGCATGCATGCCCTCTGGTGAAAACAAAAAAGGCACAGAAGAACAATAAAAGTGAAGGGAAAAGAGAGCAGAAATAAATCAAAAGTAAGAATACAATAGAGGATCAACAAAGCTACTAGTTGACTCTTCAAAGTAACAAAATAGAGGGAACCAGCAGTTAGCGTAATGGCTATGTCGCTGGACTCCCACGTAGTCGACCGCGGTTCTTGTCCCGGACCCGGTGGCTTAAAACTCACGCCGGGCGCGTGTGCGTGCGTGCCCAAGATCCCGAGAGAATGGAGGAGAAGGGATTGTGGCGTGACCATCCTCCCTGGGGGGTGATTTCTCACTTTCTGTCTCTATGTCTCTCTCTGTCTGTGCCCTATAGCAAAAATCTCTCCAAAAAAAAAAAAAGTAACAAAATAGATAAAAATTTCTGGCAAGTTTAATCATGAAAAAAATGCACAGGTAACTAATATAACTGAAAACACATATGTAACTATCACGGTACAGACATTAGACAGATAAAGATGACAGAAACAACTTGCTAATAAACCTGAAAATTTAGAGCTGGTCCTGTAGCTTGAGATTAAAGAAGCTGGATCCCACATGGCTGAACATTGTTTGAATCCCGGTCCTGGCAGCTTGACAATTATGCTGCACATATGTCGTATGTATGTGTACCCCAAATCCTGGTAGGGTGGAAGAGATGGCATTGTGGCATGACCACACCCCATTGTGGGGTGCTTTCTCTCCCTGTCTCTTTTTAGTAAGCCACACATACTCTGACAATTAAAAACATATATTTAGACAAAATGAAAGAATTTCTAGAAAATTTAGTTTTGATTGAGAAGAAATTAGAGCATTGCTATTATGAGACTTCAGTAAGTTCATGGAAAATGGAATTCAAGTGCATTAATTTGGTGCACATTTTCCACAAACTTTTTGAAGATTCTTCATCCTATTAAAGGAAAGTTAAATTTTTTTCCACATAGAGTAAGGCATATCCCATATAGAAAATATAACCTTGATAGTAAAAATAGATAGGAACAATGTAAGGAGGGAGAAGTATAAGTCCATTTTAGTCATAAATATTGAGGCCATCTTTAAAAAAATTGTGGAAAATGTGTATTATGGGAAAGTGGATTTCAACTTTATTTTACACCAAAATAAGCTCCATCTTTACATCTCCAACTCTAACAATACCCCTAATTTAATGCCAGACTTTGTTATCCATCTACCTACTCAGCCTCTCTGCTTGGGTATCTAATGAGCATCAGAAAGTTAACATGGTTGAACTTGAAGGTCCAGGGTTTAGTTTTGGTTTCCCCATTTCTGTTGTTACCACCTCCAACAGATTCAATGACCTGTCTCTGAGAGACTTCTCAAATCCATCCCTTTCCACCACATTTACTACCACCACTCAGCCCAGGCATCATTGTCCTTCACTTGGACTTCTGCAATAATCTATCCAGTGTTCTCATATCAATGCTTTGCTTTTCTAATCATTGACAAAGCAGACTGATTTAAAAACAAAGAAACAAAGAAACGAACAAAAAACCTGCCATAGTACGCATGGGCTCACTGGAGAGAGAGCATGAATGAGCACCCTCTTTCCCAGTAGAGACTCAGGATTTGGAACATACACACCCGTGTGCCCTGCATGTTTCTCAGGCCACCAGGTCTGAGACTCGCCGTGCAGACAGCTATGTGGAATCCATCCTTACCACTATACCATTGGCTGCCCTATAATCTTTTTTTCCCCTTGAAGTTTATTTCTTTCTTCATTGCATGAGTGAGACAGATGGGGAGAATTGGACAGAAAGACAGGCATCCTAAACAGAATCTTGATGCCGTGATCCACCCTCAGCTTCAGCCAGTCATGAATCTTGAACATGCATGTGCCTGGTGTAGTCAGGGAGGTCTCCAGACTCTTCCCATGGAGATCACCCTCACGGAGCATAGTGTTTTGCCTCTGTGCCACTGTCTGGTCCCCAAATGATCTTTTAGAAACAAAAATCACATATTACTTCCCTGTTTAAAGCCTGTTAGTGACTTCTCACCGTACTCAGGGAAAAAAAACAATCTTCAAGTTTTCACAGTGATAGTTGTTAACAGAAAATAATGATAACAATCAGCTTTAAAAACAATTCATGAAGAAACAGTAACACCGAAGTACCACAATATAATCTCCCAGAGAAGGAGCAAATTTGCCAAAATACTATATAGAGAAGAATAGAAGAAATTTCCCCAAAGCAGCCTCTGAAGGAGGTACAAGTTCATATAGAAGAATCATGGTTATGGGGACTAGATTCCAGAGCTAAAGGTCTCAGGGACAGAGTCAAGAGGGAGGCAACGTCCCTATCACCATCTCCCCAACTTTAACCACATCCCCAGATCTAACCACAGCCACTCAGCTGTTATCTGTCTGTTGGCGTTCTCTGGGAAATGTCAATACCAAAAGAAACCCAAACCACAACAAAGTTAGGTTGATATTTAAGAAACTAAATCTCTGCAGAATCTGTGCAAAATGGGGAAGTCAAGAAAATTGAAAATGTTTGAGATGTAAAGACCATTACCAAGGAATGGATACTATTTATTCACTGAGAAGGAGAAATTTCCACCTACATTCCATTTGCCAGCAGCTGGACTGTATCTCCACCTGAGTACAGCAGACTCTAGTGGAGACAGACATATTTTCTAATCCCTCCAACAACTTCCTTCTGAATTCTCTGGACTTTGCTCAAGCCTTTGACAGTTATACTTTAGCCTCTAAAGTGGGCATGAAGGTCTGCAGGCTCAAGCATGATTCACATGTGTGCTACTTATCCTTGACCATATTTGGGTTATTTTGTTTTGCTTTGAAACAAATTGTTAACATTTAAAAATAATATTTAAAATTGAAATTGATTTTAAGCTTCTCTTCTAAAGTTCACCATCTTGATAGTACTGAGTATAAGTCCTTTTTTTAATAATTTTTTTAATTTAACTTAATTTATCCATTTATTTATTCATTTCAATTTGACCTGAGGGGGGCAGAGGGAGAGAGAAAGCGGGAAAGCAAGCTGCAAGGTCCAGGACTTGAACTGTGGTTGGCCATGTGTGAGTCCAGCACCCTCAATCACCACGCCACCTGTTGGCCTGAGTATAAGTTCTTGAATGACAACATGGCATGAAGTTGAGCAACCCTCCTGTGGGGTGGCCACACCCTTTAGCAAGACATGTATTTTCCGGTTTCCTTATGCCCCACCACCCCTGCTGTCCCTGACACTAAGACTAAGGGTCAATTAGCAGTATGCCTACATAGCTAACTCTTGCTTATTCTGACTGATTTTTCTCATCTATCTGCCTGGCTTATTCTTACAAAAGTTGGGACAGTAACTCGAAACTTAACTTCTTAGCCTAGTTTATGGAATCTGTCATATTTCCTGTCACTTTTTACCTGGTTGCTAAGAACTTGAAGCTCTGGATAAACTTGGATAGGATCAAGAATCATCATTTGCCAGTTGATTATGGTGTGATGGCTTATTTCTGATGGCCTCCAGAAAAATACGGCTGTGAGCTTCCCTTAGTGTCTAGATTTCACCAGAAACTACATGTTTTAGGTGTCTTAATTCATATTTTACCTAAAGGCATTTAAATTCTTCAAAAAAAATCACTTTGACTTCAACTTTACTCCCCACGCGTAGTCCCTAATCAGTATTTCTTGCTGCTACATCATCTTACTTCAGGCTTTGTTATTGCCTACCTTAATTCTTTTTTTTTTTTTTTTAAAGTTTATTTCTTCCATTAGCGAGAGAAACACAGAGGAAAGAAAAAAAAGACAGACAGACAGACACACACACACACACACACACACAAATAGAGAGAGAGAGAGAGAGAGCACATTTGCCAGAAGAGTCTCAACACCGAGGTCCACCCCCAGTTTCAACCAGCCTCAGATCATGGGAATGTATAGGCATATACTCAGGGTGGTCTCTGGATGTGAACCTGGAATCTTCTCGTGTGGGTCAACCTCACAGAGCATTGCCTTTTTTCACCACCTCATCACGAAATTCTTGATTCACTGCCCACTCTCTTGGTTCTTGAAGTAGCTTCTTAACTAGTCTAACTTCGGTTTCTGTTTGAACCAACACATTCTAACATCTTCCCAAGTTAGACTGTATCTTCTAGTTAGATATATGCTCCACCTAGATAGAAACCACCAACGAATGCACTTATATATGAATATGCACAGGATCAAATTACATTCAAAATCTATTGAATCAGTCTGCTACTGCATTGCCAATAGAAATATCTGAATCTAGGTGATTTATAAGAATAGAGGTTTATTCATCTTATGGTTTGGGGCTCCAAAGCCCAGGGACCAACTTCTGTGAGGCCACAATATGGTGGAGTGCAGGATCTTGAGCAGAACAGCTGTCCATGTCTCTGCCTGCTATGCTTTTCCCTTCTCATAAGCTCACTGGAACTCAATCACAGGAACCCTACCTAACGCCTTGACATACCCAAAGCCTCACTCTGGGACATCATGAAGGGATTTTCACTTACCACACATTACAACCAAGTCCCAACACATGAACTTTGGGGGGACGTTTAAACCATAGCTCCTAACACCATCCTCCTTCATCCTGTCTCCAGTCTCCTCTATCTCTGTCCCAGACACAACCTCTCCACCCATACTCACTCCTCTCCAAGTTATTGTTCGTATTTTTAAATTTTTATTTATTTATTTTTTATATACATTCAATCACATTTTTAGCTTACAAAGTGAACATTTCAACATGTGAACATTTCTCTCCAGTCCAGTTGATCAAAATATCTTCAACTGATAACGGATGAATGGATTGCTCGTATTTTTAAAGACATATCTATTGTTGGGGCTAGCAAGTGGTGTGGTGGTTAGGGCACTGGACTTCCACATGGCCTGCTGTAGTTCGAGTCCTGGACCTGGCAGCTTGTTTTCTCTCTCTCGTGAGTGCACGTGCTTTATGGCAAATTTAAAAATAATAGCAATAATAAATAAAATAAAATAAAATAAAATATATATATATATTTTTTGAGAGATTTTCACTGTAGGGCGCGTGCGCTCGCCAGACAGACAGAGACATAGAGACAGAAAGCAAGATA
>NW_006159643.1:517427-573577 GCF_000334495.1 Tupaia belangeri chinensis
CTATGTCTTTCTAGCGAGCACACATGCCCTATATCAAAAACCTCTCAAAAAAAAAAAAGACATACTCATTGTTTAAGTCTCATGAAGTCCCAAGTCTTCATGGTATCTTTATAGGTCCTCCCAGATGAAATTAATATGTCCTTTCTCTATTCTCTTGGTAAGTTCTTCCTAGCCCCTATCAGTCTACCCTGAGTTATTCTCATAGTGTGTTTCTTTGTTTTTGAAAAAAGGATTATTTTATTTCAATTTATTTGTTTATTTATTTAAATTTGACCAGAGAGGGAGAAAAAGAGTGACACAGAGAGAGAGAGAGAGAGATATAGAGAAAGCGAGAAAGCAAGCAGCCAGGCCTGGGACTTGAACTGTGGTCAGCCATGTGGGAGTCCAGTGCCCTCAACCACCATACCACGTCTGGCTCCTCTTGTGTGTTTCTCATGCCCCAGATTTGAGTTTATGGAGGGCAGAGACCAATATTTACTCATTTTTTATTTCCTGCACTCAACAGAGAGCTTCACATATGTAGAATCCAAAAAAATTAAAAATTTCTTTCTTTTTTTTTTTTTTTGGAGAGGTTTTTGCTATATGGCGCGTGCGCTCGCCAGACAGAGAGAGACAGAGAGATAGAAAGTGAGAAATCACCCCCCAGGGGAGATGGCCATGCCGCAATCCCTTCTCCTCCATTCTCCTCTCAGGATCCTGGGCACGCACGCACACACGCCCGGCGTGAGTTTAAGCCACCGGGTCCGGGACTCTAACCGCGGTCGACTACGTGGGAGTCCAGCAACATAGCCATTACACTAACTGCTGGTCCCAAAAAATTCATTTCTTAAAAGACCTTGATGACTCATCCTTATATAAAACAACCAAAATGACAGAGATTATTCTGCATTGAAGGACAACAAAAGTAACCAAACACAGTCCACAGATATTCACTGGGCCCTTGATTAGAAAACAAAAAGTCATAAAAGATATTTTGGGAATTGTAGAAAGTATATGGAAAATGAAAGTATTATATTAATATTACATTTCTTTGGTATGTTAATGACATTGCAATTATGTGAGGGAATGTCATTATTAGGAAACATGCACTGAGTTACTAGGTGTGACATGTCCAGATATGAGCGACTTATAAGGGGACTTCAGAAACATCATGGAGGGTATGGTGGTGCCCACCCTATGGCAAAAACTTATGGAGGCTGGAGGGTTGCAGCATCGAGTCCATCTCTCTCTGTGTCTCTCTCAACGTGCACAATTTTTGGGGACCAGCAGATGGCGTAGTGGTTAAGGTGCTGGACACTCCCATATAGCCCACCAGGGTTCAAGTCCTGAATCTGGTGGCTTGCTTTCTCACTTCCTCTCTCTCTCACCCTCACCCTCTATCTCTCTCTGGTCAAATTAAAAAGTAAATGAATGAATGAATAAAATAAAATAAATAATTATTTTTAAAAAACATCATGGAAAAGGAGAATTAAGGTATGAATCTATTTTCGTGTAAAATATTTTGAAATCCATACATAGTTTTTTCATAATACATCTTTTCCATTAACTTTTTGAAGACCCCTCATGTTTCAAATGGCTCAGCCAAAACAACGATATTTATATTTAAGAGAAAAAAAACCCCAGAAGTATCAAAATAATAGTAATTAGTGAATCTAGATGAAAAGTATGCAGGGAGGACCAGCAGGTGGTATAATGGTTTAGGTGCAGGACCCTCCCACACAGCCAACTGTGGTTTGAGTCCTGGACCTGGTAGCTTGCTTTCTCACTTTCTCTCTCTCTCTCTGATCAAATTAAAATAAATGAATGAATAAATAAAATTAAAATTTAAAAAATCTTTTAAAAATGCATGCAGGTATTGTATGGCAAGATTCTTCAGATTTTTCCTTAGGTATACTATTTTTTTTTCAAAATGAAGTGTTGGGATAAAGAAAAGAGAGGGCAGAAAGGATAATTTAATTTCTTAATTTTATATATATATATTTTTTTTTTGAGAGGTTTTTGCTATAGGGTGTGTGCGCTCGCCAGACAGAGACATGGAGACAGAAAGTGAGAAATCACCCCCCAGTGGGGATGACCACGCTGCAATCCCTTCTCCTCCATTCTCCTCTTGGGATCTTGGGCATGCATGCACACACACCCGGCGTGAGTTTTAAGCCACCGGGTCCGGGACGTGAACTGCGGTCGATTACGTGGGAGTCCAGCAACATAGCCATTACGCTAATTGCTGGTTCCCCCTAATTATATTTTTCTTAGACTATTATTAAGTAAATTATAGCTAAGCAATGAAAACAAAACATTTATTTGGGTATGACTTCATGCTTATGAAGGTTCACTACCCGCTAGTAGTGAACAATATTGTAAGTTGTAAGAATTATTAGATTGGTGGGACCAGCAGGTTGCATGGTGGTTAAGGTGCTGGACTCCCACATGGCTGACCATGGTTTGAGTCCCAGACCTGGCAGCTTGCTTTCTCACTTTCTTCCCTCTCTCTCTGGTGAATTACATAATAAATAAATAAAATAGTTTTAAAAAAATTATTTAATTGGTAATGGAATTTTCATTGCCTGTTAGAGAGATTTCTCATGCTTTATGGTTTATTCTTTTAAAGAAAATAAACTCTGGAGGAAACAGTGTAGTGTGCATTGAGGATTGTAAGCTTTCACTGCAAGTTTGGAGGTATTTAACAAAACCTAACTTTTCATATCACAAGTCTTTTAAAATTACCTGTTATTCTATATTGATTAGCCCCGTTATTCTAGTTTTAAAAAAAAAAACTATTTTTTCTTGGTGGTGGCTAAATGGATCTGGTTAATAAAGGTGGAGATGAAATATATTGGTGTAAAAGGACAAATAAGAGATAAGACTATGTATTTATTGCCCATTTATGTAATTACATGTATCACTAAGGACAAAGGTCCTTATAACAGACAAAAGGCAGAGTAGAAACAGTTCCCCACATTAAGAGAGAGAGATTTGCTACCACTTCCCTCTTCACGCATTTTTTTCTGCGAAGTTACGTGTCTTTTTGGTTTGAGATTCGCATTTGAGAATTTAACTGTCTTTCTGGGCAGAATTTGATAGCTGAAGATATGCCTCACTCTGCTAAAAAGAAAATAAAGATTTTTCAAGAGCATTCATAGGTTTCGAGTTGAGAGGA
Organism: Tupaia belangeri chinensis; assembly: GCF_000334495.1. Taxonomy (NCBI): domain Eukaryota; kingdom Metazoa; phylum Chordata; class Mammalia; order Scandentia; family Tupaiidae; genus Tupaia; species Tupaia belangeri. The sequence continues at coordinate 520,585 of NW_006159643.1, forward strand.
CTGCGCTTGCTTCCTGAGGGCTGATGACTCTTGGTCTACGAGGAATTATTCCTAGGACCGCAGTACCATGGATGTGGTGGGTGAAAACGAGGCCCTGCAGCAGTTCTTTGAAGGTAAGAGGCCAGTTTGCCAACATGAAGTTTCTGCTTCTGAGACATGGTCACTATCACTGTCTCACCATTCTGGTATTCACCTAAGCTTCCTCTTGAAATAAAAGCTATCCTACTTAGATAAGTCTCTTGAAATAGGAAGTGGAAGTTCATTTGCTGTACTGGTAGCAAAAAACAATGGTATGAATAGTGAGCAAAAAAGGTCAGGATTTCTATGTTATACCTTGGTTGTTAAGAAGATCAAGGCATTTGCATATTTCCATCACTATTAGGTGTTCCTGTCCAGTGCTATATTTTATACACTCTAATATCCTACATTTTAAAACACTCTAGACTGTCTTATTGCTAGAATTATTGAATACAGCACAAGAAAAGTGTTACACTTTACTGTAAACATTTTTTTTTCCTAGTAAAAGAAAATACAAAACAGCAAAGGGACACTTCCTTTCTACCCTCTCCATTCTGTCTGTTTTTTGCAGGATTTTGTGCAACTAAATAATGATTTGTTTTTGAAGTTTAATATCATTTTTCCCAAGGGAGAAGCCTACTATAGGACATGGTTACATAGAACTTCTTCTTTTTTAAACTGAAAGGGATGGTACAGTATTGGGTGGTTCTAATGGTGGTCTGCTGAATGTGACAGTAACGTCTCTTCCTTTCGTGGCACCTTTAAGGTGGCTTCAATCACTTATGAGTTAGCCATGCTCAGATTTCCATGAGAGACTCCATGTGGCCATAGTTTTTATATATCTTATATATATATTTTTTGAGGTATTTCTCCAGGAGGGAGTATGTAGGAGAAGAACTCAGGACAGCCTTGCTTATTTACACACTCTAGAGGGCAGTCAGCGGCACATTGAGAAAGGCTTGTGGCATTCCTCCGCTTAGTAAAACGCCTGACCAACCATAGTTGTTTAAAGGTTCGATGCAAAAGATCCAACACTCAACCATGCCGAATACTAAAAGCTGACAGGTCATACCAAAGAGATCGTGAGATTCTGGATCATTATAGTGTGGAATTGGCACAATGCTGTGGTAGTTTTTTGGGGCTTAGATTTTGCCAGATGTGGCAAAAAATAACCGAAGGCCAAGAGAATTATGATGTTATTTGAGTCCTATGACCTATCCCATTGAGTGTCCTGTCCTTGACAGTGACCAAATTGGCACTGCCCACCACCTGGTCAAGCGTGGCTTGTAGTAAGCACACTCATGCATTCGATCGCTATTGTTTGAATTATATCATACACAACTTTCCTCTGGGCAGTAGGCAATAAGCTTCAAGCACAGTTGCATTATTTTTTTTATCCCTAGGGAAATCACTAATTCATCTTATAAATGCAATGCTCAGTTCATTTGCCTCCAGAGCTGGAGCAGACCTGAAAAACTCATCTGTTTGCCTCTGCTTTTCAGAGGAGCTATAATACCTGTAGGATCTCTACACTGTCCTTGTTTGTGCTATTTCAGGAGACCTCTATAGATACAGTTTGCACAGATTTCTGTAGCTTCTTACAATATATGGTTATTAGAGTATCTTCTTTTAGCCCAAACAAAACTCTATGACTCTATTTGAAGTTTTTTGATGGAGAAGGAACTTATTCTCCATGAAAAAACATTCAAATCATCGGTGTTTCTTTTACATTATTTTGAGTGAATAGCTGGAAAAGGTGTTAGACTTTACAAAGAACAAATTAAGGCATTAGTTTAAGTGATCTATCTACCCCAAATATGGTGCAGCTAACTGTCATGTTTTTCTCCTCCACTATTCAGCAAATACAGAGCACCTACCCTATGGCAAGTCTAACGACCACCTCCTTTAAACAGTAGCTTGCAAAGTTCTGACACCTGTCTCTTTGATTTTAATAATTTCCCTCCTCAGAATTGCTTTCAAATCTTCTTTAGCATGAGGACAGTAGACTTAAACATGATTTAATTTTTTTTTTCATAATAGGGTGTATGTGCTCATCAGACACAGGAATTGAGAGAGTAAGAGAGGGAAAGTGGAAAAGCTCCTCCCAGGGGGATGGCATGCCACAAGCCCTTCTCCTTCATTCTCCTCTCGGGATTTTGGGCACACAAGCACATGAGCCCAGTGTTTTTCAAGCTGCCAAGTTTGGGACTTGAACTGCCATTTGGCCATGTGGGATCCAGCCATCTTAACCTCCACACCACCTGCTGGCCCTAGACATGATATTTTAATGAGGAGGGCCAGCTGTAGCATGTCATGCTCCTGTTGATAGGTTGCTGTTTCTAATCAAATATCATATATATATGATATATATAAATAAATCAAGATCTGAAAATCAGGGAAAGCTTTGGCAAATTGTTATGGATCCATAAGCTACTTATCTCATTTCCTCAGACTCTTTATTCTAAGAAACTAACCCCTAAATAATGATTTTCCTTATCCATACTTTTGTACTAGTAAGTATCTGGATTAATAATATCATATTGAATTAAATGACCTTGACTGTGAAAGCTCATCATGATCTTACTTTTTATTTTAAACTTTGAAATATGCCTAAATCTGGGACCAGTAGATGGTATAATGGTTAAATTGCTGGACTCCCATGTAGTTGACTGCTATTTGAGTCCTGGACCTGGCGGCTTAAATCTTATGCCGAGCACTTGTGCGTATCTGTCCGAAATACCAAGAGGAAAATGGAGGAGAAGGGATCATGATGTGGGCATCCCCCTGGGGGGGTGATTTCTTGCTTTCTGTTTCTCTGTCTCTCTGGTGAGTGCATGCTTCCTATAGCAAAAATCTCTCTTAAAAAAATGATATATGCCTAAATCTTTATGATGTGTCTTAGAAAAATGATAAGAACAAAGGATTGTCCTATAACTGGCTAGTCTAATTTAATTTAGATCCCTCGCCTGCCACTAATGCATTAGGTAGGCCCATTAGCTAAGTGGAAGACACAGATCAGTACTCTGAAGGTCTCAACATCCTCTGGAGGATTCTAATAATAACGGGGGAAAAATTAGTTATAAAATGGAGCATATGACATATTTGTTTTATTTACGTATGTATAAATTAATTTCTAGAACAAAGTTTATTAAAACTCATTTGATAAAGAAATATATCCTGTCATTTGACACAAAGTGGACAAACCTAGAGGATACAATGCTGACTTATAAATAAACTAGGCTGTGGAAGACAAATGTTATATGTGTTGATTTATCATATGCTGAATATCCTCACTATATGGTGCAAACTAAAGGGCTTGATGGTATGAAAGTAGAGAGGATAATGGTAGATACCAGAAACTGTGCAGGATGGAAGGGATCAGGAGACAATGATTAACAGATGCAAGACTGTGTATACACAAGTCAAACAGGTTATGGAATGATGTACCACAGAAGAGTAAAAAATGTCATTACAAATCAACACATACTTTCAGAACAAAACAAAATGAAAAAACTAGTAGAATTATTACCAAATGTACACAACATAATATAAAGTTCATTTTGATGCAGATAAGTATGTCTGTGCATTATATCCTGTTTGCATGCTTTAAAAAACCATTTAGTACCCCACTAAGATGTAAAAAAATGACATGTAAACCAGGAGTCACAAAAAAAACCCTCATTTTAAAATAGTCATATACACCTACATGTATAAAGAAATACATAGGAAAAACTAGAAATGCTTTCGAGTATTAATAATAGTTACTTCTGAAAAGACAACCCTTGGAATGGAAGAATATATTTGTAAACTCTCTCTCGGATAAGGGACTAATAACCAAACTAGACAGGATACTCAAGCAGCTTACCCACCAAAAAAATATTCAACCCAAAGAAAAGATGGGCAAATGACCCGAAGAGACAACTGTCCAAGGAAGATATATGAACAACCAAAAAGCATATGAAAATGTGTTCAACATTGCTTACCATGAGAGAGATCAAAACCACAACAAAATACCACCTAACTCCAGTCAGATAAAAGACTGATAAAAAAAAAAAAGTTATGATAAGTGGCAAGGCTGTGGTGGAAAGGGAACCATGCTATACTGTTGGTGGGAATGTAGATTAGTACAGCCACGGTGGAGAACAATAAGGAGCTTCCTCAAAGACCTACAAATAGAACTACTGTGTGATCCAGCAACTCTACTCATGGGTATCTACTCAAAGGACAGGAATACACTCATTTGGAAAAACACTTGCACATTTATGTTTATTGTGACATTATTTATAATTGCTAAGACATGGAATCAATCCAAATGTCCAAGAACAGATAAATAGAATGAAAAGGTGTGGCACAAACACACTATGTAATACTATTCAGCCATAAAAAAACAAGACCCTGGCATTTGATAGAAAGCGAAAGAATATGAAATTTTACTGGTAAGTGAAGCAAGTATGACTATGAAAGAGAGGTATTTGTATGTCGCTACTTAATATATACGGAACAGGGACCAGTAGTTAGCATAATGATATGTCGCTGAACTCCCATGTAGTCCGCCACAGTTGAGTCTTGGACCCAGTGGCTTAAACTCACACCAGGCACGTATGCGTGCATGCCTAAGATCCTGAGAGAAGAATGGAAGAGAAGGGATTGCAGTGTGGCCAGCTCCCCGGGGGGTGATTTCTCACTTTCTGTATCTTTGTCTTTCTCTGTCTCTCTGGTGAGTGCACGCACCCTGTAGCAAAAACCTCTCAAAAAATATTTATATATACAGAACATATGCACTCTATGGCAGAAACTGAAAGATTGGAAAGTATAAAACCATGGAGGTTTGAAAGCATAAAACCTCTTACAGTGTAAGAGGAGGGTGGGAATCAAGGGATAAAAAAGAAACAAAACGTTTAAGGGACACAAAAATGGAAAATTATCTGTTGAATGTAATGTGTATGGTAGTATATTTGACTGGACTAACATACAATCCATTCATGCTGGGAAAAATTAAAAAAAAAAATAGTTACTTCTAAGTAAGCCCCAGAACCAGATCACTCACCAAACTTTCCTGAGAGGAAGCCCTTACCATCATCTTTAGTGTTACTGATGTTACCTTTTCAACTCTAGAGTTAGAACTGGGTTTCTGAAAGATTCCACAATGTTTTGAGAGCTATTCACCACATGTGCAATTCTGGAAAATATAGATAACCTAAAAGGAGATTGTTATCACTAAAAATCTCAACATTTAGTGGTAACTACCATTTATTTTGGCGTTGATGTTGTTTTTTTTTTTTAAATGAAAATGATATATTATTTGAACTCTTTAGTAATGGACTTTTTCACAGAACATAGACTGAACATCTCTCATTAATTACTCATCTACAACAAAGGTCTTTAAGCTATAACCCACAGGTAACATCTGGCCTCTAGCCAGTTTTCACAAAGTTTTCTTGAAACACACCTGTCATTTGCATATTGCCTAGGACTGCTCTGATGCTATAATGACAGAGTCAGAAGGTTGCAATAGAGACCACACTACCTGTGAAACCCCAGATAGTTATTATCTGACGATAGAAAATATTTGCTAACCCCTGATCTACAACCTTATTAATAGTGCAGCAGTTAAGTACTAAGTACATGAAGCTGGATTTCATGTGGTCATCTAGGGCTTCAGTCCCTGCCCCAGCAGCTTGAAAAGCATGCTGGGGGTTACGTACACATGCCCAGATTCTGACAGGATGACAAAGTGGAGGAAAAAGGACTGTGGTATAATCAGGCCCACTGTGGGGTGCTTTCTCTCTCTCCTTTCCCCACTCCTGTGCACACGCACATACCCTTTGGTATAAATGATAACTTCTTTATTGAGCACTTATATGTCTGTATATAGAATCACAGGTAAGAACAGGGATTCTGAGTCAGCCATCCTAAGTCAGCCTAAAATTCCTCCTGGGTTGAATTTTATTTAGCTCTGCCATCATCTACCTTTGGGACCATGGATAAGTAAACCTCGGCAGACTTTCAGTTTTTATTTATAAAATAGAGATACTTGCATTATCTCAAAATGTGGCTGTGAAACACTATGCCTGACACATAAAAGTCAATAATGTTTAGCTATTTTATTGTTGTTGTTGTTAAATGATCATTTTCTCCATTTAGCATCATAGCGGCTCTCTGAGAAATTTTTATTCTCCCATGAGAGACCTGAGGCTGACAGAGATTAAGTAAGTTGTTTAAGGGTCATCCAGATAGCAAGTGGCTGCAAGATTTTATTCCTTCTTTTGTTTATCAACCAATTGATCAAACATTTCTCGAGTGTCTCTCATGAACCAGAGCTAGCCTGATGACTGAGAAATCAGTTGTGAACAAGCAGAATCCTTGCCCCAAAGAGGCTTCTTTCTAGCCAAAGGAAGAAAACACAAAGGAAATTTGAAAGATGATTTCAAAAAGTCATTAATTATGAAGGAAGTAAAACCAGATGATAGTATGCAGATTCTGATCGGAGGAACAGTGAGTTAGTTGAGCTAAGCTGTCAGGAAAGGCTGCGGAGGAGCTGACATGCAGGCTGAGACCAGATGATGGCCAGGCGTAAGTCACGCATGTGTTCGAGAGAACATTTCAGGCAGACAGACCATGAGCACAAGGCCAGAGGTGGAATGGGTGGGAGTGAGGTGGGGAAGGAATAGCGAGGTGAAGATTGTTGGAGTGCAGGGAGTGATGACGGGGGCAGTGGTAAGAGATGGCATTGTAGTTTGGACTTTTATTCTCAGTGTGGAGGAAAACCCACAGAGTGTTAAGCAGGAGAAAAGGCAGGACTTGCAGATGGCCGAGATGTGGGGGCAAGGAAAACAGAGCAATTTAAGGGTGATGCTTAGGTGGTAGTGCCAACAATTGGTGGATGGTGGTGAAATGTATTCAGATGTGGAAGACTGGGAAGAAGTGTGTGTGTGTGTGTGTGTGTCCAAGAATTCACTCAGAGCATTTGCATGTGAGGTAACTTTAAAAAACATTAAAAAAAATTTTTTTTCTTTTAGTTAAAAAAAGTGTTTTTCTTTATTCATGATGAAGTGTTACATGCATGTGAGAGAGCTAAAGAAATGAGTACTCCAGCAGGTCTGGTCATGTGACCATCCCCTTCCTTAAGCCTTCTAGCTTGTAGGATCCCGGGCCCTTGTGTGTGTGCCCTACATGTCTCAGGCAGACTGGGCCAGGGATTTGAACTACAGTCACCATATGGGACCTGGCTTCTCTTGAGCAGCATATTACCTCTGAGCCACAGAGCTGGTCCTAAAATTCAAGTATTTATTTCTTCTGAGAAAAATAGTGTTAGTCGCCCCCAAAAAGGGTGCCCCAGGATGGTCCATGCTCTGTCTCAGATGGCCTGGATGATGAGCAGGCACATATGTCTGGCGTGCCCACGGTGGTTCAGGACCCTTCTTATCTGTGTCCAGCCACACCACCATGGCAGCACCACCTGGCCCCGACATGTGAGATATCTTTTAGACAGCCACGTGGGAATTATGAGGAAGGAATGGATAACTGGATATGAAACCCAAAGAAGGGGGTGGGGCTGTAATGCCCATTTAGAAATCATCAGCATGTGAGTGATGGTTGAAGCTCCTGAGACCAGAAGAGATTACCAAGAAGGTAGCATAGGTAAGGAGAAAGATCCCATCAGAACATTTAGAGACCCAAGTGAAGGCAACTAGCAAAGAAATGTTAAGTGAAGGAAGAGGAATAACAAGGATAATGCGTTAAGCTAGGAAAGGAAAGTGTTTCAGAAAGGATGTGGTCACATGGTTCAAATGTTTCTGAAATAACAGATATTTAATTGACCAGAATTTGGATAAAAAAGAAGATTGTATGTGACTTGTCAAGTTTCTACACAGTGGGGAACAAAGCCTAGTCAATGTTACTGAGAGTATGAATAGTAAGGGGCTGAAATTAACAATTTTTTTTTTGAGAGGTTTTTGCTATAGGGTGCATGTGCTCTCCAGAAAGACAGAGAGAGACAGAGAGACAGAAAGCAAGAAATTGCCCCCCAGAGGGGATGGCCACACTGCAATCCCTTCTCCTCCATTCTCCTCTCGGGATTTTGGGCACACACACACACATGCCTGGTGTGAGTTTAAGTCACTGGGTCCGAGACTCGAACCGTGGTCGACTACATGGGAGTCCAGTGACATAGCCATTACTCCAACTGCTAGTCCCAGCAATCTTTTTTTTAAAAAAAGAGATTTGTTTATAATTATTTTTAAATTTGCTATAAGGCATGTATGTGTGCAAGGGAAAGTGAGAAAGCAAGCTCCCAGGACTGGGACTTGAACTGTGATTGGTTCTGCAGAAGTCCAATGCCTTAGCCACCACACCACCTGCTGACCCCCAGGAATTGACAATGTCTTGAGAAGCTTGGCTGTGACAGGAATAAAGAAATGGGATAATAGCTGGAAGAGGTTCAGAGGCAAGGTAGTTTTTATCTGATGATTTATTGGATTTTGATTTTAAAACAGGAGATGGTAAAGCATGGTTTGCTGCTGGAAATGACTCAGTATAAGGGAATAACGTATAATGCAGAAGAGAGAGAATAAGTAATTATGGAAGAGGAGCCCTAGGAAGGTGGGCAAGGATTGGATCAGAGCACCTGAAGAGTGTACTTTCAGAGAGCGGAAACTCTTACTCTGTGTAGTGAGAGGAGAAGTGGCTCTTGTCTGTCTCCCAGGGTTCATGTTTTAGAAACTGATTCCCAGTGTAGAAGTGTGGAAATGTGGGGCCTAGAGGGGGTTGTTTGGTCATGGGGGCAGAACTTTCATGAATAGATTAATGGATTAATGAGGGCTTTGCCATCAGTTTGAATTAATGTTGCTATCACAGGAGTGGGTTCATTATCATGGGAGGGCTTTGTTATAAAAGTCGGCTCTCTCTGGGTCTCTGCTCTTGTGTATCTCACCCTGTGATACCTTCCACCATGTTCTGGTGCATAGTGAGGCCATCACCTCCTCACCTCCCTCTTCAATTTCCCAGCTTCCAGAACTATGAGTGAAATAAGCTTTTCTTTATGATTATTGAGTTTGAGGTATTCATTTACAGGACAAGAAAACACACTAAGACAGGTAGAAACCTGGACCAGACACAGATAGTTCAGTAAGTGTCAGGGTGAGAACCAAGATAGATTTCTTCTGCTTTAATCTATGAAGTTTGAGGTGCTGTAAGAGGGGAGCTGGTATTGAGAGCGTGGTAGGGGATGTGTGAGAACTTGGAGGGGGAGAAAAAATTATGAAATTGTCTTCTTGGAGACTATATTCCTTCCCAGGATTGCCCTAACAAATTACCACCAGTTCAGTGTCTTAAAACAATAAGAATGGGGACCAGCAGTTAACGCAATGGTTATGTCGCTGAACTCCCATATAGTCGACTGCAGTTTGAGTCCCGGACCCGGTGGCTTAAACTCATGCCAGGCACGTGTGCATGCATGCCCAAGATCCCGAGAGGAGAATGGAGGAGAAGGGATTGCGGTGTGGCCATCCCCCCTGGGGGTGATTTCTTGCTTTCTGTCTCTGTCTTTCTGGCGAGTGCACGTGCCCTATAGCAAAAACCTCTAAAAAAAAAGCAAAACAAAACAATAGGAATGTATTCTTTCACAGTTCTGAAGACCATTAATCCGACATCAAGACCTTGGTAGAGTCCTATTAACCCTGAGTACTCTAGGGGATAATCTGTTTCATCCCTCTGAGTTCTTTGAGTTGCAGTTACATCACTTTGATCTCTGCCTCCATCTTCACATCACCTTCTTCTTTGTGCCTATCTCTTCCCATTCTCTTCTCTTCCGAAGACACATCATTGGGTAAATAGGGCCCTCCCCCTTTGTTTTTCTTTTTCTTTCTTCTTCTCCTCCTCCTCCTCCTCCTCCTCCTCCTCCTCCTCCTCTTCTTCTTCTTCTTCTTCTCCTTCTTCTTTTAGAGAGATTTTTGCTATAGTGTGTGTGTGCTCACCAGAGAGACAGAAAGTGAGAAATCACCCCTCAAGGGAGATGGCCATGCCACAATCCCTTTTCCTCTCAGGATTTTGGTCACACATACACAAGTGCTTGGCTTGAGTTTTAAGCTGCCAGGTCTGGGACTTGAACCATGGTCGACTATGTGGGAGTCCAGTGACATAACCATTATGCCATCTGCTGGTCTCTATAGGGCTCTCCCTAATTCAGGATGATCTCATATCAATGTTCTTAATTACATCTGTGAAGACCTTTTTCCCAAATAAGGTTCTGGCTGTACACATTTTTGGGGGGGTGGGGGAGGAGGGTACTTTTCAACTTACTACGAAGAGTTAAAAAGTGAATGTTAGAGAGTAAAATTGCTAGTCAGTGTTGTGTTCATTTGAGATATGAAGCCAGTCATGACATTTGTATGATTTTCTTAAAAACACTCAACTACTTAGTTTCAGGCTGGAAATAGGTGAAAAATCGAGTTTAACTAAAACTGAGGTTTTCTCAGATGACTTCCATAGGGAAGATAGCTACAGGTTGTTCATGGGAGTGACTAGAATGATAGGCCTTAGGATCGGTGCTGGGTAAGAAGAGAAATGGCAAGAGAAGAGAGGTGAAGAGATTTGAAAAGGTGGGGATGAAACCAATGGTTGGGGGATCCGAGTGGGTGTAAAGATAGAGTAGGGAAGTGTCAGTGAGCAGAAGGGATAAGCTAGTCAGAGAACATGATACTTGAAACTGAGATTTCAGAAGGTGGTGCAGCTATTGGTCCCAAGGTCTAGGGAAGTGTCATGAGTGGAGGGGGTTGAGAAGAGGTGGAGAAAAGACAGTTGGAAGAGAAAAGACTCTGAGAGGATGGGGAATTAATAGATGGTGTTGAAGCCACCAGCAGTGATGGCAAGAGTAGTGGTGGAAAGAGGAAGAGAAGGAAACAGAAGTATGAAAAAAGAATAGTGACCAAGAGGTTGGAAGATGCCACTACCAGGAGGTGGCCTCGTCATTTGGGTTATAATGAAGGGAGGAGGAAAGCTGGTCTGGAAATAAGGAAGAGTGAGGACATCTCTTCTATTTTCAGGCCCCAGGAACATGTGAAAGCAAGAAAAATACCTCTATCTTAAATGCTTTAGAATTAACCCTTTCTTATTGTTAGACATTTAGGCTGATTCTAGATTTTTACCAGTTTTAAAAATGTGATAGAATTTCCCTTCAAATCCATATTTACTTTGGATAAATCTTTTTAAAACAGAATTTTTGGCACATAGCATTTTCTTAAAATTTAGGTCTTCATTAAGAATTGTGCGATTACCTGCTGAGAAGTTTAAAAAAATCAATCTGCATGGGGTTGGTAGGTAGCATGGTGGTTAAAGGTGCTAGACTCCCACATGGCAAACCATGGTTCAAGTCCCGGACCTGGTGGCTTCCTTTCTCACTTCTCCTTTCTTTTTCTGTCTCTCTCTCTGGTCAAATTGAAATAATAAATAAAATTAAAATAATTCTTTAAAAAATGTGCAGATTGCACTCTTACTGCTGTCTTATATTAATTTGCATTTTTAAAGTTTATTTACTTCTTCCATGAGAGAGAATGAGACAGAAGAAAGAGAGAGAGATACCCCAGGTCTTCATATTGCAAAGCCATCCCCAACTTCAGCCAGCCGGATCACAGACATGTGTCTTTCACCTCACCTGCTCAAGGAGATCGTGGGCCGTGAACCCAAGATCTTTCTCATGTGGGTACAGTTGTATTAATAATACTGCACTACCTCTTGGCCCTGCATTTTTACCTTTTCACTTAGAAAACGTTACTCTATGCCCAGAGGTTTTCATGTAGAAAAAGATCTGAGGTTTGAATTCTCTGCATTGGGTGGAAATTTGTATTTGTGTATACTTAGACTGACAGGGAAAGGCTCCAGAGTGTTCATCAGACGCTCTGCGAAGTCCCTGACCCAGATAAGGGTAGGAACCGCTTCTGCAGTCCCAGTGTCTACTGCTTCTCCCACCTGCCCCACACTGGAGGAGCTAGAGCTTGGGCAATCATGATGGGGAGGGCTGGGTCAGAATCAAGTGGGAGATTCTGGACTGGAGCACATTTCAATAGTCAAAGACTCTAGAAATTTAGAAACTTCTAGGTTTACTCAAAATGTAAAGGGGTGTGGAAGGTGATTTCACAGTATTTTTAAAAGCAGTGATAAAAATTATTGTTTAACATTTATATTATGAGTTGTATATTAGTAAGCATTTATACTAAAGTGATACTGTAACAAAAAAGGGAGTGAAATCTCAAAAGTCTCAGTTTTACTGATGGGAACAGAAAACCAGGTGACTTCTCCCTAAGACGCCGACTTGACCAGAAAAGGGGAGTATTTTCTTTTGCATGGGGTTTCCTTCTACCCCTAGGGGCTGTCGCAGAAAATTCTGAGCCAGAGGCACTTGAGATGCTTCCAGGGATCGAGCTGGCGCCTAGTTTGACTGGAAGAACCTCACTGCACTGGACCAACATTAGTTGGTCATTTATGCCTAGCCTGCTTCTAAGGAAGATTCTGGCAATAGTTTGCATTAAAGGGTGCATTAAAATGGATATAGAAGGGGCCAGAAGACGGCATGGCTGTTAAGAGTGCTGGATTCCCACATGGCCAACCACGGTTTGAGTACTGGACCTAGCAGCTTGCCTTCTCACTTTCCCTCTCTTTCTCTCTCACTCTGTCCCTCTCTGGTCAAATTAAAATAAATAAATAAATAAAGTTAAATAAAGTAATTCTTCAAAAAAAAATGAGTCAATACAAAGGATAAGAGAGGGTAAAGAACATCTGGAGAATACTAACAAAATCAAGGTATCAGTGGGTCAGCAAGGAGATTCAGCATCTCTTCCCTTGATGTGGTCTCTCCTTCCAAACACTCTGTATTCTCTTCCCTTTCATCAGCAGACTGAAAAAGGCCCACTTTTCTTCATCTCTCACTTTCCATTAATTTTCTACCCCACTTTAATCTGGCTTCTGCTCCCACTTACTGCTCTGAAATTTCTTCTGATTGCTAGACCACATTCAAAAGCTTCAGCCCTCATCTCTCTGGAGTTTTTGTACAATGAAGTAGTATTATTAGTATTCTATAATGAGGAAATTTTATTCTTATAAAGGAGCTCCGTGTACACGGTTTGAGTACTGGACCTAGCAGCTTGCCTTCTCACTTTCCCTCTCTTTCTCTCTCACTCTGTCCCTCTCTGGTCAAATTAAAATAAATAAATAAATAAAGTTAAATAAAGTAATTCTTCAAAAAAAAATGAGTCAATACAAAGGATAAGAGAGGGTAAAGAACATCTGGAGAATACTAACAAAATCAAGGTATCAGTGGGTCAGCAAGGAGATTCAGCATCTCTTCCCTTGATGTGGTCTCTCCTTCCAAACACTCTGTATTCTCTTCCCTTTCATCAGCAGACTGAAAAAGGCCCACTTTTCTTCATCTCTCACTTTCCATTAATTTTCTACCCCACTTTAATCTGGCTTCTGCTCCCACTTACTGCTCTGAAATTTCTTCTGATTGCTAGACCACATTCAAAAGCTTCAGCCCTCATCTCTCTGGAGTTTTTGTACAATGAAGTAGTATTATTAGTATTCTATAATGAGGAAATTTTATTCTTATAAAGGAGCTCCGTGTAGCAACCTGTGATCACTAAGAAAATCATTACCGTCTAATGAATGCTTGACTTCGTGTTAGACATTATCCTAAGCCTCTTACCCATATCAATTCTTAATTTATACAGCACAATGAACAGGTAAATTGTCACTATTTACAGATGAGGATATAAGATTCAAGGAAGTTATGTACTTTGTCTAAGATCTAATCGATTATGTATCAGAGCTTGAATTTAGACAAAAGTCAATCTGACCCTGAAAGAGTACATGCCTAGTCATTGCACATACTGTTTTCCAAATGAGTTGAGGAAACTTCTATAGAGGTAGTGATAGAACTTATAGCTTTTGTTAAAATAACTAGTACTTTAAAAAAAATTGCATCTAAAATTACTCTGGACTGCCAGTAGTTTGTACTTTACTGCCATCTGGCATTTTTTTGGCAAAGTCCAGCAACCAGACAGCTACAAAACATCATGAGACAAGGACTCTAATAGAAATGCAAAAGTGGAAGCTGGCAGGTGGCATGTGGTTAAAAGCACTGGACTCCCACATGGCCAACTGTAGTTCAAGTCCCGGACCTGGTGGCTTCCTTTCTCACTTTCCCTGTCTCTCTCTCGTCAAATTGGAAAATAATAATAAGTAAAGTTCAAATATAATAATTCTTTCTAAAAAATGCAAAAGAGTAAGGACACCGACATTGATACACACTATTGTCCCATGCATAACAAAAATCTACAGAGGGAATTTAGGCAGCTGTGTTTGCTTATAAATGTAGTAGAAAATACTAACTCTTAATCTTCTCATTTTGGATAACCAAATTCAGGACAAAACATCCAGTAAAATGGCACACTGATATTTGGAACTTCGATTTTTAGCCATATTATTATTTCTAATATGTGGGACTAGCAGATGACATTAATGGTTCTGTCACTGAACTCCCACTTAGTCAACTGTGGTTCGAACCTTGGACCTGGCAGCTTAAAACTCACACCAGACATGTGTTCATACATGCCCAAAGTACTGAGAGGAGAATGGAAGAAAAGGGATTGTGGTGTGTCAATCCCCTCTCTGGGGGGTGTTTTCTCACTTTTTGTCTCTTTCTCTCTCTCTTTCTCTTCGGTAAGTACAAGCATATGCGCCCTATAGCAAAAATCTCTCTACCCCCCCCCCCCCAACAAAAAAAAAAAAAAAAACAAATGTGGGAGCACACATGCCCTATAGCAAAACCCCCCCCCCCCCCAAAAAAAAAAGAAAGAAGAAACAAGTGTCATGTATAGCAATAGAAAACAAAATAATTTATTTTAAGGAGAGCATCACACAACTTGATGGTTGGAATTAGTGTCACTTTCAGAAGGTTAAAGCTTTCAGAGTCTAAAATACTAGGAGCTGAGAAATAGGCATCCTAGAAATCCCTGTTGTGTGCTGGTTAATTACATAATCCTTGATTCAGGCAGAACTAAGTTCTTTTCTTCGTAGTTGTGTGACTTAGGGCTAATTATTTGACATTTTAAAGTTTCAGTTTTCTCCATCTGTAAAATGGGGGTAATAACACTTCTTAGGACTGTGAGGATTGATGCTGAAATATTAAAGTGGTAAAATAAATGGTAAGTATTGATCATTATTATATTATTACAAGTGTGAAGGAATACAATTTTTTGTTTTATTTATTTTGAAACAAGGAGTACAAGCTATATACGTACATACCTTTTTCAAAGAAACACTCCTGTCTGCAGGGAGTTAATACAACTTTCACATGTTCACATTAATTCCAGAGACTTTATAATCATAAAATCCATTTATAGCCCTTAGTTGCCAAGCAACAAAGGACAAAGTACTGAGTATTTCCTTTTATTGCAAAAGGTTCGGCTTTCTCATGTCGTCTTGAAATCAACATTTTTTAAAGAAATGACAGAACAGTGAAACATACCACATTTTAAAGGTTTAGTTAACATTTCTTGTTTGGGAATAGAATCAAAACTGAAAGGAATTCATTGTTATTATTGTTCTTTTCTAGCATATTGTACTAAATTTTACAGTAAATCTGTAAGTTCTTGAAGTTGAGTGACTGCAAACTCATTTTAAGGCAAGAACTGTTTTTCATTTTACCTGTGTTCTGTGATGCTCTCATTGTAAAAGAACCAGTTCTTTTATCAGTTAACTGTCTTGCATGGAAGGTTAGGTGGAATAAAATTCATCCAGAAAAATATTATTTGCTGACCTTGATAATAATTGACTTCAAAGAGGTCATTCAACCATGCATTACAGGGTTTGGAGAAGCTGGCTTTTAGGCTCATAACTAAATTCTCTACTTCTTTAAAAGGGATTGAACTTTTTAATTACTCTGTTTCTCGCCCCCCTCCCCCATGGATAATTAGTAAGTAAAGTTTTGAGGGACCAGCAGTTGGTGTAATGGCTATGTTGCTAGACTCCTATGTAGTCGACCGTGGTTCGCATCCTGGACCTGGTGGTTTTAACTCATGCTGGGCACGTGTGCCAGCGTGCCCAAGATCCTGAGAGGAGACTGGAGGAGAAGGGGTTGCGGCATGGCCCACCCCCCCCCCCATTTCGCCCTCTTCCCCGGCCCGGGGGAGGCAATTTCTCACTTTCTGTCTCTCTGTCACTCTCTATCTTTCTGGCAAGCGCATGCGCCCTAGAGCAAAAACCCCGCCTCCCCCCCAAAAAAGTTTTGGAAGCCCTCAAAGAATTAAAAGGATACATTACTATTAGTGTCCTACAAGAAGCCCTAGTACTTTGGGTAAATAAATATCCAAGAGTAGTGTGTGGTACCTTGTTGGAAACTGGTAGCTCTTGCAGCATGGCTGACCAACGGACTGAAGAGCAGATTGCAGAATTCAAAGCTTTTTCACTCTTTTTTTTTGGAGAGGTTTTTGTTATAGGGCGCATGCGCTCGCCAGAAAGACAGAGAGAGACAAAGAGACAGCGATAAAGCACCCCTCAGGGGGAATGGCCACACCACAATCCCGTCTTCTCCGTTCTCCTCTCAGGATCTTGGGCACGCATGCACACGTGCCCGATGTGAGTTTAAGCCATCAGGTCTGGGACTTGAATCGCTGTTGACTACATGGGAGTCCAGTGACATAGCCATTATGCCAACTGCTGGTCCCCACCCTAAACCTACTTTTAAAGAAAAAATTACTTACTTTATTTTACTTATTATTATCATGGGAATCCAGCAACATAGCCATTACACTAATTTCTGGTTCCAAAGCTTTTTCACTCTTTGACAAAAATAGTGATGGAACTATAACAACAAAGGAATTGGGAACTGTAATGAGGTCTCTTGGGCAGAATCCCACAGAAGCAGAATTACAGGACATGATTAATGAAGTAGATCCTGATGGTAATGGCACAATTGACTTCCCTGAATTTCTGACAATGATGGCAAGAAAAATGAAAGACACAGACAGTAAGGAAGTTAGAGAAGCATTCTGTGTGTTGGATAAGGATAGCAATGGCTGTATTAGTGCAGCAGAACTTTGCCATGTGATGACAAGCCTTGGAGAGAAGTTAACAGATGGAGAACTTGATGAAATGATCAGAGAAGCAGATAATGATGGTGATGGTCTAGTAAACTATAAAAGTTTATACAAATGATGATACCTACAGGGGGCATTATAATAATTTGTTAAATTTTTGGTACAAAATCATTTCTTTGCCTTTTCTTTGTTTGTAACTTATCTGTAAAAAGTTTCTCCTTCCTGTCAAAAAGATACGCATGTATAGTAATTAGGACTCATTCCTCCATGTTTTCTCCCTTATTTTATTGTCATTGTCCTGAGACCTTATTTTTGAAAACTGATCAAGTAACATGTTGCATGTGGCTTACTCTGGTTGTATCTAAGCCCTTCTGCATGTCTAAACTTAGATGTAGTTGGTCAAATGAGGGAACATCTTGGTTATACCTTTTCTTAAGTAGTTTTCTTTAGGAACTGTCAGCATGTTGTTGTCCAAGTGTGGAGTTGTAACTCTGTGTAGACTATGGACAGTCAACAATATGTACTTAAAAGTTGCACTATTGCAAAATGGGTGTATTATCCAGGTACTTGTACACTATTTTTTTGTACTGCTGGCCCTGTACCAGAAACATTTTCTTTTATTGTTACTTGCTTTTTTAAACTTTGTTTAGCCACTTAAAGAATATCTGCTTATGATACAACTTGCCTCAAATTCATTCCAAATTGTATATTTATTTTCCAATAAAAATTACAATTAAAATAAAAGAGTAGAATTACTGGGTCATGTGGAAGTTCTAATTTTAGATTTTTTTTAGGAACCTCATACTGTTTGATACATTGGCTATACTAATGTACATTTTTCACTATCCCTGTGCAAGGGTTCCCTTTTCTCCATGACCTCACCAGCACTTGTTATTCTTTGTTTCTTTGATCATAGTCGTTCTGATTAAGGAAAGACAATACTGCATTGTGATTTGATTTGCATTTCTCTTTTGATAAGAAATGTTCAATATTTTCATGTGGATTTTAGCCATTTGCATCTCTTCCTTTGAAAGTTGTCTGTTTAGATCAATTGCTCATTTTGAAATGGATTATTAGATATTTTGGTGAGTGAGCTGTTTGAGTTTCTTATATATTCTGGTTATCAATACCTTAACTGAAGTATAGTTTACAAATATTTTTCCCAATGCAATGGGTTGTTTCTTGACTCTATTTATTGTTTCCTTTGTTGCATAGAAGTGCATTCATTCATTCATTCATTCATTGCCATATGGTACATGCATTTCCTAGAGAGAGACAGAGAGAGAGAGAGGGAGAGAGAGAGGGAGGGAGAAAGCACCTCCCAGTTGGATGGGGTCACACCAGAATCCCTTCCCCTCTATTTCTCTATCCTGATGAGATTTTAGGCATGCACACACATGTAACCAATGTATTTTTCAAGTCATTGGGGCTGGGATTTGAACTGTGGTTAGCCAAGTGGGATCTGGCTCGCTTAAACACTAGGCTATGGGCAGGCGATTTTTTATCTTGATATAGTCCCATTTGTCTATTTTTGGTATTGCTGCTTGTCTTTTAAAGATCTAATTTAGGAAATATTTACTTACACCAATATCTTGGTAATTTTCTTATATTTTCCTTAAATAGTTTCAGAGTTTACATTAAAATTTTTAATCCATTTTGAATTCCTTTTTGTAAATCATGAGAGATGGGAGTCTAGTTTCATTTGTCTGTGAGTGGATATCCAGTTTTCTCAGCACCATTTATTGTAAATACTGTCTTTTTCTCCACTGAATTGTTTTGTGACTTTTGTCAAAAATCAGTTCTGTATGTGTTGAGATTATTTCTGGATTCTCTCTCCTGTTTTGTTGGTGTATGTGCCTGTTTTTATACTAGTACCATGCTATTTGGGTTATTATGGCTTCACAATATATTTTGAAATCAGGTAGTGAGATGCTTCCAACTTTGTCCTTTTTCCATAGTATTGCTTTGGTGATATAGGGTTCTTTGTGATTTTAAACAAATTTTAGAATTTTTTTGTTACCTCTGTGAAGAAAGTTGCTGGTATTTTGATTGGAATTACATTGAATTTGTAGATCACTTTGGGTTCACAAACTTTTCAAAGTAGCCTCATATTTATTTACTGAGAAAAAGAGAGAGAGAGAGAGAGAGAGAGGAGAGAGAGAGATTGACCTCTGACAGAATCTTGACCACTGAAATCCCCCAACCTTCCAATCAACCAAGATCACATAATATCCTCAGGCATGGCTAATATGTTCATGTAATCATGACTCAAATTCTGGGCTTCCCCCCACTCCAGTATTACACAGTAACACCCCACTTTCTGCGTCACCGTGGCTGGACCACTACATATATCTTTAAAAGTTCATAAACTCATGTATAGAAAACATCTTTAAAATTTACATAGCTATTTCTCTATTAATTTTTATTAAAACAACATAAAACTGATTAAATGTTTGGTATTTTACTGCCCTTGTTCCCATATACATTCTATCTATGTAGTGGGATGCCATAGATGTCGAGTGGTGGCAATGATTTTTTTCTTCATTTGAATTAGGAAAGTTTTGTTTTGAAACAATTCTATTGATAAATCACATAAAGTGTTCTACATGAAGAAAGGGGCAAAAAGTATGCTTATAAACTATTACAATCCCATGAACTAACTAATCAAGGCTCTTCTGCTGAGAGTTAATGTCCTTGAAGATGAGTTTTGTATGTGGATATGAAGAATAAGACCTGGGCTGGCAGGCAGCATGGTGGATAAAGTGCTGGACTCTCATGTGACTGACAGAGGTTCAAGTCCCATACCTGGTAGCTTGCTTTCTCACTTTATCTCTCATCAAATTTAAAAAATAAAAATAATGATAAATAAAATAAAATTAAATTTTTTTAAAGAAAGAGTAAGATTTGTTTGCATGAGTATAATAATTCCAGTTGATCACAGAAGGACACTAAAATCTCTTATTTGTACATCTCAAGTGTTTTGCCTTAAGAAGTAATTGAAAAACTAAAAATTTCTCCTTTTATCTGTGTGGGAATAAGACAAAGACAAAAAGAAAAAAAACCTGCTTCCTTCCCCTGGGAGAGACAGGTTTCTGAATGAGAATGTTATATAACCTTACACGATGATGAAGAAGTCAAGTCTGTGAAACACTACAAGGATTTGTTCTCCTTTTTGCTGCCTTTTTCTGGAAATGTTGAAAAAAAAGTCACACATGGTCACCAATTTTTACATTTACTTGTTTTGCCAGTTCATCCCTAACCTGTCTTTAAAATGTCCTTCTCACTCTTCCATTTGTATTTGATATACACCTGTTTATAGAATTGATATTTACAAACTCTTTCTTTTCCATGAACTCATTGGCCCATCACACTACTGAGAGAAAGTATTTTACAGAAAAAAAATTGGCCCTTAAAAATGAACAAATGTGGGAACCAGCAGTTAGCGTAATGGCTATGTCGCTGGATTCCCACGTAATCGACCGCGGTTCGTGTCCCGGACCCGGTGGCTTAAAACTCACGCCGGGCGCGTGTGCGTGCGTGCCCAAGATCCCGAGAGGAGAATGGAGGAGAAGGGATTGCGGCGTGACCATCCCCCCTGGGGGGTGATTTCTTGCTTTCTGTCTCTATGTCTCTCTCTGTCTGTCTGGCGAGCGCACGCGCCCTACAGTGAAAATCTCTCAAAAAAAAAAAAATAAAAATGAACAAATGTGTCTTGAATCACACTGAATTACAGGATTTTTCCCAGGTTCATATTTTAGGGGACTGTTGTTCTCCTGTGTACAAATTCACCCAATTCTAATATAATTCTCATCCCCTTACCTTTCTCCATTTTAGCTGCTAACGTAGTCATTTTTGACCTCTCCTCTCCCTACTTCACAGATTAGACAGCAGCTCCTCTGAAATGTCTCCTTGTGTCTCACTATGTCATGACTGTCTGTTTACTTGTTTGTACTCTCCCTATGATGTGGCAAATCTTCGAGAAGTTTCCATGTGGGGGTGAGAAAAAAGTTTATCTTGTGGTTTTTGGATGGAAAGTTGTATAGATGTCTGTTAAGTCCATTTGATTTATGGTATCATTTAGATCCTTTATCTCTTTACCTAGTTTTTGTCTAGATGATCTGTCCAGAGGGGATAGTGCAGTGTTGAGGTCTCCAACCGTTAGTGTGTTGCAGTCTATCTCCCCTTTTAGATCTAATAGTCTTTCCTTCACATATTTGGGTGCTCCTATGTTAGGCACATAGGTATTAATAAGCATTATATATATTTTTTGAGAGGTTTTTTGTTACAGGGCGTGTGCACTCGCCAGACAGACAGAGAGAGACATAGAGACAGAAAGCGAGAAATCACCCCCCCAGAGAGAGAGACAGAAAGCAAGAAATCCCCCCCCAGAGGGGATGGTCACACTACAAGCCCTTCTCCTCCATTCTCCTCTCGGGATCTTGGACATGCATGCACACGCGCCCGGTGTGAGTTTTAAGCCACTGGGTCTGGGACGCGAACCGCGGTCGACTACGTGGGAATCCAGTGACATAGCCATTACGCTAACTGCTGGTTCCCAGCATTATATCTTCTTGATCGATTGACCCTTTGACTACTTTCCCACCTACAGTGAACGCTGTTCACTGTTATCTCTCCAGGGCCTGGTACACAGAACTTTATTAAATAACGCATTGAATGTTGAATAAATGAATGAATGAGCAATTTTGCTAAGTGTCAAGTTCAAATCAAATGAGTCTCATCCATCTAGAGTCTCATAATCTGCCAGTCAGGCAGCTGAACAGGAAAGGAAGCTTATCTGCTGGGCTTGTTCTTAATCGGTACATGCAGGCTCCTTGATGTCTCCTGCTGTTGTCAGAGTTCAGCATTCAGGTTTTAACAACCCTTTCTAGAATTTTGCATCTGTGACAATTATAGAAAACCCTGGTGGAGGTTGTGACCCTGTTACACAATGTACTTGAACTATTTACTGGAGTTGAATAAAGGTTAATTTTTATGTTATCTCTCAACTATCAGGCATATAAATTCCAGGTGATTCATATCATATTAAAGTCCAGAGAGTCTCTAATTTTCTAACTATTCCCAACAATGGGTCGCAGTATCTCTTCTTGAAAGAACTGATTAGATTCTTCCTGGATCGATATAAGACTATCCATACAAAGAGACAGAGAGGTTCTCAGGCTTCCAGATCACTATGGAGTTCTTCTGGGGGCAGTGCCCTGCCGTTCATTTCTATTTCCAAGAGTGCAAGCACAGGACTGACATGACCTGACCCTGAACAGTGAACTCATATTCCTTCCCAGGCCTCTCACCCAGGTCTCTCATCTTTCTTATCTGAAGGTCCCAGCATGACAGGGACTAGAGAATTACCAAGGTTCCACCCACTCAGTCAGAGAATCCACTGCTTTATCCCCCAAATACTACTCATAAACCGTGATGTCCTGTTTAATAACCAAAATCTCTGGGGTTAAAAAGAAAGAAAGAAGCTACCTTGGTGATTCATAGTGTTTGCCAGTTTGCATGGTGGGCGTTCTCCCACTATGGCCAATTTTAAGCTACTAAGCTCATGTCGGCATATGTGAAGTTGGGAGAATGTGCACAAGCATGGACAAGCTGGCTTCAGCACACTGTTGCTTGCTCTTCCCCTTTCCTGAATGTGACTCTCCTGTGCCAGCTCAGTTTTATGACATTCATGGCTTGCAGGATCTGCTCCTGCCGACACTTCCAGCCTTGGAGACTCCAGCTTCCAGGAGCTTTTCCTGGCACTCTTTGGCTGCTGTTGAGTCATTGACATATCCCATAATATTCTGTGTAAATCTCTGTTGTTATATCATTGCTATTTTTCTTTTTAATTTGCTAGAGGGTGTGTGTGTTCGCCTGAGAGGGAGAGAGAGAGAGAGAGAGAGAGAGAGAGAGAGAGAGAGAAGGAAAGCACTCCCCATGAAGGATGGTCAATGCTGCAATATCTTCTCCATTTCTTCTTTCTTTTGAGATTTGGGGCATGCATGCTCATGCATGTGCACACACACAGACAGACAGACACACACACACACACACACACCTGGCATGTTTTTCAAGCTGCCAGATCTGGTACTAGAACTGCATAGTTGGCCATGTAAGATCCAGCTGCCTTAATCACTGTGACACTGGCTCAACTATGATATGTTTTTTATGTTAGTCTTTCTTGCCAGTCTATGAACTACTTGAGCATTGAAACTGACACTGACAAGAGATACCATTTTTTTTGAGCTAGTATCTACATTAAGCCCATCACGTGCATCATACCATTTAGTTTTCATAACAGGCAGATGCCTGTATCAGCCTCATTTTATGGGTTAAAATTTAAAAAAGAACCTGGAGCACTGCAAGATGAGATAATTTGCTCAAGATCACAACCTGAGAAGTATCTCAGCCAGGATTTGAGCCCAGGCCTGACTGCAGAACCAAGATTCTAAAGCAGTAATGGTCCTTTGTTTCTGTGTCTCTAGCATTTGGCACGCTGCCTGGCCCATGGCAAATGTCCACTGCATGTTGAGTAATGTAATGAGGGAAGTCTAAGATTGGCACTGTCCTTGACCAGTCTTTCCCAGCTTCAGTCCAATCCCCCAACTGCAGGCCTAGTGGCCTTTCACAATCATAAGCTGAATCATGTCATTTCTCTGCCTAAAAGTTTCAAGTAACTCCTTAACTTTCAAGATAACCTCTTTACCTTGATATGTACGATACTCCATGATTTGGTCTCTGCCATATTCTCTAGATACAATTTTCCCCATTCATAATTATATTTTATTCATCCAAAGCTTTATTTATTCATTCAATAAATTCAGTTCTTGGATCTAGCAGGTGGCGTAATGAACAAGTTACTGAACTCCTACATGGTCAACTGTGGTTTGAATCCCGGACCCAGATGCTTGAAACTCATGCAGGACATGTGTGCGTGCATGCCCAAAATCTCAAGAGGAGAATGGAAGAGAAGGTTGTAATGTAACTGTGTCCCCTGGGGGGTGATTTTTTTCTTTCTCTCTGTTTCTGTCTCTCCAGTGAGCAGATGCACTCTATAGCAAAAATCTCTTTCTAAAATAATTAAATAAGTAAATTCAATTCTTACTGAATAATGACTGTATTGCAGGTTCTATTCTATATATACAATAAGAGACAATTTCTACCCTAGAAGGGCTTGGAGTGTAGTAGAGAGAGAAAGACACAGATACATAATTTCTACAGTGGTCAAAATAAAAGTGTATAATCTAGCAATGGGTCCATGAAGGGCATGGCCATGTTTTTCATTTGTCTTCCAGGTCTGGCCAGATTATTGGCACATTTTCACAGGAGTCTTGCTGCTGACTATTTTAGCTTATTCACATACGCTCTTCTCTTTTCCTTTTTTTTTTAGAGAGAGATTTTTGCTATAGGGCACTTATGCTCACTAGAGACAGAGAGACAAAGTGAGAAACCACTCCTCCCCACCCCGGGGGATAGCCATGCTGCAATCCCTTCTCCTTCATTTTCTTCTAGGGATTTTGGGCATGCAGACACACATGCCTGGTGTGAGTTTCAAGCCTCTGAGTCCAGGACATGAGTTGCCATTGGCCATGGGGAGTCCAGTGACATAACCATTACTCCATCTACTGGTCCCCACATATGCTTTTTCTGTTCCTAGAATGTTTGTCATAATTTTACATAGTGAATCTCTCCTTATCCTTAGAAAGTCCTCTCAGTGTCAACTAGAGGAAGTCTCTGACTCACCCTCACCCCAGTCAGCCTAATTGAAAGGCTCCCAAAATAGTCAAGTATGCATTCATTGTAATATTTGACAATGGCAGTTGCTAGCTGACTTTCTTGTCCCTCTCCCTGAACTGTGAGCTTGGCCCTGATATTATTCCTGGACATAGAGTACATACTAAGCAAATGTGTAACTAAGTGAATGAAACAGTTGATTAATGGTTGTAAATGTATCTGAGAAAATACATCCTTACTCAACTAATTTTTTTTTCTTAAGAGAGATTTTGGTTATAGGGTGGATGTACTCACCAGAGAGACAGAGAGATAAAGTGAGAAATCATCCTCCAGGGGGATGGCCACGCCACAATCCCTTCTCTTCCAGTGCCCTCTCAGGATTTTGGCCACACATGCACACACACCTAGTGTGAGTTTCAAGTCACCGGGTCCAGGACTCAAACTGCAGTTGACCGTGTGGGAGTCCAATACTGTAAACATTTCTCCATCTGCTGGTCTCTCATCTAACTTTGAATTGGTCATGGCCCCAAACACCAACATTAGATTTTAGATCCAGTTCTATTTTCAATGGATTTCAAGATAAAGCAACCTTAGCAAGTGAGAGGAATATCACCACTTGGCAGTGTCAGCATTAGGAAGATCCTATCTATTGTTTTTTTAGAATTCATTTTTGTTTCTTTTTTTGAAGAGGCTTTTTTTTTCTTTTCTGCTATAGCACACATGCACTTGCCAGAAAGACAGAGAGAGACAGACAGACAGACAGAAAGTGAGAAATCACCCCCCAGGGGGGATGGCCATGCCGCAATCCCTTCTCCCCCATTCTCCTCTCGGGATGTTGGGCATGCACGCACACGCACCCGGCGTGAGTTTAAGCCACCGAGTCCGGGACTTGAACTGTGGTTGACTACATGGGAGTCCAGTGACATAGCCATTACGCTAACTGCTGGTCTCTAGAATTCTTAAAGCAAATTGAGTTGTTGCAACAAACACAATTTCTCATCTTGCCCATTGTCTGAACTTCTGGGCATCACTGTATGTCACAAAAGGTGCAAGAGTAGACAGCAAAAGGAACAGAAGTGCATGGGACTGAGAAAAATGACACTGGGAGGGAGCCTGTCAGCTGGGAACAAGAAAGAGCCTTTGCACAGGCATGCTGGTGAGATGCACAGAAGGGGTAAGAAGGCAGGAGTAATGAAAGGAAGGCCTTTGCTATGCCCAATCTGCTTACTTCCTTGAAGAAGCACTCTTTCTTCAAAGGCATATGTATGGTTATTAGTAGGACCTGTGGATGCAATTTGGAGTCATCTGTATTCTCCCTAATAGATTAATCTTCATAACCAAGTCCTCTTTTCTTGTAAGCCTAAGGTCCAGAGTAGCAGAACATGTGACCTTCCTACAGTTGTCACTGTACCTGGAATGGAAGGCAGAGAACTAAGGTGGAAAAGGGCCTCGCTTTACAAGATTCAGAGGGACAGCTTCTCTGGCACTCTCAGGGTGCTTGGGCAGCTTCTCCCTTTATGGACAGAATTGTGGCAGCCCTTCCCAGCCATGAAAGATAAATGTAGGACAGTGTAGAACCAAGGTTTGAAACTGAGCCTCCCTGACAGGGGATGGGATGCCCAAGAACGCACTCTTTGTAGGCTTCTGAGTTATAAATAAGTATTTAAGACATTTAGAGCAAAGAGATTATTTTTAAAAGCATGAGATTTATTTTAAGAGTCATTTGAGAGTTGCTGTGTATGTGTAAAACCTCCTGAAAACAATTTTATCTGACACTATGGATTTATCTTGTTGAGTAATTTCCTTTGGGTTTGGAAAGCACAGATGTGATTTTGGAGTCCTAGAGAAATCTAGCTACGGTGGGGATCGTCTCTCCTTGCTCATGAACATGTTTGGACAAGCTGTGCCAGGCAGGTCCTGGGAGCTGTGGCCCATCTGTTTCTACGTGTGATTAGGTGGCAGTGGTTGGATGAGGTAAAGCAATGATAGGTCAGGTCTTAGAACCTATGGGCCAGTTCCTATTTCTACCTGGGGAATTGTGTGTATTGGTTGGGAGGAGGTGGTTCTGTATAAAGCAGATGGGACACCAGCAGGGGCTTCAGTGGGAGACTAAACAGATTTCTGCCTCCATCTGCTTCTCTTAGCAATTGGCTTGCCCAAAGCCCAGTGAAGCAGTAGAAGCAAGTCAGCTCTCTCTGCAGTTGGCAAGCCCTGCAGGGGGAGGCAGAGGAGCACAGGATGGGGGACTGTGAGGAAGGGGCTGGTTTGGGGAACATGCTCAGGAATCCAGGCAGGCCCAGGCTGGGTTCCCTGTGTGCCACTTACCAGCTGTGTGATTCTGGGCAAGCTAGTAGCCTGTTTAAACACATGTCCATGTCTGTTAGCTGGGGATTATCCTGACGTCCATCTCCTGGGGCTGTTATGAAGATTAAATGAGATAATGTGGGTAAAACGCTTTTTATTTTACTTGACCAGAATAAGAAATCCAAACTGACTGTCCCTGGACAACCACATTAATGTTCCAATTGATCTTCCTCCTTCTGTTCTCGTCCCCTTATTTAATTCTTTCCTACAAAGCAACCAGAATGACCTTTTAAAAATGTGGAGCATATCATGTCACTTTTCAAAGGTTTTCCATTGCTCTGACCTTCCTTCCTACTCCTATGTGCCTGTGCTCTGGCCACAATGACATAATTTCTCAAACATGCTAAGCGAGGTCCTTGCCATGGGCTCTTGGCCTTGCCATTCCCTCTGCCTGGTGTGCCCTGCCCATGATTCTGGCATGACTGGATTTTTCCTGAGGCAGCCAAATCAAGAGGAGCTCCTTCCACCACAGTCTATCATCCCACTCGGTTTGGCTGATGTCCTGAAGGACTAGAAAGATTTTTGCAATATTGAAATTTTCAGCTTAACGACAATTTAGACCTCTCTAGTTATTCAAGTCTCTAAAGCCCTTCATAGAGTTTTTTTTGTTTTAAAAAAAAAAAAAATCAGGGCAGCCCTGTGATCTAGTGGTTAAGAGGGCTAGATCCAAAATTGCAATCTGCAGTTCAAATCCTGATCCTGGCATCTTGAAAAACATATCAGACATGTGTGCATAAATCCTGAAAAATCCCAACGGGGGTGAGGGGGAATGC
This sequence comes from Tupaia belangeri chinensis, assembly GCF_000334495.1. Classification (NCBI taxonomy): domain Eukaryota; kingdom Metazoa; phylum Chordata; class Mammalia; order Scandentia; family Tupaiidae; genus Tupaia; species Tupaia belangeri. The sequence goes on from NW_006159643.1 coordinate 548,564, forward strand.
CGGAGAAGGGATTGCAGCACAATCACACCCCACTGGGGACTGCTTTCTCTCTTTGGAGAATGAATGAACCCTCTGACAATAAAAAACAAACAAACAAACAGAAAAGACAATAAAAAACCCATAAGATAAAATTTTTAAAATAGCAATTATTAACAGGGGCACCTAACCTCATCTTAGATAGTCAGGAGCACTTGCTGGAAAAGGGTGACATCTGAAGCAATTTCTGAGGGAAATATTTGAAAGGCCCCACTGTCACTAAATGCATTGTGCCATTTAGTTGCTTTGAAATTCTGGAGGATGTAAGCTTGTTGATGTTTTTAACCATTGCTGAAATCTTCATAGTTCTCACCATTCTCAATTTGCCTTTTGCAGCACAGGGGGCCAACGGCACTCTGGAGAACCCAGCCCTAGATACAAGCCTACTGGAAGAGTTCCTGGGCAATGACTTCGATTTGGGGGCCTTGTAAGTAATGACAGCACTGTTCTCCATTCAATGTCTTAAAAATTATGAACTGAATGACCTAGAAAGTGTTTCCTTCTCATCTGCTTTTCTAAAGAGCTTGGGTAGAGTTCATATTATTTTTTAAAAATAATTATTTAATTTTATTTATTCATTCATTTATCTTAATTTGACCAGACACACACACACATACAAAGAAAGAGAGAGAGAGAGGAGAAAAAGGAAGCCTCCAGGTCTGGGACTCAAACTGTGGTTGACCATATGGGAGTATTTAACGCTTTAACCACCATACCACCTGCTGGTCCCAGAGTTCATATTAGTTATCCTATAAATCTTTGACAGATGTTGCCAGTGAAGCCATCCAGGCCTCACATTTTCCTCCCTAATTCAGTCTCTGTAATAGGTATGGGGCTATTCAGATTATGTATTGGTAGTTATCAGCTTAAGCAGTTTATGTCTTCCAATTCATTTGTCCATTACATCTAAGTTGTCCAATTCATTGGCATAGTTTTTCATACTTTCTTGTAAGGATCTATAGTAATCATCCTTTTGTTATTGATATCAGTAATTTGTGTCTTTGTGTGTGTGTGTGTGTGTGTGTGTGTGTGTGTATTTTAACTTTTCTTGGTCAATCTGCCAAGATGTTTATCAATTTTCTTAACTTTTAAGAGAACCAGCTTTTGGCTAAACTTATATTCTTGTTTCCTATTTTCTATTTCATTGATTTCTGCTCTTATTATCTGATATTAACAGGGCCACCTCAGCTTTTAAATGTTAACTGACATGCCTTAAAATTCATTTCTATTGCATTTTGGTGTACAATTCTGTGAGCTCTGACAAATTCATAGTCATATAACCACTACCCTGATCAGGTTACACAACGGTTAACCTCAACTGAAAATTTTTAGTTTTTCTCCTTTGCCACCCACCCTTAACCCTTAGTAACCACTACTCTGCTTTTTCTACAATGTCACATGATTTAAACCTTACAGTATATAACCTTTGAGTTTGCCTCTTTCACTTAGCATAATGTCTTTGAAAAATAGTTCATTCCTTTTTTATTGCTAAGAAAGATTCTTTTGAATGGTTATAACATGGTTCATATCCATTCACCTGTTCAAGGTCGTTTAGATTATGTCCATCTTTTAAAAGTTATGAATAATGCTTCTATACGTATTCATGCACAGGTTTTTGTGTGGTTAAGTGTTTAAATTTCTCTGGAGTAAATACTTAAGGACTGCCCAGCCATGCTGTAAGTATAAGCTTATCTGTAAAAGCTGTCAGATTTTCTAGAGTGACTATACCATTGTGTATTTCCACTCATGATTATAAGATATTCAGTGGCTTCTCTTCATCACTAGTTCTTGGTATTATGAGTTTTGAAAGATTTTATTGTTATCATACTAGTCAGTTTGTAGTGGTATCTCATTATGCTTTAATTTGCATAGACCTAGCGATGTTGAACATCATCTCACATGTTTGCTGGTCATTCATGCCTTTTTGGTAAAGTGTTCAAATATTAAGTACTCAGGGCTGTTTTATGTTTGAGTTTAGAAAGTTTTTAAAAAATACTCTGAATATAAAAGAACAAGTAATGACAGCACTGTTCTCCATTCAATGTCTTAAAAATTATGAACTGAATGACCTAGAAAGTGTTTCCTTCTCATCTGCTTTTCTAAAGAGCTTGGGTAGAGTTCATATTATTTTTTAAAAATAATTATTTAATTTTATTTATTCATTCATTTATCTTAATTTGACCAGACACACACACACATACAAAGAAAGAGAGAGAGAGAGGAGAAAAAGGAAGCCTCCAGGTCTGGGACTCAAACTGTGGTTGACCATATGGGAGTATTTAACGCTTTAACCACCATACCACCTGCTGGTCCCAGAGTTCATATTAGTTATCCTATAAATCTTTGACAGATGTTGCCAGTGAAGCCATCCAGGCCTCACATTTTCCTCCCTAATTCAGTCTCTGTAATAGGTATGGGGCTATTCAGATTATGTATTGGTAGTTATCAGCTTAAGCAGTTTATGTCTTCCAATTCATTTGTCCATTACATCTAAGTTGTCCAATTCATTGGCATAGTTTTTCATACTTTCTTGTAAGGATCTATAGTAATCATCCTTTTGTTATTGATATCAGTAATTTGTGTCTTTGTGTGTGTGTGTGTGTGTGTGTGTGTGTGTGTATTTTAACTTTTCTTGGTCAATCTGCCAAGATGTTTATCAATTTTCTTAACTTTTAAGAGAACCAGCTTTTGGCTAAACTTATATTCTTGTTTCCTATTTTCTATTTCATTGATTTCTGCTCTTATTATCTGATATTAACAGGGCCACCTCAGCTTTTAAATGTTAACTGACATGCCTTAAAATTCATTTCTATTGCATTTTGGTGTACAATTCTGTGAGCTCTGACAAATTCATAGTCATATAACCACTACCCTGATCAGGTTACACAACGGTTAACCTCAACTGAAAATTTTTAGTTTTTCTCCTTTGCCACCCACCCTTAACCCTTAGTAACCACTACTCTGCTTTTTCTACAATGTCACATGATTTAAACCTTACAGTATATAACCTTTGAGTTTGCCTCTTTCACTTAGCATAATGTCTTTGAAAAATAGTTCATTCCTTTTTTATTGCTAAGAAAGATTCTTTTGAATGGTTATAACATGGTTCATATCCATTCACCTGTTCAAGGTCGTTTAGATTATGTCCATCTTTTAAAAGTTATGAATAATGCTTCTATACGTATTCATGCACAGGTTTTTGTGTGGTTAAGTGTTTAAATTTCTCTGGAGTAAATACTTAAGGACTGCCCAGCCATGCTGTAAGTATAAGCTTATCTGTAAAAGCTGTCAGATTTTCTAGAGTGACTATACCATTGTGTATTTCCACTCATGATTATAAGATATTCAGTGGCTTCTCTTCATCACTAGTTCTTGGTATTATGAGTTTTGAAAGATTTTATTGTTATCATACTAGTCAGTTTGTAGTGGTATCTCATTATGCTTTAATTTGCATAGACCTAGCGATGTTGAACATCATCTCACATGTTTGCTGGTCATTCATGCCTTTTTGGTAAAGTGTTCAAATATTAAGTACTCAGGGCTGTTTTATGTTTGAGTTTAGAAAGTTTTTAAAAAATACTCTGAATATAAAAGAACTCTGATAGATATGTGACTTGTGACTATTTCAGTTTGTGATTATTTTTTGTTCTCTTAACAGTGTCTTTCTGACAGCAGAATTTTTAATTTTGATGATATCCAACTTATTGAATTTTTATTATATGGCTTGTGCTTTATACCTAAGAAATGTATGTTGTTCCTAATTTAAGTCCCCAAAGGTTTTCTTCTAAAAATCTCACAGTTCACATTTCATGTTTAGGTCTGTGGTCCAGTTTGAATTGGCTTTTGTGTAAGGTTCGAAATGTAGGTCAAGATTAATTTCTTTATAAATGTATATCTAATTATTTTGGAATCATTTGTTGAATAGATTTTCTTTTTTGAACTGTTATAAAAAATCAACTGACCATGTGAATGTGGATCCAATTCTACTCCCTATTCTATTCCACTGCTAGAATAGAAATAGATTGACATACATATTCTATATGCCTATCATTTCGCAAATACCACAGTGGTTTCTTTTAAGTTTATTTATTTCTTCCATAACAGAAAGAATGAGAGAGGCAGAGAGGAGAGCTATGTACCCCAAGAGGGCCTTCCTGCTGTAATCCACTCCTAGTCAACTCAGATCACAGGCACATGTGTGCTCACCTAGTATGCACAGGGATGCCTCAGGAGACAAGCCCAAGACTTCCATGTGACACCACACAATCTTGATTAATTTACACTGTCTCGATTACTATATTAGGTACTTTATCATAAGTCTTAAGATAATATGGCATAAGCCCTCCAAATTTGTCTTCTTTTTAAAAATTGTTTTGTCTGTTCTGCCTCCTTTTATTCCCCAATAAATATTAAAATCAACTGTCAATATCTACACAGTCCTGCTGGAGTTTTGATTAGGACTGTATTAAGTTTAAAGATCTATTTGAGAAGAATTGATATCCTAACAAAAGAGACCTCTAGTCCTTGAACATAGTATATTTCTCCATTTATTGAAGATTTCTTTGATTTCTTTCATGAGTGTGTCATAATTTTAACATACAAATCTTGTGCTTATTTTGCTAGATTTGTAGGATAAAATATACCTAAAGATATCACATTCTTTTTACTTACTATCTGTAATATTCTTTTTTAATTTTTATTTTTCAAATAGTCATTGCAAATATATAGAAATAATTGATTTTTTAAAAAACGGACTTGGGTGCTGAAATCTTAAGTTATTTATTAGTTCTAAGACTTTTTCTTTTGTGGATTTTGTAAGACTTTCTGTGTATACAATCATGTAATCTGTAAATTGAGACAGTTGTATGCCTTTCTTTCCAAACTGTAAACCCTTTAACACTTTTTCTTGCCCTTTGAACTGGGTAGGACTTTGGGTATAATATTAAATAAAGAAATAGTAAGCATAGACATACTTTTGCCATTCCTGATCTTAAAGGAAAAAGAATTCAATTTTTTAAAATTATGAAGTATGTTAGCTGTGTTTTCTCTGTCTTCTATTAGTTTGAAGTTCTCTTTTATACCTAGTTTTAGTGTAAGGCATTTTGTGAATCAATAAAATGTGGAAAAAATGTAAAAATAATAAATAAATAAATAAAACAAAACAAACAAAAAAACCCCTCAGGTGTGTGCAGATAAATGGGGCTGCAGTAAAAATCTGAGCAAGAACAAACAGAACTGGTCTAGTCCATGACTGCAGGAACGCTGGGCTGGTTCAATGATCATAGTATCTGTACAACCTGTTCCAACACACCACATTCTGACTATTCCTAAATACCTGGCGCTTTGTACAGGTCTGCTGCATTTCTTTTTTCTTCTCTTTCTTTCTTTTTCTTTCTCTCTCTTTCTTTCTTCCTCTCTTTCTTTCTTTCTTTCTTTTTTTTCCAAGCTGCATCAGGTCCATTGCATTTCTAATAGCAGTCCTGGCATGTAGCTTTTCCTGCCTGTGGTAACAGAGCTAGAATTCAGACCTGAGCTTACTACACATCCTAAGTTACTTCCCCTCTCCTAGACTGCCGATGACTTATGCCTTTAAAACATGTCAGTGATGCGCCAGCCCCTGGCCTGGTGGTTAAGGCAGCTGGATCCCACATGGCTAACAGCTCAGTTCAAGTCCTAGACTAAGTGATGTGGAGAACACAGTGGTGCATGTGTGTGTGTGCTCAAAATCCTGAGAGAAGAAATGGTGGAGTAGGGATTGCAGTGTGACTATGCCTCATGTGGGGGAGGGGTTGCTTTCTTGCTTTCTCTGTCTTTCTGTCTTTCTGGCTAGCACACACGCTATGTGGCAACTCATTTATTTATTTATTCATTCATTTATTTATTTATTTTAAGATTTCTGCATTCATTCTGCAGATATTTATTATAAATGTGCGCCTGGCTCTATGCCAGGCATGGAGAATACAAGAGTGGATAGACAAGGGCTGCCCTTATAGTGGAAACCGTAAACTACAAGGAACCTACCCTGTCTAATCTACTATCCTCCCCTTGACCTGGAAAGATGTGTGAACAGAGAAGACTCCAGAGAGGTGATTAGAAAATGTTAGTAACAATACTTTATCTAAATGATCCAAGAGACCACTAGGCTGCAAAATTGTAGAGAGCTGGTTTGAATTTCCTAGGCAGATTTTCAGATCTCAGATATATTAAAATGTGGAATTATTGGCCCTATAAGACAGAGTTCCCTAAATGATCTCTGAACATTTGTTCCACGGAATCCCGTGGGGAACATAAAAGTTTCATGATCAATAGATAAACCTGTGATTCACTGGCTTAAAATTAAATGAGTCTCTTTATTACAGAACTTCTTAGAACCTTCATTATACTAATGTGCACCCAGGGAAGGGAACTGGGATGCAGTGTTCCTCAACTTATTTGGCTATGAACCCCTTTTAAGAGGCATATATGAGCATGAGAATATACTGCTTAGGACTATCCCATCTTCCTGTGAGCCCGTCACTGGTATGCAGAGCTGGGACAAGTCCTATCACTAGGTGAAGGTTAACCCTTAACTTCCTTTCATGGCAACGTCCAGAGATCTGTCTGCCTAGGAGGAGCAGGCTGAGGTCATCTGTGATTTCCTTGGTTAGCCAACTTGGTACATAGGTGAGCTGGGTGGTGGAGCATATTGGGAAATATACAGATCTTCAGTGCTGCTTGGAGAGTGGGAGCTAGAAATTTAGGGGATAGCAAGAAACTCTGGAGGTAAAAAAGGACATGAAGCATATGTGTGCTGGCAGGATGAGGCAGAGAGAAGGGAAGGCTCTAGATAAAAACACTAACAAATCTTCAATACAGGCTTTGTTTCCTTGAAAAATGCCCAGATGTTCACTTGCTTCCTCCCTTTACTCAGAATGGGGGCCAGGGAGCCTCAGTATCCCTACTACCTAGGAGGTAGAAATGTAGCAACTCAGCCCCAGCCTCAGGAATGCTCAGTCAGAATCCACAGGGTTGCTGTGTATTTACTATAACCATTACTAGTTGAGAAGCCCTGCTTTAAGTCACATAAACATGTCTCCTTCTGCATCACCTCTCAAGTCTCCAAGCAAACATCGACTGCAGTTTGGCTTGACAATGTCAGTGGGGATAGATGTCATAGTGAGCTTCAGGCTGGCCTTGAAGTCCTACATATAGGATAAGAGGGACCTATCTGAGGGTATTGCGGTGATCTGTGAAGATGTTAGAATAGGTGATTTCACAGGAGGAGAATCTTAGAGACACATTAAACACATGAAAGAATCAACTCCAGGTTTCATTTTATTTCATTTTAATGGCTGAGCATAAGCATCTGCTATTCTGGGTTTTATTCAGGACCAGGCTTATTGGAGTTGGATGGCAAAATGGTTAAGAGCTGGTTATCAGCTGGGTGTCTCAGTTCTGTATCATAGTGGGACTGATAAACTCTTCAGTGTGATGGTGTACATGTAGTTATATGAGAAGAGCTTGTTAAAGACAGAGTTCATTCACTTATTTGGCTTCTGACTTCCATTCAAACTGATGGCAGTAAAAGAGGCCTAAAGAAGAAAGGGTGGTCAAAGCACAGGCGATAGTCCCAAATATAGACCAGTGGGATTACATGAGATTAAAAAGCTTCTGAATAGTAAAAGAAATAGTAATTAGAGTGAGAAAAACAACCCTCAGAGTGGGAGAATACATTTGCAAACTATACCTCAGATAAGAGACTGGTAACTAGAATTTACAGAGAACTCAAGCAGCTTATTCCCAAAAAAGCTTATGAAATCATGCTCAACATCTATTATAAAAGGAATGCAAATCAAAACCACAATGAGATACCACTTGACCCTAGCTGGAATGACTAAAATTAGAAAAAATAAAAAATGATAAGTGCTTTCTACACTGTCGATGGCAATGTAAATTAATACAACCACTTTGGAGAATGATATGGAAGTTCCTCAGAAACCTACAAACAGAATTACCATACGAACCAGTAATTCCACTCTTAGATATCTACCCTGAGTATAGGAAAACTCTCAGTTGGAAAAACACTAGTACATTCCATGCTCATTGAAACACTATTTACAATTGTTAGGACATGAATCAACCCAAATGTCCAAGAACAGATGAATGGATTGAAAAAATGTGGCACATATACTCTATGGAATACTATTCAACCATAAAAAACAATGAGACCCTGATATATGATGCACAGTAGACAAATATGAAAGATTTAATGCTAGGTGAAGCAAGCCAGATTACGAAAGACAGGCATTGTATGTCCCTGCTCATTGTGTACTGAATGTCTGTGCTCTCTAGCAGAAACTAAAGGCCTTGAAGGTATGATAGCAGGGGAGGGCAACTGTACATACTGGAAATGGTATGAAGGGGAGTAATAGGGGGTGGGAGGGAGGGGATCATGGAAAAATGGAGGACACATTTAATAGACACAGAAACAAAAAATTAACTACCGATGGTAATGTTTTTGACTTGACTAATATGCACTGTATTTATGCTGAGAAAAACTATGTGTACACTGTAAAGATGTATAGTGATTAAATGTAAATTAAAATAAATAAATAAAAATTTAAAAATAAAAAAGAGAGAGTGATATGAGGGTCAGGTGCTTGCAGTTTGTCAGCCTAGGGCTGAAGGATAGGAATAACATTCTATCTTGTTCTCACTGCTCTGTCATTTCCCATCCCAGTTTCCAGGTGGTGGATACAAACTATAATCAAGATTTATCAAGTATTCATTGAATGCCTACTACACTCTCATCAGTGGGGAATTATGTAGAGTATTAAGACATGTTCCCTATGTGAAAGTCCATACAGGAGGATAAATCATACATGTGAAAAATTAGATAAAGTAACAACTATTTTTCTAGTTAGGAGTTGGGGTATAACACAAACAAAACAGATGAAATCTCTGCTAATAGCTTACAAAGGGCAGTGTGGAGGGAGCAGTCTGCCCTGGCAGGGCACCCAGGCATTTTTCTCAGAATTGATTATGCATGGTGATAATAAAAATCAGACTGACACTTTGTAGGCTTAAGTATTGTTTTTAAATTCTCTGTAGACAATGCATTTCCTTATTGCCTGCTCCTGGGGTGGGCTGTTCCCATCCATCCCTTTTGGTATGTTACTGCTGTCATGCCACTGAAGTAGGAGGAGAAAGACAATAGCAGAATGTCTACAGTCATTCAGTAAGATGAAGAAAAATAAGAGTAAGGTAAAGGGGTAGAAAGAAGGAGTGGGGCCAAGTTGCCATTTTAGATTGGGTGGACAAGAAAGCCTTCTCTTGATATATGCATTTATATGTGCAACATACTCATGGCCATATGAAATTTTAAAAAGCATTTTGTATTTATTAAGCATTAACTCTGTACCAAGCATTGTGCTGAGTGTAACTCACTGCGAGATGCAATAGAGTGTTAGAAAAGGGTCAATTGGTATTGTGTGAAGAATACCAATGGAGAAACTAGGGATTAGACTATTGAATTGAGCGGTCTCACTTTATAGTCACATGAAGACCATACCTTAATACTGTGTGTGTCCTGCATAGGGCCTATTGTAGTCATGAACTTAGTGGCACTCAGTAAATACAAGGTCAAGCCTGGTTGTGATCTGAAAGGAATATTAGTCTGTTTAAGGGCAGCGCACATGTATTAGTTTGTTGGGAAAGTCATGACGTATTTTCCTATGCAAAAATGTGTCATGATTTTCCCAACAACCAATACATGTAACTCAACCAGCTGGAGGGCAAAGTATATTTCATATTCCCTCTTTTGGTTTGCATAGTATTCAAGATTTAGGAGACTGTGTTTCTACATTCATCCTCCAAAACAGAGGAACAAGTAGTTTGCCCAAGAGGAAGGTGTTTAAAAGACAAATTCTTTCTTCTTTCTTCTTCTGATCAGCTGCTAAGAATCTCTTGATTTCCTTACAACTTTTTCCTACAGATTTAGAGACAGAGTTGGCCTCTTGAAGAGTGACTCATGGTGTCTGTCCCTCTCTGGGGTCTGACTACTTTACAGAAATCTCTTTGGCATAACAGACAAATTCAGTCTAATGTGCATTGCTGGGATTCCTGACATGGTGATTGTGAGTAGGGAGGAATTTAGCAGTGGAGAAACAATGCCACAAGATAGTGTCATAATTTTGCTTTAAACAGTTCTATGTGTTTTAAATCAGGAGAAAAAAATTTACATTAAATTAATGGTAATAAATACCATTTTTTATTTTCCTTATTTCTTTATAGAGTTTCAAGTTTCCAACTGGTATCATTTACCTTTTAGCTTGAAAAACTCTCTTTAGCATCTCTGAATGTTCATGTCTCTTCATGGATTCACTTAGCTTTCTTTCATCTAAGAATGTCTTTATTTTCCTCGCATTCTTGAAGGCTATTTTCACTGGATATAAAATTCTGGTCTGACTGTTTTGATCTAGTCCTTTCAGTCTTCTCTAGCATTTAGAAAATGTTGTACTGACTCTGGAGGTTTTGATGAGAAGTCAGTTATCATTTCAATTGCTATTGTCCTAATATGCAAGGTTACTTTTCTTTAGCTCCTTTTGAGAAGTTTCTCTTTATTTTTGATTTACAATGAGTTAACTCTGATAACCCAGATGTGGTTTTCTATGTATTTCTCTTGCTTGGGATTTGCTGAGCTTCCTAAACCTATGCATTTATGTCTTTTTATCAAATCTTAAAAGGTTTTTGCCCATTCTGTCTTTATTTTTTTTTTTCTGTTCCATCTTCTCTACAGGTTTACAAATCTCTTTTTCTCTCTCATTTTAAAAATTTATATTTTATGCTATTCTTTAGGTTAGTTGATGTCTATTGATCTCTCTTCAAGTTTCGTTGTTAGCTCAACCAGTGATTTTTTAAACAATTTATCGCGGGACCAACAGTTAGCATAATGGCTATGTTGCTGGACTCCCACGTAGTCGACCGTGGTTGGAGTCCCGGACCCGGTGGCTTAAACTCAAGCCAGGCGCATGTGCGTGTGTGCCCAAGATCCCGAGAGGAGAATGGAGGAGAAGAGATTGCGGTGTAGCCATCCCCCCGGGGGGTGATTTCTTGCTTTCTGTCTCTCTGTCTCTCTCTGTCTGTCTGGCGAGCGCATGCGCCCTATAGCAAAAACGTCTCCCCCCACCAAAAAAAAAAAAAGATCTCTATTGCTAGAATTTTTTTTCAGTTTTAGAATTTCCGTTTAAAAAAATTAGTTTATATTACTTTTCTGAGATGTTTGTATTAAAATAAAAAATCTCTTCTCGCCTCTCTGTCTGTCTGGCGAGCGCATGCGCCCTATAGCAAAAACGTCTCCCCCCACCAAAAAAAAAAAAAGATCTCTATTGCTAGAATTTTTTTTCAGTTTTAGAATTTCCGTTTAAAAAAATTAGTTTATATTACTTTTCTGAGATGTTTGTATTAAAATAAAAAATTCTTTACAAGTACCTGTTCCTCTACTCTGTTTAGTTATAATAGCTTGAAGATTCTTATCTGATAATACAGTCACCTTGGATTAGCTCTGGATTGCTGTCTATTGATCTTTGTTTCTTTTTTTCTAGGGTAGATCACATTTCCCTGGTTCTTTGTTCAGTAATTTTTTTTTCCAGAAAGGAATTGTATTTATTCATACAATCAAAACATCAGACAGCCACAAGAGTAGTAGTGGGGAAGGAGGGTAGGCAGGGCTAACGGTCTGTTCGCAGCCTGTAGTTTCCTCAGTGTTGGGGTAGGGAGAAGGAGTAGTCTTAATCTTTCTTCACTATGCCCACCTTTCATTTCTTACTGGGAAGGAAGGTAGAGCTGTCTCTCCAGTCATAACCTTAGGAAGTTTGCCTTTTCTTAGGATCTGGAGGCCTGAGCCCTCAGATTCTGCCTAGTAGCTTGATTCTCAGTCACTCCCTGAGATAGGTGCCAGGGACCATCTTACTGCCTCAAGCTTTTACTTACTTGGGCAGTGAGTCAAATGACCGTCTTACCTCATCTGTTCTGAGGGTCCCTGCTTCAAGCTTTCACTTACTTGGGCAAGATGTTAAATGACCATCTTACCTTGCCCAATCCCAGGATTTGAGGACTTTCCTCCCCTCCAGTTCCCAGGAAGGCGATGAAGACCATGAATATTGAGATTTCTGCTTTATCTTCCAGCCCCGGTACTCCTGCTGACACGTGTTGAGCATGCAATGAGCTGCCCAGCTTTGAGCTTCAAAAGTGAAAGAAAGAGTAGGGCTGACGTGGGGTCTGGATGCCTGGGTCTGTTCGGTAATTCTTAATTGTACCCTGGACATTTCTGAATATCTAGATTCTTTTGTATTTTTCTGAAGAGTATATAAACTTGTTTTAGCAGGCAATTACTTTGCTTGGACTCAGACTATGAAGTCTGTTTCTTAGGAGTTCAAATTTCAGGCCAGTCCTTTTATCCTTTGGTTGGTGTGCAGTCAGCACCCCCACACGGATGACTCAGGAGTCACAAAAGACCTGGACAGACTTACATTTAGAATCTGGGCGTCCTTCTCTGTGTATCTCTTTCCTAAGATTCCCTCTTACTTTTCAGTAGCTGTGTTTGCCCCAAACTCTGTTTCTGGTTCTTCAAGCCAGAAAGACTATGGATATATATATATATATTTTTTTTTTTTTTGAGATATTTTTGATATAGGGCATGTGTGCTCACCAGAGAGACAGAAAGTCCCCCAGGGGGATGGTCACGGTACAATCCCTTCTCCTCCACTGGGTACACATGCATATACACCTGGGATGAGTTTTATGTCACTGGGTCTGGGACTCGAACTGTGGTCGACTACATGGGAGTCCAGTATCATAGCCAGTATGCCAACTGCTGGTTCCAATGTTAGAGGTTTCTGAACATGTCGGTTCTTTCATTGTTCACTCCTGTTTAAGAAATTCTGTGCCCTATAACAAAAAAAAAAAAGAAAAAAGAAATCTCTCAAAAAAAATTAAAAAAAAAGATTTTCACACTTTTTAAGTATTTTTTTAACAGAGATATTTTTGCTATAGGATGCGTACGCTGGCCAGAGAAAGACAGAAAGTGAGAAATCACCCTCTGGGGGGATGGCCACACTGCAATCCCTTTTCCTTCATTCTTCTCTCAGGATTTTGGGCATGTACACACATACACCTGGTGTGAGCTTAAACCACCAGGTCCAGGACTTGCACTTCGGTCAGCTACGTGGAACTCCGGTAATGTAACCGTTACACCATCTGCTGGTCCCTGTAGAGTATTCTTTAAGTAAAATTTAAGTTGCATCTCAATACATAAAACAAAATAGGAATAATTTTCTTTCCTAGGTATTTAAACTTTTTCTTTCATAAAACTCCTGAAATGCTTCTAAGACCTTTGTGATACACCTCAGGGCACAGAGAGAAAAACCATAGCTTTAACGACATTTTACATGATCTTAGCCCAAACAGTATGAACCACTATCTCGCTCTGGTCTAAGTACATTAAGAATATTAAGAATAATCATATTACGCTTTATTGCACATCCACAATGTTTGGGGCATTACGTTATGGGCTTTCTGTCATTATCTTACTTAATTCTTACAACGATGTTGTAAGATAGAAGTAATGATAATTTCTGTTTTTTTTTTTTTGGAGAGGTTTTCGCTATACTCGCCAGAGAGAGAGACAGAAAGCGAGAAATCATTCCCCAGGGGGGATGGCCACACCGCAATCCCTTCTCCTCCATTCTCCTCTTGGGACCTTGGGCACGCATGCACACTCGCCCGGCGTGAGTTTAAACCACTGGGTCCGAGACTCGAACTGCAGTCGACTACATGGGAGTCCAGCGACATAGCCATCACGCTAACTACTGGTCCCGTAATTTCTGTTTTGTAGGTAAGGAAACGGAGGCTCGGAGGGGTTAAGTACTTGCTTACAGATACACAGCTAGGAAATGGACAAGCTGGGGTTCAAAGTCCGCTCACTTAACCATGTCCTGTTACTGGGCATGGCTGAGCCCTCACTCTGCAACTGTCACTGTGGGCACTGTACACTGAGGGCTGTCTCTTGTGACAAAAATACAGAATAGAGTGAAACAAAAGAGAAATGCATGTCTCTACTCCTCAGGCAACGCCAGCTCCCAGATACCCCACCCTATTCTGCATCAGACCCATGCTCTCCTCCACAGATCAAAGGTGAGTGTGGTGGTCCCCTTCTGCAAACCTTGCCCTTACTCTTCCTAGACACTGGGTGGTGACAAAGAGGCACGTCCTGCTCTTGCCTTCCCGCAGGTGCATGCTGCCGGACCCCGAGGCCCACAGCTGGGAGGACTCTGGCCACTCTTCTCCACCCCGCAGCTGTTCCCGGGATGTTGCCTGCACACCCACCCCTGAGCACTCTGGGAAAGAGCAACTCCGGCCAAACCCAGAGCAGCTTTCACAACTGCTATCCGAACACCAGTCATCCCGCCGCCCCGCTGCACCAATCTGTGTTCTCCCATCTGGGGAGCTGTTCTAACCCCCAGCAGCCTCTGTGCCACAGCCACAGGTACGGAGCAAGACGTGTAGTTCTGCGAAAGCTCCGCGGAGAGCCTCGGAGCAGCCTGCTCCCTCCCCACCCCCGGCACTGACGTGGAAGGACGGCGGAATCCCGCCCAGGAGGTGGCAGTGTTGAGACACACAGAAACAGGACATTGCAAGGCCCCAGTGTTCTTGGCTTAGACAACCTTTTAATTAAAAACCTACTGAGCCTAAGGTCCTCATTCAGCAAAAAGCTAAAAATGTCAGAAGTGTACAGGGGAATTCTGGGTAATGCACGGAGGACTGTTTGCGTGCGCAGCCTGAGCTAGACTACTCGAGGGAATGGGTGAATGAGCGCTGGGAAAAATCTGTCAATTAAGCATTAACTAATATTCTTCTTTCTTCCTTCCTCTCTTCCTTTCCTCCTTTTTATTCCTCCTTAATCTAGAAAGTAGCAGGAAGAATAAAAGTCAGAAATTGTGGTAAAACTCCATGTGTAAAAGAATTCTTAGGTGCAAAATGTACATCTATATTTTAAGTCTATTTTCTCTGCCTCAGTGAGACTTTCCTTTGAAAAGGTCAGTTTTTTAGATGAATCTCAGACACACTGGATAAAGGAAACCTATGTTTCTGACATGTAGGGTTCAAGGAACCTTAGCTGATTAGAATGAGACTTAGGAGAGCAGTGTGCGGAGACCTGGGAAAGATTTGATGAAAAGCAACTTTGAGATTGAAGAATAATCCTAACCTTCATTTTGGTTTGTGGTTTTAGAGCCTCATTGCCTCCAACCAAGAAGAGAAAGCACGCACAGGCACTGGACGACTCCGGGGACTGCCGAGAGTGGGCCTACCACTCCAGACCAAGTGAGCAAACCTGGGTGGTGACAAAGTCGGTGCCACCACAGTCTCGGCTGTTAAGGCTTTCTGCTAGCCTGTGAGCAGCCCTACAGAATCTGCTATTTCACAGATGGGCGATGGTGGGCTCTGGGAGTTATTTCTTCTCTCTTGACTTACCTTCCATGCAGGAAGAGCTGCCGTTCTCTCTGGTACAGGTGAAATGCCAGTCTTTCCATATCAGGGGAAATATGTCTCAGGGGACCTCCTTGGGTCTAGGACTGGGGACCCTGTGCAACCTGGCAGCACCTTCAGGCATGCCTATTGCTTTGTCTAGAGCAATTCCAGTGTGCACAGAATTAACATGAAGATCTTAGGAAAGCATAGATTTGAAGTTGGGACTTGAAATCTGTAAACTTTTTTTGAGAGATTTTTGCTATAGGGTGCGTGCACTCACGAGAGAGAGAGAGAGAGAGAGAGAGAGACAGGCAGAAAGTGAGAAATCATCCTTCCAGGAAGTATGGCCGTGCCTCATTCCCTTCTCCTCCATTCTCCTCTTGGGATCTTGGTTACTCATGCACACATGCCCGGTGTGAGTTTTTGTTTTTGTTTTTTCTTTAAATAATTATTTTATTCAACTTTATTTATTTTAATTTGACCAGAGAGAGACAGAGCAAGGGAGAGAGGGAAAGTGAGAAAGCAAGCCACCAGGTGTGGGACTTGAACCATGGTCAGCCATATGGTAGTCCAGAGCCCTCAACCACCATGCCACCTGCTGCCATTCCCCCCCACCCCCATGAACTGCTGTCGACTACATGGGTGTCCAGTGTCGTAACCATTATGCCATCTGCTGGTCCCAAGAGCTGAAGTTCTAACAAACTCTCAGGTGATGCTGGTGCTGCTAAAAGGTACTCAGAAAAGCAAGACTTTAGAGTAATTTCTCCAGTGGAAGGAAAAGGTGGAAAGTTGAGTTTTCTTTGCATTCCTTTCAAATCAGCAGGTTCCCAGTGATCTTTGAAAGTTTGTAAAATCACTAGGTCTTTTATCAGAATCATCTGATGCCCAAATGGTCAGCCTACCTAGATTTTCATCTTCTACAACACATGTGACACATCTTTTTTTTTTTTTTTGGAGTTTTTTTTTTTGTCTGTTTGTTTTTTTTTTTTTTTTTTTTTTTGCTATAGGTCGTGGGTGCTTGCCAGAAAGACAGAGAGAGACAGGGAGACAGAAAGCGAGAAATCACGCCCTGGGGGGAATGGCCATGCTGCAATCCCTTCTCCTCTGTTCTCCTCTCAGGATCCTGGGCATGCATGGACACGCGCCCGGCATGAGTTTAAGCCACCGGGTCCGGGACTCGAACCGTGGTCGACTACATGGGAGTCCAGCGACATAGCCATTACGCTAACTGCTGGTCCCTGACACGCTATGTTTTGAGCTTAGAGAGCTGATCAAGTTGCAAGCAAATTAGTCTTTTGGGGCCTGAAGACGAACTTCAGAATTTTCAGAGTAAATTCTGTGGTACTTACTAGGGAAAAGGATAATACTCCCAGCATTGTAAACACTCACCTGTAGTCAGTGCAAGCAGTGCCCCAGATTTATGATACCAAGTCCCATTTCTTCTATCGCCATGTGTCAGTTAGCAAGAAGTCCAAGATTCCCCTCTTGGGGTTCCTTCTCCCATTACTAACCCTAGACTCTAGCGGTGTACACTGCTGTGAAAGGAAAGACGACATCTCACTAGCTGCGGTGCTGCCTTTGCCTTTAACGGCCCCACAGTGAGAGCTGGTCCTTTCAGGGATGTCTGTTCTCAGCTCCAGCATGCCCTGTTTGGGCCTTTCAGGGGACAATGACTTCACCTTCCCCGGGGTGTGCCGTGGCAGAATTGCACTGGGCATCCAGCCCTCAGATAAACTAAACCTCTTACTGCTTTCTTTCCTTTTATACAGATCCATCATGACCAGCAGCTGCTCAGCCTCCCCACCCCCCTAATCCCTGGAAACCACAGAATACAGTTCCGGCCCTCATAACAAACTACTAATGAAAGCCGTCCTTTTGGATATTACAGAGCTTTATGCTCCACCTTCCTATGAGAGGTTACTCTAATTTCTTTAGAAACCCCTGCAATAAGTTGCAGCTTCTTTATGATTCCCAAAGATAAAAAGGCTGAGCAAACGCCTAGCCAGGCGAGGAAGCCATCTGCTCCCTCTCCTCCAGATGCGCAAGCTCACTGAGGGATCCTTCCAAGAGTTTCTTCGTCAAGCCTGATTATTGTTCCAATTGTCCTGGCTATTTCAGAATTCAGCTTCATCCTGGGATGGTTTTCTGCTGCCTGTCCTGGAGAGGGCATTGATTTTTTGCCACCTTCAGAGAATAGCTATGGAGGAATAACTGAAATGCCCCAATAAATAGGGAATCCTGAATCCCTTATGCCCTATTCAAAGGTCACTGGAAAGCTGACTGAAGCCAACAGATAACAACTCCAGAATGAAAATAAGCAGGTTCCCAGGGCAAAGGGGAGGGGCAAGGGAGCAGAGATTTAGTTAATTCAAATGCCATGTTTTAATTACACTGAATATTTTTAGCAAAAGTCTTCTCAAGGAGCACTTATATTTGCTCATTTTTAGATGTTGCAGAGGCCAAAGGCTTTTAGAAAGCTCATGGGGAAATAGCCCATTGGTAGAGGAAGGAGAAACTTATGCCAGTCTTGCAGGTGTGAGTAGGCCTGCCAATTTTTGATGGGAGATGTTCTAAATTCATAAGGCTATCTGGCAACATTCTTCCAAGTGGTACATTTTGGTCAGTGGTTCCAAGATACCCCTTTGTAGGGCTCAAAATGTAGAATTACTGCGTTGGTGTGGGCTGATGTAAAATATTGCTAGACAGAAAGCGGTAGACACTCTAGCCCCACTTTATCTGGGATCCAAATACAAGAGAGTCACTGTCCTCAGAGGTTTCAACCTTCTTACAGGGTAAGCCTCAAATACAAAAGGATTTGAGTCCCAGAGCCAAAGCCTCTGGCCTCCACTGAGAGGTACACTGGCTGAATTTACCCTGAAGAGACAGAAGTCTCAACCATTCAGCAATTACGAACTCCCACAGCCTTATTTTCTTTGTTTCTCAAATGAGAAATTCTTTCTTTCTTCCTTCCTTCCTTCCTTCCTTCCTTGTTTCTTCCTTCCTTCCTTCCTTCCTTCCTTGTTTCTTTCTTCCTTCCTTCCTTCCTTCCTTGTTCCTTTCTTTCTTTCTTTCTTTCTTTCTTTCTTTCTTTCTTTCTTTCTTTCTTTCTTTCTTTCTTTCTTTCTTTCTTTTTCTTTCTTCTTTCTTTCTCTTTCTTTTCTTTTTATTTTTTCTAAGCTTTTGCTATAGAGAGTGTGCACTTGTCAGAGAAAGACAGAGAGACAGGGAAAGTGAGAAAGCACCCTTTAGGGGGATAGCCACACCATAAATCTTTCTCTGTTTTCCTCTCAGGATTCTGGGCATGCACCCACACGCGCCCTGCATCTTTTTCAAATCACCGGGTCCAGGACTCAAACTGCACAGTCAGCCATGTGGGATCCACTGCCTTAGTCTCCTTGCCACTTGGTGGCCTGAGATTCACCATTTTTACTGTACCTATCTCCAAGACTTTTTAAAGGTTATGTATACAAAAATATTTTGAAGAAAATTCCAAAGCAAGTCATCAGTTTTCTCCAAAAGGTTGAAACGTGGGCGTTTGCTGCCTTCATACTTCTGCTTCCTTCTTCTGTGAGATATTCTCACAAGATCCTCAGTAGAACATGAAGGGAAGAAGTAGGATTGGTTCTCAGCTCTTCCACTTACTAGCTGTGGCACTGGGAAATTTATTTTAGGTCTTCAAACCTCCATTTCCTCATTTGTTAAATGACATTAAGAATCCTTTCCTCATAACCATTTTTAAAATCTGCTTAGAAGCATCTGCTAAAGCATGTCCTACAAGCCAGTGACTCCACACCCAGGAATATACCCAAAAGAAATGTGTACATACGCCCACCAAAAGATATAGACAAGACTATAACAGCATTGCTTATAATAATCACAAACTGAAAATATTCCAAATGGTTATCAATGGTGAGATAAATTGTGATATATTTGTGTAATGAGGTACAAAACAGCAATGAAAACAAAGAACTGCCATCTGTAACAATAATGGATGAATCTCGTAGACATAATGGTAGGCAAAAGAAACCAGATATAAGTATATACCATATTCCATTTTTTTTTAAAGAAAGATTTTTGCTATAGGGCATGTGTGCTCACCAGAGAGACAGAAAGCGAGAACTCACCCCCAAGGGGAGTAGCCATGCCATAACCCCTTCTCCTCCATTCTCCTCTTGGGATTTTGGGCATGCACGCACATGTGCCCAGCATGAGTTTTAAGCTACCAGGTCCAGGACTTGAACTATAGTTGATTAGGTGGGAGTCTGGTGAGATAACCATTATACCATCTGCTGGTCCTGCCATATTCCATTTCTATAAACTCCTCTACTGTGGTAGATCTCAGAACAATGGTCAGACTTGGGCAAGAGAGAATAATAATTGGAAGGGGACATGTAGGTATCTCCTGGAAGGGTGAAAATGCCCTATTTCTTCATCTAGTGGTAGTGTGGGCAAACGATTAAGTCATTGGGAAAGTAATGATGTACTTTTCTATACAAAAATGCATCATGACTTTGATGACCCAGTAAATCTGTCTGCTTTTACTCACGGTCAATGAAATGAGAGGCAGAAGCTGGACAAGGTAGTTAATTTCTGCAACCAGGTTGCATATACATAGTCAGCAGTCACCACCCAACTGTCTTGAAAAGCTCAATACATTCTCAGTATTTATGGATACAAGATACAAGCATGTGCAAATCATCTCTTGCTGCAATCAGAGCTAATTGCTTTTCCCTAAGTAATTATCTTGGTTACTGTTGTACTTCAAATATCCATTCCTGGTTTCTTATCTGACCATTTCTCAAATAGATCTCCCCAAGACTCAGCACTTGGTCAGATTGTTCACATTAGAGGCCTTAAGTACAAAATGGCTAATAGGTTTAACTAGTCCTGCTAAAGCCATTAGCTGGCCTACTCCAACCCCCCATTGTCATGTGCACCCATGATTTCTGTTGCAGTAGTATTTTATTGTGAAAAAGCCAAATGGCCTCTGCATGATACCTTTTGTCCTTATGGAATGATTGGGTCATGAGCTTTGATACAATCAGAACATCCTAAGCATCATATGAACACCAAACATCCAGACAGTAGTATCAACAGTCTTCCTATTCCTGTATTTCTTAGTGGTTTGAAGCCAAGTTGCTTGCTGTATTTTCTCAACACTTATTTCCACCTGGATATACGTCTATAAAAACAGGAAGTATTAGCATACAAATACCACCTTGTTTGGCTAAAATATAACCTGATGCCATTGTCTAGTACTACTTTTACTAGAAAATCTAAAGACGACTGCAGATCACTTACATTTGGTAGTTTCATTAGCCAAGAGTAACAGAGTCTTAGATAAATTTTATAGTACATGCTGGTAGGCTACAACTCCCCACCAACATAACAGAGCATAGCCAAAGAAATATTCATCTCCATTAAGTACACCTTCTGGTAACCCCTCTGAATTCTAGTGAGAAGTCTCATAGTACCGGTCCAGTGCTCAGTCTCAGTAGAACTGAGTAAGAAGCTATAGACTGAAAAATCTTAACTAAAGCATTAATTTTCCAAGCCAGCCCAGGGCTACAAAATTGAATAACTGTCATGACTTGGTAGCTGATTTTCATTGAAAAAGGAATTTTATTAGGTCTTAGATAGGCTCAGCTTCCCAGGTATCTTGGTGTTTGTTGGCTTCTGCTTTGGGTGGAGGCATGGTTTTACTCTTGTGTGATGAATCTGTGCCTTGATTCTCCACTGTTGATTATACACAGAGCTTCTGTCCCCCCGCCCAGAGATATTTTTGCTATAGGGCACATGTGCCTGTCATAGAGACAGAGAGAGAAAGAGAGAAATCACTTCCCACGAGGGATGGCCACACAATGAACCCTTCTCCTCTATTGTTCTCTTGGGATCTAGGGCACATACACATGCACCTGGCATAAGTTTCAAGCCACCAGGTCCAGGACTCGAGCCACAGTTGACTACATAGGAGTCCAGTGATGTAAACATTACACAATCTGCTGATCCCAACCCTGAGATTCTTAATATTTCAAACATACTTACTAAAGTTTTATACAAGCAGAATTCTCTAAATAACAATTCTTATCATCAGACATACTAGCACAAGGAAACACCACTGTTTTCCTGGCTCAGTTGAATCAGGGTAAACACAAACGACTATTTTGATTCTGAAAACTTTCACATTTTCCCCTCCGGATCATGATGTTTAAGATGAATGATAAACTATGGTTATAATTATGTTTCAATTATCTCTGGGTTCCAGGATAGACCTTGTCCCAGTTGTTGGTTGGGTTGTTCCACACCAGAGAGGTGACTGATGAGTAGGAGCTAGTGCCAAAGTTCTTTTTGGCCACATCTGAGCAGCAAGGAAGGCTCAGAGGGAGTGGCTCTCAGGCCAAGTTTATTCAAAAATCAATTGATCTTGGGGGAACCAGCAGTTAGCGTAATGGCTATGTCGCTGGACTCCTACGTAGTCGACCGCGGTTCGCGTCTCGGACCCGGTGGCTTAAATCTCACGCCAGGCGTGTGTGCGTGCGTGCCCAAGATCCCGAGAGGAGAATGGAGGAGAAGGGATTGCGGCGTGACCATCCCCCCTGGGGGGTGATTTCTCGCTTTCTGTCTCTATGTCTCTCTCTGTCTGTCTGGCGAGCGCACACGCCCTATAGCGAAAACCTCTCCAAAAAAAAAAAAAAATCAATTGATTTTGAGACCAGCAGTACGTGTAATGGCTATGTTGCTGGACTCCTATGTAGTTGACTGTGGTTCGAGTCCTGGACCCGGTGGCTTAAAACTCACGCCGGGCATGTGTGCATGCGTGCCCAAGATCCCAGGAGGAGAATGGATTGCGGCGTGGCCATCCCCTCTGGGGGGTGATTTCTCACTTTCTGTCTCTCTGTCTCTGTCTGGCGAGCACACGTGCCCTAGAGCAAAAACCTTCAAAAAAAAAAATCGATTGATCTTCAACTTGTCAGGAACCTGCATTCAGGTGTGTTGTCCATGTGGATCTATTTTGAAACTATGGATAACTTAAAATAGTGAAAATTAATATAGCCAAGTTGATGGACAGTTCATGAAATGATGTAATTGACAAAAATTCAGTTATTTCTATTGCATATAGTATTTAAAGAGAACCACCAGATTTTGACTGATGGGATCACATATCAGTATCATCAGAACTTTAAAATTTTTACATCATCTTAAGAACACATATAGCAATAACTTATTTGTGTAAATACAAACTGGAATGGGACTTAGCATTACTTTACTAATTGACAGCATCTCCCATATAAATATAGGCCTCTACGAAATGAGGTATACATCCTTTGAGGTTTTTCAGGGGTCTAACTGGAAAATCAAAAATCAAGTTTTAGGTAAAAACTGTTTAATTTAGAATTTGATATTGAAGAAGTCTGTCAAACTGTCAGAAAACTTATAGCATTTGATCAAAACAAGATCATAGGTCACTGAGAAATGATAGTTGTTTATTTAACCAAAGTGATAATTAAAATATTTTAGTATCAGGACCAGCAGTTGGTGTAATGATTATGTCGCTGGACTCCCATGTAGTCGACCGCGGATCGAGTCCTGGACCTGGTGGCTTAAACTCACTCTGGACGCATATGCGTGCGTGCCCAAGATCCCTAGAGGAGAATGGAGGAGAAGGGATTGCGGCGTGGCCATCCCCCTGGGGGGTGATTTCTCACTTTCTATCTCTCTGTCTCTGTCTTTCTGGTGAGCGCGCATGCCCTATTGCAGAAACCTCTCAAAAAATAATTTAGATCAAATATAGAAAATTATATTGTAAAAATGTTTAAACTTTTTTTTTTTTTTGGAGAGATTTTCACTGTAGGGCGCGTGCGCTCGCCAGACAGACAGAGAGAGACATAGAGACAGAAAGCAAGAAATCACCCTCCGGGGGGATGGTCACGCCGCAATCCCTTCTCCTCCATTCTCCTCTCGGGATCTTGGGCACGCACGCACACGCGCCTGGCGTGAGTTTTAAGCCACCGGGTCCGGGACACGAACCGTGGTCGACTACGTGGGAGTCCAGCGACATAGCCATTACGCTAACTGCTGGTTCCCAAAATGTTTAAACTTTTTAAAGCTTAACTTTTCCAAGTAATCCAAAACCTGAATAAACAAAACCACTCTTAGACAAGTTATCAAGATGCAAAGAAAGAGGCAAGCAGGTGGTGTGGTGGTCAAGGGCTTTGGACTCCCACATGGCCGGAAAATGTCTTGAGTCCTGGACATGATGACTTGCTTTCTCACTTTCCCTCGCTCTCACTCTGTCTCTCTTTCACTCTTTCTCTCGCTCTCACTCTGTCTCTCTCTGGTCAAATTAAAATAAATAAATAAATGAATAAATAAAGTTAAATAAAATAGTTCTTAAAAAGAGATGTAAAGAAAAACTTCGTGTAATATACTTGCTTTATACTAAGAGGGCAATACTTTTTAAAAAAAGTATTTTTTTAGCACAAGTGGCAAACTCCCCCATTTAACTTTAAAAAGGGGCACTTTTAAGTTTTTCTCAAAGTTTTAGCCAACTTGTTATATACAAAATATTTTTCATAAAATTATCCTTATCAGTCTTTGCAATATTTTCTCAAATTCTTGCAAATAACTTGAGCCTTCAATAACATGCTTTAGACAGCATTTTAATCTTCTTTCCATTCACAAATAGTCAAATATTTTATTTTAGCATAAGAATTTACCACACAAAATTATTTCCTATACAGAAATTGTCTTTTTTTTTTTTTTCTTTTAAGGGAGGTTTTTGCTGTGAGGAGCATGCTTATCAGAGAAAGAGAGAGAGACAGAAAGTGAGAAATCACCCCTTGGGAGGAAGGCCATGCTGCAATCCCTTCTGCTCCATTCTCTTGGGATCTTGGGCATGCACACACTTGCACCCAGTGTGAATTTCAAGCCGTTGGGTCTGGGACTCAAACCATGGTTGACTACATGGGAGTCCAGTGTTGTACCCATTATGCCATCTGTTGGTCTCCAGAAATTTTCTTTTCTTTTTAGCAAAAATACATCTTCACACCTCTAACTTTGTTTCCATGTTTTCCCCTACTGTTTTCTTTCCATCTTGTTTCTTTTCTTCATAAATTTATTTCTGGAAATAACCTTAAATAACCTCTGATTTAGACAAAAATGATTTTCTTTTCTCAATAAAATACATTTTTATGTCTTGCTTATTATAGAACTTACCAAAAACAAACCTTGGGACCAGCAGTTGGCATAATGGTTACGTCGCTGGACTCTCATGTAGTTGACCGTGGTTCGCACCCTGGACCCGGTGACTGAAACTCACGCTGGGCATGTATGCGCCCAAGATCCCGAGAGGAGAATGGAGGAGAAAGGATTGTGGCATGGCCATCCCCCCTGAGGGGTGATTTCTCACTTTCTGTCTCTCTGTCTCTCTCTGTCTTTCTGGAAAGCGCACGTGCCCTATAGCAAAAACCT
>NW_006159643.1:573608-586439 GCF_000334495.1 Tupaia belangeri chinensis
CCAAAAAAAAAAAAAAAAAAAAGCCCTTAATTTTTTCTAATCTTGCATGTATATAATAGCCAGAATTTTCAATTCTTAAAAACCTTAACTCTCAGGAAGCAAGCAATTTTGAATTATTGTATACCAATGGCTTATGAATATGTATCTTAGAATATTTAAAATCCATTTGATTTCTTGATAGATTTTTCAATGTAGAATAAAGCACTGTTATTAATTTATCCAATATAATTTCTCTATAAGATTGAAAGAGCCAAAAGTGGCAAGCTTTATACTTCATATTATTTCAATTTAAAGATGACTCAAACATCTGATTATTTAACATCTCATAGCATAACCTTAAGCTCGCCAATATTCTGAAAAGTCTATAAAATCTCATTTATTATCAATTTATCTCTAAAATCATATGTTTCTGCTACCTGTGTAAACTGAGATACCATAAAAAGGTAGTTAAAAGCATACACACACACAAAAGATATTACACAACTTTTATAGCAGCCTGATTTTTCAAAAACCTAATTAACCCTTTTTTCCTTTTCTGTTACAAATGAGTTTAAGGAGTTAAATCTGGAGTGTTTACAATTTAGGCAGAACTGGTTGAACCCAAGCAAGAAGGACAAAATCTGCAAGCAGCCTTTAATCCTTCCCTCTTATCTTAAAACCTTAAAAGAGTGAAAAAAAAAAAAAAGCGGCAGATTCAAAGTAGGCAGAGCAAAGAGAGAAAGGAAACTAATAAACACACAGAGAACCGAGAAGGTTTGAAATCCACCATAAAGGACATGGATTGATCACAGGATCATAGCTATGTGTAGACCTGCTTGCTCTTATTATTTCCAAGGAATTTGAGATGGAACTGAAAAGGTCCACCCCATTATTAATCTGTTACAAGCAGACTTGGTATCCTTCAGACCTTATCTTCATCTTCCCTCCTTCAAACAGTACTTCAAATAGACAAACATCCCCTACTCAAATGAGTGACCAAAACAGATGACCGTCTTTCCTCCTAACAAACGTCAAATGCCCAAATTGGTTCCTTGGGAACCCAATCACGTAAAACAGTGCCTGCTGAAATAAAGTTGCTCCCTTGAACCCAAATAGCAGAGACAGGGAAGAAGGGTCCAGTATGCACTGCCAGCAGGACTTGCCAAGAAGCAAATTCGAGCATTATGCCCAACGTTCATTTCTCTAACATCAACCACTCACCACGAAGGGCCACAGATTACAAAAGTGTGCTCCAAATTCAAACAAGTCTAGTTTCCCTTCCCACAGTACTCAGAGTTTCCCTGCTGTTGAACAGAAGCTGAATGGTAAACGGCTTTGACTCTCTGGTTTATAATCCGCTTTTACTTACCCCAAAGTTAATGTGTCTGCTCCCAACTTCCATTCTTACTCCAGCTAAAGCCAGTGGAAGAACTCAGGGGCAAGTACCTGGAAAGTCCTTGGAACTAAACTGGTTCCAGTAGCCACAGGAAGTTTTCAGGGGTGATATCTGCTAATTGATCCTGTTCAGAGTCACTGTTTGCTGTTACCACCAAACTAAGCCTATTCCCCTCTACTTGTGGTCAATGAAACGAGAAACAGAGACTGGAGAAGGAGGTAGTTTCTTTATTTCTGCAGCCAGGATACAGGGACACAGCCAGCAAGCACCCCCAAACTGGCTGGATAGAGCTCAGCATGTTCTTGTATTATGGAGACAAGATACAAGCATGTGAAGATCATCCCTCACTCCATCAGAGCCAGTCACTTTTCCCTGTGTAATTATTCTGATTCCTGTTGTATTTCAAATGCCCATTCCTGGCTTTCCATTTGACCATTCCTCAAACAGATCTCCCTATGACTCACCTCTTGGTCAGATTGTAATCCTCTTAATTTCAAGATGGCTGCAGTCCTGCTGACCCTCTAATCTGGCTGGTGTTAGTAGTTAGCGGAAAATTGTGTACTCATGATCTGTGTATTCTTCCTAGGTGCAGTATACTTCAGTAAAGAGGTTTTTTTTTTAATTTTTTTTTTTTAAGAAAAGGATGCTTACCTTGGAAATGTTTTAAGGAGTTGATGAAATACTGTGTCACATGTCTGGGACAGAGCAGAAAGCACTCCAAGTAGCAGATTTCATTATTAGTAGTATAGTAACAAGAGTAAGTTCCAGCATGGGGCTCAGGCTTGTGCCCAGAATTTCAGTGTGGGCCTATGGTCCCAGATTCTGGTCTCTGAGTTTTTAGTGGCTGGCGCCTAGCTCCTGGCTGCAGTCCTGCTGAACCTCTAAACTGGCTGGTGTTAGTAGTTAGCGGAAAATTGTGTACTCATGATCTGTGTATTCTTCCTAGGTGCAGTATACTTCAGTAAAGAGGTTTTTTTTTTAATTTTTTTTTTTTAAGAAAAGGATGCTTACCTTGGAAATGTTTTAAGGAGTTGATGAAATACTGTGTCACATGTCTGGGACAGAGCAGAAAGCACTCCAAGTAGCAGATTTCATTATTAGTAGTATAGTAACAAGAGTAAGTTCCAGCATGGGGCTCAGGCTTGTGCCCAGAATTTCAGTGTGGGCCTATGGTCCCAGATTCTGGTCTCTGAGTTTTTAGTGGCTGGCGCCTAGCTCCCAGGGAGGCCACAACCATGTCACATGTCACTCTCCTTGGAGTGACTGCTCCCAAACCCTTGCTGTTGTCATGGGGAAGGGCAGGAAATGCTATACTTGAGGACAATGCCCCAGCCCCTGCCATTTGCATCTGCAAGAGTGGAGCTGGGGCCGGCCTTTGGCTGGTTGTCTGGCACATTGTCCTTGCTGCTATGCTAGAGGAGGAAAGGCCCGAGTTAGGTGGTTTCGTCAGGCACATGTGGTAGCTGTTTTACATCCATAAAGTTGCCATGGAGGCCAAGAACAGAAGTATTAGGTCGTTGCAAAAGTCCTGATGTATTTTTCTTTGCAAAATGCATGACTTTCCTGACTACCCAATATTTTTCAAGATGTCTTCGGAAAAACTGTGTGGCCTGAACTGAAAACAATTATGTGCAATAATGATAGTGCCACAAATAATGACTGCAGGTACCATTGTCCGAACTGTCACTGGTGGCAGACACTGTGCTAAGCACTCCACAGACATTACCACGTTGAATTCTGTCAACAACCCGGGGAGGCAGCGTGTTGTTACTCCCATTTTACAGATGAGGAAGTTGGAGCTCAAAGAGTTTAAGTCATTTTCCTAAGACAGTTTAGCCATTAAGTGTAGTTGTCATTTAAATGCAAGTCTATTTGATTCCAGACTCCAAGCTCTTTTTCTTTCCTTGACCCTTTTTCTATTGGAGGCCAGTAAGGAAAGAAAGAAGAACCAGTTTCATTCATCCTTTCTCTGAATTTATTGTAAGCAGAAGCATGGAAAGTTTCTCTTCCTTCCTTTTTTTCCCTTCCATTTTTCTTCCTTTTTCTCTTTCTTTCTCTCTCTGTGTCTCTGTTACTTTACTTTCCCTTCCCTTTCTTTTTAAGTAATTATTTATTTAGTTAATTTTAATTTGATCTGAGAGGGACAGAGTGAGAGCAAGAGTAAGAGAGAGAGACAGTGAGTAAGTAGGTCGCCAGGTCTGAGACTCGAACCGTGGTCAGCCATGTGGGAGTCCAGCACTCCTAACCACTACGCCACCTACTTTCCCTTCCATTTTTCTCTTTAGGCCAGGTAGCTTTTAAAGGAGTGAGGGCATGAACAGCTCTTTGTATTGTCTATCTCCACATATTCTTAGCTGGAAAAAAAATGTTTCAGGATTTTGAGAAATCTTTCCAAAACTGGTGTTTCACAAAAACAAAAAAAACATGTTTTAAGTAGGTGACATTTAATAAGGATACTCCAAGGAAAAAAAAATTTTTTTCTGTAACATTTGGGATAGAAACCAATCTGAAGTAGTTCTATTTATTTATGTTAGGTAGTTCTCAATGAAAGTGTAAAGAAAGGAAAATCAGAGGAGTAAAACAAAACCTGGCAGCTCCCCCTGCATTTTTCAGGCTGTGGGCTGAGTGAGCACCTTCCACAGGAGCGAATGCTGTATTTCTGCCAGTCAGCACCTGGCCTCATGAGCATCCACTGCTTCTCTTTGGATGTCAGGCAGTAGAGAAAGGAGGGGAGTTAGAACCGGGAAATTGCAAATGTAGGGATAGCATTTTACATTAGAACGATGGAGTTGGGGACACACTCCAACTAAGACAACTTATAAGAATTATGCACAAATAGTAGACTGCACATGAGAAATTGTTGTTTGACCATTTTTGACAAATGAAACAATCATTTCATGTAGTCAACATTGCACATGAACAAGATCTTCTCTTATACTTTATGTTGGATTTAGCTTCTGAAAGTGCTTTTACTTCTACGTAGTATCTCAGTTTCTCCGTGTAATTTTACACAATGAACAGGTTTTTTTTTTTTTTTTTCAGTTGAGGGAAGTAAGACTCTTAAGTGAATAAGTAACTTGTCTAAGTTCAAAAAGTTAATTGCACCAGGAGTCAGCAGTTAGCGTAATGGCTATGTCGCTGGACTCCCACATAGTCGACCACAGTTTGCGTCCCGGACCTGGTGGCTTAAAACTCACGCCAGGCGCATGTGTGTGCGTGCCCAAGATCCCAAGAAGAGAATGGAGGAGAAGGGATTGTGGTGTGACCATCCCCCTGGGGGGTGATTTCTCACTTTCTGTCTCTATGTCTCTCTCTGTCTGTCTGGTGAGCGCATGTGCCCTATAGTGAAAATCTCTCCAAAAAAAAAAAAAAAAGTTAATTGCACCATAGAATCGGTGTCACAAACGTTACCGGTAGCAGATTAGAATATATTGGTTTCAATGAATGAAAACCTAAAACCTCAAAATGCCTTAAGCAAAAAAAGCAAACAAAAATCAAAAACCAGGGGATCTTTTGGCTCCTTTAATCCACATTTAGCACTGGCCCTCAGAATTCACACTGTATCATGAGGACTAGATGCCTTTTATTTGTAACCCAAGATGGTACCAACAGCTCTTGAGGCTGCATCTCACAGGTTCAAATATCATGGAAGAGAGTGAGCAGCTTTGAACCCACATGTCCTGTCCTGCTGTGCTGAGATCCGCTCTGCTTGGACCGGATTAGGCCATGCGCCCACCCCTAACACAATTACTGCTATAAGTACTGAGTGTCGTACTTTTTTTTTTTTTTTGGAGAGGTTTTTGCTATAGGGCATGTGCGCTCACCAGAAAGACAGAGAAAGACAAAGCAAGAAATCGCCCCCTGAGGGATGGCCACACCGCAGTTCCTTCTCCTCCATTCTCCTCTTGGAATCTTGGGTACACACACATGTGCCCCCGGTGTGAGTTTAAGTCACCAGGTCCGGGACTGGAACCACGGGTGGCCACAGGAGAGTCCAGCAACGTAGCCATTACGCTAACTGCTGGTCCCCTGAGTGCTGTACTTTGATTGACCTAACCTGGTCATCTGACTTCGTGGGGCTCGAAACTGACTTCACTGGAGTAACTCAGACTGGAAGTGAGGGGAAACTGAGCAAGAAGTTAGGGTAGATAGATATTGGAGACAAGCGTCCATCACCTCTTTTTAGAGATTACTAGCCCCAAGGTGCTTTCTTCGCAGATGAGGAAAGACCAGAAGAACACCTCCTGCCTCTTGGCACTTGTCACTTGTCACTTCCCACATGGCCACACTGTCTCTCACCTGGCCTACTCATTAGCTCCATGTAGCGGTTTGAGAGGAAAAACAGTATGGTGGTATGGGAGGGAGGATCTAACCCACCTATTTTTTTTCAGTGACAAGTACGAGTCACAGCAGTGAAATACAGGACCATGACAATGAGGGTCAGAACGAGATGCTTGCAGACCAATGTGCTCCTGTTCTGAAGTGGCAGCCATACCAAAGTGATCCTTGGCACAGCTTATTAAACAGTCACTATGAAAAACTGTAAGTGGTTTTAGAAACATCCTAGGGTGGCCTGGAGATGAAGGGAGAAAGGCAGTACTAAATCTCAGGACTGCCCTGAAATATTTGGGCTTCGAGGTCACTCTTGGTCACGTGGGTTGGCCTAATGAGAAAGTGTCTGTCTTACTCCTGATATTTTGCATCCTGTTACAGTTTGGAAATGGTTTGCCCCCTAATGTTTCATGTTTTGGAATTTGGTGTTGGGAAGGGGTGAAGCCTAGTGAGCAGTGACTGAATCATGGTGATTGTATTAGTAAGGTGCCACTCCTTTAGTTTAATGATGTCTCCCAAGACCTATTGAGTAGAACTCATGAGAAAAGGTAAGTTCTTGCAAGGTCGGGTTGCTAGAAAAGACAGCTGCCCACAGCTTGCTCTCTCTCTGCATGTGCCTGCCATTTTCTGCACTTCCACTGGCCATGTTGTATGCCAGCCTGATGTGAGTCCTGCCTTACAGCCACCAGAAATGTGATTCAACAAGCCCCTGACTATTAACGAATCACCCAGAGTCAACCATATCTGTTAGCAGTGCAGTAATGGACTAAGACACTAACTAATGAATAGTTGCCACATGGGTTTCTGGGTTACTAGTACTATAACTAGTACTTTAGCTTATGATAATTTATTCAATAAATGATGCTGGAAGAGGGACTCTTTCTGGGACCATAGGCTCAGTTTAAACTAGAAGTTGGAAAATGGAGATTTCCCACATCATTAACAGTTAATCCTGAAGTTAATTTTCAATACCATAGGATACTTTTTTCTTTTTGGTGTCACATTAAATTGTTAGCCAGTGGCTACTCCCAGAGTCTATGTTGTAAATTAGTATTATATTGTTCATTGTCAGCATATCCTGTGCATCACAGTTGGTGGTTTCTTTATATTAAGAGACTAAAATCAAATCATACAATTTATATTAAAACTAGGAAAGTTTCACCCTATTTTATGACTTTGTAGTTTCAAGAATAAATGTTAACTCAAACGTGCTCATAAGCCTCCTTAAACCTTCTCTTTATTCTTCAGGATATACTTTACCTATCTAAGCCTTCTGGAATTTTCACTGGTTATAAATGCCTTTTTGAAACATTGAAAAACATTAATGGTAAATGAAAATAATTTTAAAGTAATAAATATAATAAATGAGAGACATTGGGCTATAACTTGAGGGCCTTCTCAGTATTTTACAGATTCAAACAGGTCATTACTGGGATTTTCATGTTGGATGACCGAGAAGGAAGAAATATTTTTCTTAAAACAAAACGTAGGGAATTAAACAGATTTTGGGAGTTAGGGAAGCAAAACTAATTGCCAACTGTGCCACTTTAATGTCATGACTCTGTCTTTTCCACTACGTGCAATTAGAAAATGAAATGAAGGGTCCATAGGTCTTGATTTTTAGTCTTAGCTATTTGATTATCTTTTGGGGGAATGGTCCATGTCTTAAATATAAGTACCAAAGTAAGAAACTGCCACACACAGGCACCATGTTTTAATTAAAACCTTTAAGGCTTCCCAGTCTCTCTGCATCTGAGTTGATCACGTTTTCCAGGTAAGTATTGTATCTCTTCTTATTTAAAATTTGCTTTTTTTCTTTCTTTTCTCTTTCCTTCCTTCCTTTCTTTTCCTCTTTTGTTCTTTTTCTTTCTTCTTTTGTTCTGTTTGTTTGGACAGTTGATCTCTGCTCCAATGATCTGTGAGGAAAAGGAGAATGCAGATGGTATTAACTCAAAGGTATAGAGGCAGGTTTATTTTGAATGTTTAGCCATAATTCACTTTTCCTAAACTATAAAGGAAGGAAATATTCATCTCGATTAAAATCCAGTCTCTCCCAATTTCTCTACTTAGATCTTTAAGACAGAAAATCACTTGTTCCTTCTTAGATAACTACATATAATATGTAACAAAAATTTAACTAAAATATCTGAAAGCAAATAAAGTTAGAGCATTGAAATTTATCATCTTTTTAAATGAATGATGTTTCAAATCTGTGTTATTGAAGAACTTTTAAAAGACCAGTTTATTTGACTTTATATTTAGCTTTTGATATCAAAAGCAGAATTGCTATTCTTTGGTAAATAGAATGAATTTCTATCACTAGAGATTGACATTTAAGGTTTAGAATAATCTTCAACAGTATAATTCCTGTTGGTTGATTTGGTATCTGCTTACAAATGCTTATAAATTTCAGGCTCGTGCTGATATTTGAGCTGTAAACTTTACCTTTTTTCTTCAGAGATTTAGACAGTGAAGCATGAAACATCACAAATTTTTTTCTTTTTTTTTTTCTCAACCCAAATAGTTATTTCCCTTGCAGTTAAGTCTATATAAATTTATCCATCTAGCTTTGAGATAAGCATATTAGCTCATCCTTAATGGAGAATTTGATAATAACTACATGTCTTACACCTTTTGGGAACTTTATACTGACTCAGCTTTCTAGAATTAATCTGCTAATTTTCTTATCTCAAGGATAGAGGAGTAGAATTGTATAGATTTTATTATGAAGAGGAGAGGAACTGTTTTGGTTGAGAAAAAAATGTTGATGTTCCTGGGATCAGCAGTTGGCATAATGGCTATGTCGCTGGACTCCCATGTAGTCTATTGTGGTTCGAGTCCTGGACCTGGTGGCTTAAACTCACTGTGAGCGCGTGTGTGTGCATGCCCAAGATCCCGAGAGGAGAATGGAGGAAAAGGGATTGCAGCGTGGCCATCCCTCTAGGGGGGTGATTTCTCACTTTCTGTCCCTCTCTTTCTCTGTCTTCCTGGCAAGTGCATGTGCCCTATAGCAAAAACCTCTCCCCCCCAATTATTTTTTTTTGATATTGCATGTTTCCCTGTTAAAAACTCTGAAGGAAGAATAGGTTTGCAGCTCAGATTTGCGCTGGGCCCTGTGGTTGTGCAGCCTTTGACTGACAGGCTACTTGAGGATAATCAATGACTTGGTGATTGGATCAGTTGGGGAAGTGCTTAACTTGTAAAGAACATAAATACTAACAAGCGCCCCATTAATATTTTCTGTTTCTGGAATTAGAGTAAAATGTAGACGCTATGTGTTGCTCATGATACTAGCAGCCATCCAAATTGTGATCACGGGAGGCAGGACCCCTACGGGAGTAGCATTAAGCACCGCCCAATGTTGCCTGTGATCCTGGGAAGAAGCTTCTTCCTGAGGAAAATCCACAGTCAGGAAACTTCATGAACTGAAAATCATGTTCCATATCCTCAACATATAGGGGGAAATATCACCAAAGAAATTTACAGCTTTTATATTGTCTACTCAATAATGTTATGTGTTTAATATGTTTTCTTTTTATTAACATTTTGGAAGTAGTTCATGAAACATAAACATGAAGCATTTGTTCTAGTCTGTTTTCTGTTGCTTAGTAGCCAGATATGACAAATGGGGTATTGTAAAAGATTAGCGCTTTATTTAGCTCATGGTTCGGTGGTCCAAGGTCCAGGGGCCACATATGATGAGGGAGACTGGTGGTGACTCTGCAGAGCCTTGAGGCAACACTAAGCATCACTTGGCAAGGCAGAGGTGAGATGTGCAAGTGCCTGTGTCTCTGTCACGTCCCCTGTTTTAATAAACCCACCAGGATTCAGTTATGGGGGCTCCACTCTGATGACCTTAATTCCAGTCACCCTTCATAGGCCCCACCTCTTAATCCCATAATTGGATTAAGTTTTCACTCCCTTAATCCTGACACAACCAGATTCCATCACACGAATTTTTGGTGAACATTCAAACCACAGCATTCCATATCCCTGACCCTTAAATGTAATGTCCTTCTCACATAAAAAACACATCCACTTCAGGGACCAGCAGGTGGTGTGGTAGTTAAGGGCGCTGGACTCCCATGTCGCTGACCATGGTTCGAGTCCTTGACCTGGTGGTTGCTTTGTCACACACTCTCTCTCTTACTCACTCTGTCCCTCTCTGGTTAAAATTAAAAATAAGGGAACCAGCAGTTAGCGTAATGGCTATGTCGCTGGACTCCCATGTAGTCGACCGTGGTTTGATTCTCGGACCCGGTGGCTTAAACTCACACCGGGCACGTGTGCGTGCGTGCCCAAGATCCCAAGAGGAGAATGAAGGAGAAGGGATTGCGGTGTGACCATCCCCCCTGGGGGGTGATTTCTCGCTTTCTGTCTCTATGTCTCTCTGTCTGTCTGGCGAGTGCACGCGTCCTATAGCGAAAACCTCTCAAAGGAAAAAAAAATTAAAAATAAATGAATGAATAGATAATGTTTAATAAAATAATTCTTTTTTAAAAAATAATTATTAAATTTAATATTTTTATTCATTCATTTTATTTTAATTTGACCAGAGAGAGACACAGTGGAAGAGAGAGAGAGAAAAAGGGAGAAAGCAAGCCGCCAAGCCCAGGACTCAAAACGTGGTCAGCCATGTGGAAGTGTCTAGCGCCTTAACCACCACACCACCTGCTGGTCCCAATGAAATCATTCTTAAACACACACACACATAAACACACACATCCATTTCATCCTGATAGTCCCTAAAATTTTTAATGCATTCCAACACCAACTCAAAGTTCAAAGTCTAGCTGTGAGTGAGGCTGCAAAATCAAAACAAAGTATATGTTTCAAAAATACAGTGGTGAGATAGGCTTAGAGTAGGAATTTCAATTTCATAAAAAGTAAGAAGTAACAGACCCCAAGCAAGTCTAAAATTCAAGAGGGCAGACATTCAGTATCAGTACTCCAGAATAACCTTTCACCCCATGAGCTACTTTGTGGATGTACTGGTACAGGTATCGGCTCCCAAAGCATTGGAGACCCTTGCTTCCGTGACTTTGGGCTTGGTCTGTGCTTCAGTTCTCTCAGTCGGAGTCTTTGCCTGCAGTTCCCACAGGCTGGCATCAAATGCTGGCATTAAATGCTGGCAGCTCCACAGCTCTGTTGTCTAGACGGCAACCCCACCTCTTCCGTTCCACTAGGCATTCCCTGGTTGAGACTCACTGTGGCATCTCCAATCTCACATTTTTTCCCTATCCTTCTCCCTCTTTGTTCTTTATGTCTTTCCTTCTTTTTCTTTCTTGCCTTTATAAGAGAGAAAGAGAAGGCAGGGGGTTGGGGAAAGGAGAGAGAGAGGAAAGAGAAGACAGAGAGATAAGTATTTTTGAAAGGGCCTCGCTGTCATGATCTTTCTGTTCCAGCCTCCCACTTAGGCAGGATTACAGACATATAAAACTCATCTGGTATATTTGGGTTGACCCAGGAACCACACCCAGGCCTTTCATGCAGCTTCCACCCTTTCAAGTGGTGGTGCTACTTATGCTACCCAGATCCTGACCCCACAGTTCCACTTGGCACTGCCCTAGTGGGGACTCTCTATAGTGGCTCTAGCCCATCTTCAAATATTTGCTGTTAAAACGACAGATCCACTTCTCTGGTGCCAATTTCTGTTTTAGTCTGTTCTCTGTTGCTTAATAACTAAATACATGAAACTCGATGATTTATAAGAATAAAGCCTTATTCAGGTCATAGTTTGGAGGGCCAAGGTCCAGGGGCTACATCTGGCAAGAACCTTCTTGCTGGTGGGGACTTACTGCAGAGACCAAGGTGACACAGAGCATCACATGATGAGACAGAGCAAGAGTGTGCATGTGTCTCTGTCTATGTCTTATTTTCTCTTCTTTTAAATCCACTAGAATTCATTCATGAGGGCTTCACCCTGATGATCTTAATAATTCCAGTTACCTCTCAAAGACCCCACCTCTTAATGCCATAGCTGGGTTAACTTTTTTAACTGTCTTTTTAAAATGTTTTATTTCTTTCTTCCATGAATGAGGGACAGAGTAAGTGAGAGAGAGAGAGAGAGAGAGAGAGAGAGAGAGAGAGAGAGAGAGAGAGAAGCACCCCCAAGAAAGTCTTGTTGTTGTTGCAATCCACCTTTGGCTTCAGCGAGTTCTGAATCATAGGCATGTCCATATCCAGCATGCTCAGGGAGGTCTCTGAATGCCAACCTGGAAACTTCTCATGTGGGTCACAATGGTTCCTTTATCACTGTGCCACCCAGCCCCAAGTGTTTACTCCCTTAATTCCATCACAACTAACTTTCATCATACGAATTTCGAGGAGACATGTTCAAACCATAGCAATGACAAAACAAATAAAGCAAAAGTCTGATTAGCCACCCCACCACCATTTCATTCTTTTTCGCAGAACTAACCACCACAGTCGGTTGTCAGTGTTATTACCAGAAAGCAAGGGTAAAAATGAAATGACCGTACTCTAGTGAAAAACAGGTTTTCAATCAGTAGTGTGATTGGCTCTCTTTAATCTGGCTTAAAAGCTATTAGTAATTCTGAGCAGTTTGTTTTTCATACAACCACCAATAGGCTGAATATTCATCGGAGTGACCGAGTATAGTGTTACTGAGGGAATTCGGAGACTTTTTCTTTTACAGAGGAAAGAAATAGTATTCTATCCCAGATATTTCACAAGTCTGAGTAATGTGATGGCTTCTTGACTTCTACCTTATCACTTTCTCTCGTGTTGTATGTCAACTTAAAAGTCTAGAAAGCACAAGGGGAAAGGCAGGTCCCAAGAAATGATGCCTCCATTTAGAAAGAATTATATTTCTTCCTTGTGAGAAGAAAAAATGATGGGAAAAAGGCCACCATGTTTTGAAATACCATCTTCCTTTCCTTAGGAAAATTCACAAAATCAATCAATCAAATATAGCAAAAGGCACTTTCTATAATATATTTTCTTGAAATGTTCATATGACTAATACAGTTAATGAAAGAAAATGTGTATACCTTTTGGGTCATTCTTCCTCTGTCTGCTTAGGCCCATTCCTACTTCTCAGGAGTGTACTTTGCTTTTACTTAAAAACTACCTTTTCCTTTGGGAAAAAAAAAAGTGTAGGG